>NW_017618707.1:1495000-1837500 GCF_001879475.1 Ipomoea nil | reverse complement strand
ATCCAAAACTCGCCTCATGCATTCACTTTCCTGGACACTAGCACGAAGAAACAAGAAGCAATCATTCGCAAAGAGCAAGTGTGATATTTGCGGTGCTCCCCGTGCAACATGAATCCCATGCAGTTCACCCGTTTGCACACGCCTCTCAATCAGGGCACTAAGCCCTTCTGCTATCAAAAGGAAGAGATATGGGGACAGTGGATCTCCTTGGCGCAAGCCTCTTCCAGGTACTATGGGTCCCAACTGCTGTTGCTCGTGTAATATTTTATATTGGACCGAACGCACCGTTTAAGTATGTTTATCCACTGCCTTGCAAAACCCAATTTCTACATCATGGCTTCCAGGAAATTCCACTCAACTCGATCGTAAGCCTTACTCATGTCCACTTTAAGGGCAGCCACTCCGTCCCTTCCTTGTGTTTTCCTGCGTAAGTAGTGATGTGCCTCATAGGCTAGCATTATATTGTCAGTTATTAAGCGTCCTGGTACAAACGCACTCTGAGCCGGTGAAATGATCCCTTCTAGTAGGGGTTTCAGCCTGTTTGCACATACCTTGGCAGCAATCTTGTACACCACATTGCACAGCGCTATTGGTCGCAAATCTTTCATGGTCTCCGAGCAAGACTTCTTCGGTATTAAAACAATGTAAGTATCATTAGCCTTGCTTGGTAAACTAGCAGTCTGAATGAAATCCCGGCAGAAAGTAGTCACCGCTTCATCCACAATATCCCAGAATTGCTGAAAAAACCTCGGTCCAAACCCGTCTGGCCCTGGGGACTTATCTGGATGCATTTGGAACACAGCCTTGCGTACCTCTTCTAAGCTCACTGGTCGTAGAAGTGAGTCATTATCTCGTTGGGTGATTTGTGGTGTTATATTCTCAAGAACTTCGGTCATATCCCCTTGGTTTGCTGCAAACAGACTTTGGAAATAACTAAGCATAACCTGACCGACTTCATCTTCTTGTTCCACCCACACTCCATCCTCGGTTTGGAGCTTAGTGATTCTATTCCGGTGCTTCCTCGTTTTTACCGAGTTATGGAAGAACTTACTGTTCACATCACCCCCTCTGTACCAGTGCTCCTTTGCCCGTTGCTTCCAGTATATATGTTGCTGCTCTAGCAAGAACAACAGCTCGCGCTCCGTATCCCCATATTCAGCCATGCCATCATCATCCCTTCGTGTACGGAGGCCTTCCAATCTGGACTTACATACATCAATTTTCCGTGCAAACTCCTTATTATACTTCCTCCCCCACCGCCATATATCCCGTCCACAGCAATCTATGCGTGCCAGAACATCATACCCCGTGGTCCGATCCCAGGAGTGAGAAAAAATTTCACGGCATTTGTCATCTCTCAACCACATGTTATCAAACAAAAACCTCTTGCGCCGTGCTACGTGAACTGGAGCGATCGGGGTCAACAACAAAGGCATATGATCACTGTATGGGCATGGTAAAGAACAAGCGGTTGTATGTTCGAACATAGTTAACTAGTTTTCCGTAACAAGAATCCTATCGAGTTTCTCTTCGACCATGTTACATGTTCCACGAGACCGAACCCATGTGAACTGGTTCCAGCTAAAAACAAAATCCTGCAGACCACTGTTAGCGACTGCGTCCCGGAAGCCATTCAAACACCATTGCGGATGGGGCGCTCGCCCCCGTTTCTCTGTGGGGTGCAAGAGATCGTTGAAATCTCCCATGATCACCCACGGCATGTTACTGTAGGATGCAAGATCCCGTAGCAGTTGCCAGGCTTCCCTCCTTCTTGTCCGTTCAGGATACCCATAATAACCCATGAACCGCCATGTTGGAGCTCCAATATCCAGTGCCAGCAAGGTGTCAATATAATTGTCAGTATAGCCAGTAACCTGTAGGTTTACCATATTGGACCAAAGCAGTGCTAATCCCCCTTTGTGCCCATCCGCGTCAACTGAAAAAACATTATCAAACCCCAATTGCACTCTGATTGTCTCCATTTTTAACTAATCAACGAACGTCTCCATAAAAAAAAAACCACTTTCGGCCTCTTAGTGCGGATTAAATCCGCCAATACACGAATTGCCGTTGGGTTGCCAAGCCCTCGACAATTCCAAGTTAAGAGACTCATAACTCTCGGCGGGCTTGCGATGCAAGTCCCACCATCTGCCCGTTTTTTTGCAAGCCCAAGTCACATTCCATAGCATGTTGGTTCGTCTCCACATCATTTTCATCAGCCGGAGTATCCACAGAAGAGGTGGCAATATCAACTCGTTTTCTCTTTGCATCACCTACCACAATAGCCAGAGTTGTTGTACTGCTATCACTGCCAGGAGGGGCGTCATTAACAAACATGCCGGGCGCCTTCCAGTCTTTACGCTCGGAGTTGAGTTCAGGTGCAACCCAACGCTGTCCCACATTTGGCACATTCCTCCGCGTTCCCGCCCGGAGCCAAACCCCATACCGCTTTTCAGCCTTCATATCAAAACCCTAAATACCTCGTTGTCTCTGGACTCTGAATACGCCATTGCCGCCGACAGTGCTCCAGTGCTCCCCGCTGCCTATCGGTGCCGACGACGATGATGTAGAAGATGGACGCCACCTCCCGCTGCCTCTCGCTCCCTCTCGCTTCCGCCGATGTCGACGCTGCAGATCAGCCGACAGTCCGCCACCTACCGCTGCCTCCCAGTCCCTCTCATTGCCACTGCCACCGCCGCCGATGAAGCAGATTAGCTGACAGTCCGCCACCTAAACAGCTAAATTGCATCAAACAATTAAAAATTAACCCAAAAATTAGTTAATATATTTATCAAATAAGGCCAACTCACTTGGTATTTTTTGGTGAAAGCTGAAGCATCAAGTTTTCAACGAAATAATAATTGTGTCGGAAATCAAGAAAACACACATAAAGACATTTAAGTTTTTTTTTTTTTTTTTTTTTTTTTTTTTTTTTTTTTTTTTTTTTTTTTTGAAAAGGATAAAGACATTTAAGTTATGTTCATATAGAATTGTCAATTTCAATTGTGATAGTACGAAGTTAATGAGTGATAGCTATGTTTGACCAATTTCAACTTGGATATAAATCATAGATAGAAATTTTGTGGTGTCTGTGGAAGCTGTATTCATACTTCATTTTCATTGTTAAATGTTAATACATAAAATGAAATTCAATTTTTTAAAAAAGAAAACTGCAATTATACTATTCGGTTACTTTCAAACATTGATGCAAAAAAGGTGACAATATAATTAAGAAATGATAAATGTTATTTTTCTATGATAAGAAGTGCCATTTTTTCTTAAATTATATGAAAATTGTATTTAAGTTTTTAAAATTTGTAATATATGATTTTACTTCTTCATTATTGTTCTTTAAACATCTTTTTATTATTTATAAACTTATTCAAATTTATGATAATATATTTTTTTTGTGCATTACTAGGTAAACCACTGGTTGTTATTATTATTATTATTATTATTATTATTATTATTATTATTATTATTATTATTATTATTATTATTATTATTATTATTATTATTATTATTATTATATATAGTTAGATAAATTATCAAAATATAGTTGAGTTTTATTTCAACAATAAGCCTTGCATATATATAACCAAATAAATTTTATTATATTTTGACTTATCATATTTTATAGATTTTTTGAATACTATGGACTATATTACAAGGTATATAAATTAATATATATATATATATATATATATATATATATATATATATATATATACATATATATATATATATATATATATATATATATATATATATATATATTTATTTATTTATTTATTTATTTATTTATTTATTTATTTATTTATATTTATATTTACTCTCATCCTCACAACACCATGTAATTATATTGATGCATATCAAAGACCTATGAATGAACTGTTAGTTACATATATTTATTTCATAATAAATTTTTAATTGTTATTACTTAGATTTTACATATATTATTATTCTGTAAGCGGAATTGGGTTCAAGTTCAATCAAATAAAGGTTATTAAAGACGAGTGGATACAAGTACAATCAAATAAAAGTTATTAAAGACGAGTGGATACATGTTCAATCAAATAAAGGTTATTAAAGACTAGTGGATACAAGTTCAATGGCTCGAAGCAAGTCTTTATAAGTTTATATATAAGAGAATTGAAGCCCCTAGCAAGCTAATTATTGTTAAGATTTGAGAGGGAAAGGTAATCTGTTGAAAGCAAAAGGATCATCATCTTATTATGAAGAGAAGCAGAGTGTTTATATACAGCAGAGAAAGAGCAAGGCCAAAGTGGCTAACCAATTAACTACCACTAACTACCATCAACTGCAATAACAGAAATAACTGCTACTTCTTCATTCTGCTTCTGCTGGCTATCTATCTTGGACTGATCAGGCTGCTTATCTTCTATTATCCCCCCGCAAGCTGGATCATACATATTATGTAGACCAAGCTTGGATATGTAGGACAAGAAAGTGTTTGGAGCATGAGGCTTGGTGAAAACATCTGCTAACTGATTTTGGGATGAAACATGTAGCAACTTGATTACTCCATTCTGCAATTTCTCCCTTATGAGATGGCAATCTAACTCAATGTGTTTTGTTCTTTCATGGAAGACAGGATTTTCAGCAATAGCCAATGCTGATTTGCTATCAGTGAACAAAACAGCAGAAGGTGTGGGCATATCAACTTCCAAGGCTTTCAACAAGTAACATAGCCATTGGATTTCACAAGAAGCTGCAGCAATTGCTCTATATTCTGCTTCTGAAGAAGATCTAGACACAGTCACTTGTTTCTTTGCCTTCCAAGAAATCAGAGCTGATCCTAAGAATATGCAGAAGCCAGAGACTGATCTTCTTGTATCTGGGCAAGCAGCCCAATCTGAGTCAGAGAAACCTTTGAGACATAGCTGATTATTGGTTGGGAAGAAAAGACCTTGGGCAGGTGCCCCTTTAATGTACCTGAGAATCCTGTGAGCTGCCTGTAAATGAATGTTTGTTGGGCAGTCTAAGAACTGGGATAGTTGTTGTGTTGCAAAGCTGATGTCTGGCCTTGTGATTGTGAGGTATAGGAGTTTCCCCACCAACTTTCTATACTGAGTAGTGTCTATTAACTTGGTTCCATTCTCCTTACTTAACTTTATTGAGGGCACCATAGGAGATCTGACAGGTTTGCTGTGTATAAATCCACTACTATCCAAAAGCTCCAAGGCATATTTCCTTTGGTTAATACAAATGCCTTTCCTGTTCCTGGCTACTTCCAATCCCAAGAAATATTTAAGATGGCCTAGATCCTTGATCTGGAAGGCATTGTGCAGGTGTTCCTTGATGAGTTGAATTTGTGCCTTATCTGGACTAGCCAAGACCACATCATCTACATATACAAGTAGGGCAACAAAGTTATCACCTGTTCCTTTAGTGAATAAAGAAGGGTCTGCCACAGTTTGAACAAAACCAAGTTGGAGTAGCTTCTCAGTGAGTTTGGCATTCCATTGCCTGCTTGCTTGCTTAAGTCCATAGAGGGACTTGACTAACTTGCAGACCATTCCAGATTTTGGAGCCAAAAAGCCTGGTGGTAGTGTCATATAGACTTCTTCATGTAGGTCTCCATGGAGAAAGGCATTATTCACATCTAATTGATGAAGATGCCAGTGTTTGGAGGCTGCAACAGCAAGTAAAGTTCTGATTGTAGTAACTTTGGCTACAGGGCTGAAAGTATCTAAGTAATCCAAGCCAGCTGTTTGTGTGTACCCCTTTGCCACTAGTCTGGCCTTATACCTTTCAATACTCCCATCTGATTTATACTTGACCTTGTATACCCATTTACACCCAATGGCTTGTTTCCCTGAGGGCAAGTCAGTCAGTTGCCAAGTCTGATTAGCTTGCAGTGCATCAATTTCAGCTGACATAGCTTGTTTCCAACAGTCTAGCTTGATGGCTTCATTGTATGTCTTGGGCTCTTTGATAGAAGAAATGCTCATGACATAAGCTTCATAAGATGGGGACAAGCTGTCATGTGATATCACAGTGCTTAAGCTGTGAGGTGAAACCCTTGAGGTTTGACAATCATAATCTGCCAAGTATGTAGGGACTGATCTCTGTCTTGATGACCTCCTTAGACTTGGAACTTGTGGTTGTCTTTCTTGTATTTCTGGTTGCAAAACTGGCCCAGGCTGTGGGTCTGCCTCAGGCATGACAGTAGGTGCCTCAAATTCTTGAACTTGTGGAGTGATTGGCTCATTATCAGCAAAGGTAGCATGCTTGGAAGGCAGTATTGGCTGCTTTTGACCATGACCATCTGTCATATCCTAGAAAGGAAAACAATCTTCATAGAAGGTGACATCCCTAGAAACAAACACTTCTCTGGACTGCATATCATAAAGTTTGTAGCCTTTTATCCCATTAGTATAGCCAATAAACATGCATCTTCTTGCCCTTGGTGAAAACTTAGTCCTGTGACTAGTAAGAAGTGCAGCATAAGCAAGGGAGCCAAAAACTTTAAAATGTTCATAATTGGGAAGCTTTCCAAACAGAATCTGATAAGGTATTTTGTTCTCTAGAGCTGCTGAGGGCAGTCTGTTTATTATGTACACAGCATGCAAAATGCATTCTCCCCACAAATAGTCAGGCAGATGAGCTTGAAACTTTAAGGCTCTAGCCACTGATAATATATGACCATGCTTTCTCTCTACTACACTGTTTTGTTGGGGAGTGTAAACACAAGAGGTTTGGTGTGTTATGCCTGTCTGTAGAAAGAATTCTGCCATTGTGAACTCCTTTCCATTGTCTGACCTCAGGCACTTAACCCCTTTTCCAAACTGAGTATGCACCATGGCACAGAAACCCTGCACAAGTTGTCTTACTTCATCTTTGCTTTTCATAAGATGTACCCATGTATTTCTGCTAAAATCATCTACAATGGTTAGAAAATATTGATGCCCAAACATGGTTTTGACATGATAAGGTCCCCAAATGTCCATATGCACAAGTTGAAAACATTCAGTAGTAGAAGATTGGCTCTTATAGAAAGGCATTCTTTTCTGTTTGGCCAAATGGCAACATTCACATACAGTATCTTTCCCAATGGTTACATTTACATTTAGAGACTGTAGCACTTTTATTTTTCCATGGGAAGCATGCCCTAATCTATTGTGCCAAATGTTATTATCAACTAGATTGACTAAGGGCATACAATGTGTGGGAATATCCTCTGGTGAGACTAAATGATATAAGCCATCCCTTAGCTCAGCTGTACCAATCATCCTCCCATGATGTGAATCCTGTATTGTGCACTTGTCAGAATACATCATCACTAAATAATTTGAGGACTTGACCAGCTCACTTATAGACATCAAGTTGTACTGAAACACAGGAACACATAACACACCATGCAAGATTAGCATATTTGACAGCTGGACAGAACCAACATGTGTGATTGCAGCCTTGTCTCCGTTTGGTAGGGCTACATATTTTCCATAAGTCTTGCTATAATTTGTGAGTAGGCCCTTGTCACACACTATATGGTGTGTGGCACCACTATCAATGATCCATTGATTTCTATGTTTATTGACTGAGTAGGGAGTAGCTATACCTTCTTCTGCACTTGGAACAAAATTAGCCAAGACAGTATTGATCTGAGGAGCCTGAGATGAAGAGATGAGATTGGCTTGGGGTTTCTGAACTGCAAAACCATTGTCCAGAGGAGTGTTTCTCTCCTTCTGCATGTATTCAAGGAATTCCAGGTACTTCCTATAACCATCTTGGTTAGCAACAGAGTTGATTTCTTGTGTAGTCCCTTGGACTTGGTTGGCAGAACCAACATTCCTCCCTCTAGGCTTCCACCCTGGGGGATAACCATGCTTCTTATAGCATTTTTCTATGGTGTGGCCTGTGAATCCACAATAGCTACACACCACTTTCTGCTTAGTGTTGGCATACTGTTTTTCTCCTTTGGTAAACATGGCACTTCCTGTTACATTATCAGTAAGTTGTCCAAAGGGGTTCACAGAATTTACACCTAAGGAAAACTGTCTCTCCTGTTGGGAGATCATGGAGTAGGCTTCTCCTACATCTGGCAAGGGTCTCATCATCATTATCTGATTCCTTGCCCCAGTATACTTGTCATCAAGGCCAATCAGAAAAGCACATAGCATGTCATTTTCAACATTAACTGCAATCTTATTCATAATATCAACACTACATCTACATTTTTTAGTGCAAATGCAGTTGGGAGCAGGTCTTAAAATCAGCAATTCATCCCAGAGAAGTTTCAATTTAGTGAAATACTCATTCACATCATTGTTACCTTGTTTCGTCTGGTATATCTTGGCTTTGATTTCAGCTATTCTGAATACGTCCTGCTTGCTGAATCTTTTCTTCAGGTCTGACCATATTCCTTCTGCCGTGTCAATCCATAAGACACTTCGGGCAATTGTCGGTGTCAGAACTCGAGCAATCCATGTCATCACCATATTGTTGCAACGATCCCAGTAGAAGTATTTGCGATCGTCTAAGTTCGGCATCTTGATTGTTCCATTCACAAAGCCGAATTTGTTCTTTGAAGATAGGGCAACCTTCATTGCTCGTGCCCATTCGTGATAATTGGTTCCATCAAGAACAGCGGATACCAATTCGAGAGTTGGATTTTCCTTTGCGTGCAGGTAATAAGGGCTGGTGGTGTCATTTGGATCAAAATAGGTTGGATTTGCTGCATTCGCAGATCCTCCTGGTGTTGGAATAGGGTTAGGAACTGGATTTTCTGTCGCAATTGGATGCGGAATCGAGCTGGAAGCACCCGGTGGTCGTACTGTGTTGACTGAGGGTAGCGTCCACGCCATTGTTGAGCACTCAAAGCTCTGATACCATGTTAAGATTTGAGAGGGAAAGGTAATCTGTTGAAAGCAAAAGGATCATCATCTTATTATGAAGAGAAGCAGAGTGTTTATATACAGCAGAGAAAGAGCAAGGCCAAAGTGGCTAACCAATTAACTACCACTAACTACCATCAACTGCAATAACAGAAATAACTGCTGCTTCTTCATTCTGCTTCTGCTGGCTATCTATCTTGGACTGATCAGGCTGCTTATCTTCTATTAATTATTCTATATAATTAAGATGAATCAGAAGAGGGTTGAGTTTTGGACAAGAATGGCGAAATCTTTTGAAGTGGGGCCTGGCAAGCAGATGACGAAGGTGGTCTTGTTTCCGTTGGTAATTTGGCTTTGTCTGTTTGCCCCGTTTTGTTTCAGTTGGGATGCTTTTGGCGTTGCGTTTGTCTTGTATATCATCACCGGGTTGGGTATTACTCTCTCTTATCATAGAAATCTGAGTCACAGAAGTTTCAAACTTCCCAAATGGCTCGAGTACTTTTTTGCCTATTGCGGTGTTCATGCTCTTCAGGTCTCATCTTCATGTAATCCAAATTTCATTAAATATATATATATATATATATATATATATATATATATATATATATATATATATATATATGAATACAGTAGTAACACTAATTTATTTTATTTTTATTTACAACATAACTTTTATGCTTTAGGGAGATCCAATTGGATGGGCGAGTCACCATAGATATCACCATCAGTATGTGGATACTAAAAAAGATCCCCATAATCCCATTGAAGGATTTTGGTATAGTCTTATAGGTTGGCTATATGACACCAAAGCCGCTATTGAAAGGGTAATATTTATACTATTCAAATTCTCTTACATTTAAAATTTAATAAGGTAGAGAGTTGTTTGGTGTGTTTTAATTGATTTTTTTTTTTTGGCAGAGTAAAAGACCGACAAATGTAGGGGATTTGGAGAATCAATTCTTTTACAACTTCATTCGTAATACCTACATTATTCACCCTATTATACTTGCGACATTGCTATATGCCATAGGTGGATTTCCGTATGTAGTTTGGGGCATGGTATGCATTATTTTCAATTCACTTATTCATTGTTTTCTTTTTGGGTTCGTCTTTACTTTTTTTTTTTTTTTTTTTTTGAGAAGAGGAAAGGGGAGACCCTACCAGCTAATTATGTGGCTCTTGCAAAGCTGCCACTCGTGGCAGCCATGCGTTGCTCATTATCAAGGTACCTAGCTCTGAATGCTCGCTGGGAGATCCCTAAGTTCAATCCAATCACAACGCTGTTGGACAGCCATCTTTGCCCTCTAAAGTCTGCTGCCTCATTATGTTCCCTAGGAATATGTGAGATTTTAACTTCCCAAGTTCTTTTGATCCACTGCTTGCAAGCTTTCACAATGTATGCACTTGGTCCTAGCAAAATGTCATCTCTCGTAATCCACTTGACTGCATTGCTAGAATCACATCTAACCCATACCTTTTTAACCCCTTTTTTCCCAAGTCCACTGGAGTGCCATATACACTGCCCAACACTCACCTTCAGCAGCATGATTCATCTTGGTAGTGCAACTAAACCCCACAATCCATCTCCCTTCATGATTCCACATGACTACACCACAGCCGGTCAATTCTCTAGGAATTGTGAGTGTCGCATCAGTATTTACCACCATCCATCTAGGTTGGAGAATGCCATTGTCGTCCATGTTTTGTTCCTCGCACTTGTTCTATTTTCCTTCCGGCTTCTTTGCTCTCCCAAAGGCCTCTTGAATTTCTTTGTTCTGATACTGAAGCCAATTCATCTTCCTGGTTTATGTCCCATTTCTCCCCTCTGAACATTGCCAGGTTGCGCCAAATCCACAGCCACCATCTAGTAACTATGAAGAAACGACCTCAATCATTGCTCAAAAAATTTCGAATGTTACCCCTTAAGTTCTCATCCATCCATTAAGTCCATCAAATGGAATCCAGCCTGAACCTCTCAGCATACGGAAGAAACGCAACCCAAACTTCTGTGGCTTGGCTACACTTCCTAAAGAGATGGTCAACATCATCTTCATCATTCTTACAACAAAAACAGCTCACATCCATGGTGAAACCCCTTCTTGTTAGGCGTCGGTCAGATTGACCGAGTTCAGCCCCAACTCGATTCGAGGCGTAGTGTTGTGGCTTACCATAGACGGGTGTGATTAAATGGTTAATGTACACCTACTTATCACCAATTGATTTTAAGTAGGATATGACAACCAGATAGACAAAAAACTCTATAGTTAAACATGTTTGACTTACAACAGTTACAGGATGGGTGACTTTCCTAGAAGTAAGCATACTGCAGCGTTGAGATCCATCAATTGGTATCAGAGCTGAGGTCATGGGTTCGAATCGATGGCGAGGTGAAAACCGAGTCCAGTACCGGATGAAATGTAGGCGTAGGTTAGGCCAAGTCTAGTCCCGGGAGGGGGATTAGTGGGCGCGGAGGCTAAAGACCGAGTCAGGCATGCTGCGCAACTGGGTTTCGTGTTCGAAGGTTGCGACAAGTGCTGGGAGGAGGATTGTTAGGCGTCAGGTGGGTTGGACGAATTCAGCCCCTGCTCGATTCGAGACGTGGCGTTGTAGCTTACTATGCATCAATATGTGGTTAAATGGTTAATGTCCACCTACTTATCACAAATTGGTTTTAAGTAGGATATGACAACCAGATAGCCAAATAACTTTGTGGTTAAGCATGCTTGACTTATAGAAGTCACAGGATAGGTGACCCCCGGGAAGTAAGCATAGTGCAGCGTTGAGATCCATCACTTCTTTTCCTTTCCGAGTTACACATGATATGTTGATGGCTAAGGAGCCAAAGGAAAACACTGATCTTGTTTGGCACTTTTACCTTCCATATACGTTGCCAATCCTTATTGTGGCTAGGTTGGGAGGTACCATTGAGAAGGGTGTAAGCTGAAGATATGGAGAATCTCTCATTTCTCTCTTTATCCCAGTAAACCTCATCATTCTCTACATTTTGTTCATCAATCTCATGAAGACCAATAGTGCTCAAGGTTTGGTTCGGCAGAATATTATTAAGTTTATTCCAGTCCCACTCCTACCACAAATCCAATAATCAGATATTGTGTTATTGATTTCATCTTCCAGGATTTCTGTGTCAACTTCCTAGCTGAGGGGAAGCTCACAAAGCCACTTATCACACAAAAAGAAAGCGTTTTTTTTCGACTGAATGCATTTACGGGTTCCCTACTTAATCACATCGTTGGCCTTGCAAATCCCCTTCCAAAGGTTGGAACTATCATTTCTCCACTTGAACTCCGTCTGGAAATTACTTCTCTGCATGTACTTAGAAGTGAGTACTATTTCCCAGAGAGCACCCCTTCCTTTGAGAAGACGTCATGACATTTTAGTGAGGAAGGCAATGTTCATAAGTTTGAGCTTACGCAACACTAGCCCTCCCATATATTTTGGCAAAGTAACTTTATCCCAATTAACAAGATGTTGGCTCTCTCCCCAAAGAAAAGTTCGAATGTTCTTCTCAATAGTATCACACACACCCACAAGTAAAAGAATCGTCTGCATTATATAGTAAGGAATCGCATTGAGCACGCTTTGAGCTAAAATGCTTCTACCTGCCAGAGTAAGGTGTATGCATTTCCATCCTTCTAATCTAGCATTGATTTTGTCCATCATGGGATTAAAAGTAGCTATTGTGACGCCCATGAATTGAAGGAACACCAAATTCAAGTACTGGCCCAGGTCCCGAACTTGCACAATCTTGGCAATCTCGATAATCTTGTTTGCCGCATGGACATCAATAGTGCAAGAGAAGAAAATCTGTGATTTTTGAAGGCGCACCCCAAGATAGCCTCAAAATCCTGAAGGCACTCCTTGATCATGTTCATTTAGTCCTCTGTAGCCTCTGCAATTAAAACCATATCATCAGCAAATAGTAAGTGAGAGAGAATCAGACCATACCTGGCAAGTTTGACTCGCTTCCACTTTCCTTCCCGTACAACATCTTTTATCATATGGCTTAGTCGTTCGATGCACAAGACAAAAATATAAGGCGACATTAGGTCACCTTGCCTTATCCCCCAGGAAGGTGTAATCCACTCCAATGCTCACCCTTCCAGAGGATGCTCAGCCTAGTTGTTTCAATACAACCCATGATGAGTTCCACCCAATGTTTATCCAGAGCGATGCTAGAGAGGGTTTCTCGAATGAAACTTCACGAGAGTTTATCGTACGCCTTTTCAAGGTCGATTTTTAGAATCATACACCCCACTCCCCCTTTTCTATTTTGCATTGAATGAAGAACTTCTTGGTAGATAGCAATATTGTCCACAATTTTTCGTCCAGGGACAAAGCTACTTTGCTCTTCTCCAATTATTTCCTCAAGCATACTTTTGAGCCTATTTGTAACCATCTTTGTAATGATCTTATAATTAACATTACAAAGGCTAATCGGGCGAAATTGGCTGACTTTTTCCAGTCTTTTCACTTTGGGGATGAGCACCAATAGGGTGTCGTTCCACTCATGGTGCATACTGCTGGTTATAAAATAATCCTCCACCATCTTTGTAATGTCTTGTCCCACCATGTTTCATGCTTTTTGGTAGAACCCACCATGGAACCTATCCGGCCCCGGAGCTTTAAATGGCGTCATATCGAAAAGGGTTTCTTTCACTTCCTCATGACTAACTTCCCTGCAAACCAATCTGAGCAATTCATTAGGCACTTTAGAGAACCAGTTGTGCATAATGGTATGCTAAGCATGGGTAACCTCCTTAGTGATCTTTTGAAAATGTTGAAAGATCATTTGTTTTAGCTCCTCATTGTTGTCAATCTAGCTTCCTTCATTAGTGATAAGGGTTGTAACTTTATTTATCGACCGTCTTGCTTTCAATTCGTGGCTGCATGGTAGTGCTTAGTATTTCTATCTCCGGAGACAATCCGGTCTTCGCAAGATCCCTGAAACCACATGAGTTCTTCTTGGTATAAAACTTCTTCTAGCTCCTTACGCAACTTATTGTCGAGGCACAATAGATTATTCACTACTGGAAATTATGAAATTTCCGACCACCTGAAAATGATCTTAAATCAAGTTGAAACCAAAAAGTGGTCGGAAATAGCAACAAAGGTTTTTCCGGATACCAAAAGTGGTCGGAACAAGGCTTTCGCCTTGATTTAAGATCACTTTCAGGTGGTCAGAAATTTCATAATTTCCAGTAGTGATTGTTTTGCTCACTTTCCATTTTACGATGAATTCCTTCAAGCCAAGCGGTCAACCTACGCTTCCTGCATTCAATGTTTCCAAACACATCAAAATTCCATACATTTAGGGCATGCCTAACACTATTAATGTTATGAGATAAGAAACTTCCCTTTTTCTAGGCACCTTTGACCACCCTAAGGAAATCCATGTGAGTAGTCTAGAAAGCTTGGAACTGGAATCTCCTCTCAATGTGGTTGGTGCTTCTCAGTTCCACCTCCAAGATAATCGGGTTATGGTTCGACGAGGTGCTCTGGAGATGGGTGACTTTTGCATTCGGGAAACAACCCAGCCAAGATTCTGTGCAAAGGTCATGATCCAATCTTGCCGCCCGGAAGGTCACCGTGTTTTGCCCCCGTTTCTAGGTGAATTTAGGCCCAGTGTAACCTAAATCAATGAGGCACTCCTTATCAATCCATGCATTGAATTCCCTACTTCTTTGATCATTAAAAACTCCCTGGCAATTAACCTCATCTATGCTCATCACCGCGTTGAAATCACCCAAAACAATCCATGGATGGGTTACAATTTTGATTTTCCCCTGTGCAAAGTTCATTCCAAAGCCTCTTACGAAGAGATCTATCTAGGTTCCCATAAACAAAAGCAATATTCCAGCAACTTCCGTTGCCATTCCTAATCTCATGAGGATTAACTAGGAATAAGTTCTTACAAGAGTCGCATTCACATCATCCTTCCCCAAAATCCAAATTCCTCCACTCATTGCAACTGCCTCAACTCGAATCCATTGATCAAATCCTAATTTGAATTGAAGCAGACCTCATCAACTCCTATACCAGGCATTTTCGTTTCAAGCAAACAAAAACAGCACGACTTGTGTTGCTTGAGAAGAGAAGAAGCGGCTCTGAAAAATCGCTTAGAGGCCGCTCTCTGACAGTTCCATACAATAAACTTCATGGAAACAAAACAAAGGAAAGCAAGAAACCAAAAGCAAAAATCCATGCAAAAACAAAAAAAAAAAAAAAATACAGAGCAAGAGACCAAGCAAAAAAGCTCAAACATGCACCTTCTCCAACCCTCTTCCAAGGGTACCCTCACTCCTATTATCTCTCACCGTAGCACTGTCTCGATTCTCATCCATACATTCAGATGTTGAGAGAGGCGGATCATTATGGTGCTCTTCTGATACAAGTTCTATAATGTTCTTAGTTAAGTTTTTCGAGATATTGGAGTGAATAGTTTCTCTAGTAACGTTTTTATGCCGTGCATTGCTTCGAACTACCACATGAGAATCCTCCGCCACAACACGGTTTGGTCTCGTTTGGGAACAGGGACGACACCCACCTTCCTCAGTAGCAGGTTTGTTCATAATTGGCCTTGTTTCCCTAGACTTCCTATATTTGTCTCTTTACTAATAACTCTTTGGGCTAATGTTCTCTTTCCGTTTCCTTTTGACCTAACTTCAGTAATCTCTAACTCTCCATTTCCGTTACTATTTTCATTTGGAAAGTGGTTTATCTCCTTTAGTTTACCTTCATCTTCTTCTAGTATCTCGTCAGCCAGAATTCCCTAACGGGATCCTTTGTGATTTCCTCCTACTTACCACCAGTTTCTCCTTATTTCCTTCCCGGTTCATCACTCACTGAGAGAGGTTCTTACCTTTCTGGGCATTTCCTTTCCTTCCCGGTTTATGCGGTGCGAGCATCCATGTACAATTCCAAAATTTTCAGTCTGATCTCTAACATGGCGTTTGGTTGAAGGGAATTTAAATTCCTTTCCCACTTAATTCCTACCTAATTCCAAAGGCCACACAATTCCCTTGTTTGATTGAAAGGAATTGCAATTCCATGCCCCCATTTTCATGGAATTAAAATCCCATGTCCCCCCTCTAAGATTTGAATTCCTGGGATTTTAAGAAGAAAAAAGATAGTGATGAGTCAAAATTACTCATTCTTTTTTTAACCTAAAATTAATGCCTAACAATAGCAATGGACATTTTTGACTTTATACTACTTATTCCCTTTCGATTCCCATGTATACCAAACATTGGAATTGAAATTCCCAATAATTCTATTCCTGTAAACCAAACACTGGAATTTAAATTCCCACTTTATTCCAGTAATTCAACTCCCATGGAATTGCAATTCCTTTCCCACGTAATTCCCCCTCTCCAACCAAACGCCCTGTAATGGTCCGTCCCCATGATTCCCCGCTTCCATCCTAACTAACCCTTTCGTTCTCCACCGCGCTTGAACTGTTTTCACCATGTGATTTCTCCCTACGTTGATCATAATTTGTTTGTGACCAATAAATAATCTATATCCACACACATATATAAATGCTTAACTGCTTGTTCATAAACATGTTCGTAAATATTATTAACTAAACGAGTTTGTTCATGAACATTATTAAACGAACATAGATGAGCTTGTTCACCAGTTCTTAGCAAACGAGCCTACAACTGTTCAGACGCTGTTCGTTTATGAACCGAGCTCTAAAATTTGTTCATTTATGTTCATTTACCTTAATAAACGAACACAAACGAACGCGAATATGAGTAATTTACCGAAAACTATGTTCGCTAACACTCCTAATTATCTTACCCCATAAATTTCATTATTCTAACAGTACATTATTCTAACTCATAAAATACACTATTTAACCATAAAATGTTCATTATTCTAACACGCGCACGTAACATGTAATTTTTTAACATAAAAACAAAGTCATTTTGGACCGTGGTCCACACAATAATTTGCCTGATTGATTGGTCAATAATTTACTTTTTAAAAAAATTTATTAATATTCTTTTACAGGGAGTAAGAATTCTATTTTTTTCAAGCACAACATATTCAGTGAATGTTGTGTGCCACCTATGGGGAAATCAAGCATGGAATAGTGGTGATCAATCTAGAAATAATTGGTATGCTAAAATCTTTAATGTCTTACCACTTTTGTTGATAGTCGTTTCCTATATATTCATACTATTTAATATAATCCTATGAAGTTTGGAAATAAACTTTTGTCAGGTTATTGGCATTGCCTTCATTAGGAGATGGCTGGCATAACAATCACCATGCCTTTGAGTATTCAGCTCGACATGGCCTAGAATGGTGGCAACTTGACATAACTTGGTATGTTGTGAGGGCACTACAAGCTTTTGGTTTAGCAACTCATGTTAAGATGCCTACAGATGCTCAAAAGAAAAAGATGGCTTTAACTACAACTTAGGGTCCGTTTGGAAACCAGGAAAATGACTTCTGGAAAATGTTTTCTGGAAAATGAGTCATTTTCCGGAAAACATTTTCCTTTCCGGTGTTTGGTTGCATTCTGGAAAACTGTTTTTGTGTGTTTGGTTCATTTTCTGGAAAATGAGTAGAATTGTATAATTAAACATTTTAATTATTTTATTTAGAATATTACAACATGTATAATAATATATAATAATATAATATTAATTTTAAATATAATAAAAAATAGCTAAGTTTTTCAACAAAAAAAAAAAAACTAATAATATATCAAAAATATTATGGTGGTGGTGGTGGTGTAGTGGTAGTGGTGTTATTCGTTATATAATAATAATAATAATAATAATAATAATAATAATAATAATAATAATAATAATAATAATAATAATAATAATAATAATAATAATAATTGGTGGTGGTGTGATGGTGGTGGTAGTATGACGATGGTGTGGTGGTGGTGGTGGTGGCGGCGACGGTGGTATGGTGGTGGCGGCGGCGGCGGTGGTATGGTGGTAGTGGTGGCGGCGACGGTGGTTGCGGTGGTATGGTGGTGGTAGTGGTGGTGGTGGTTGCAGTGGTATAGTGGTGGTGGTGGCGGTGGCGGCGGTGGTGTGGTGGTGGTGGCGGTGGTATGGTGGTGGTGGCGGTGGCGGCGGTGGTGTGGTAGTGGTGGCGGTGGTATGGTGGTGGTGGCGGCGGCGGTGGTATGACGGTAGTGGTGGCAGCGACGGTGGTTGCGGTGGTATGGTGGTGGTGGCGGCGGCGGTGGTTGCGGTGGTATGGTAGTGGTGGTGGCGGTGGTGGCGGTGGCGGTGGTGTGGTGGTGGCGGCGGTGGTATGGTGGTGGTGGCGGCGGCGGTGGTATGACGGTAGTGGTGGCGGCGACGGTGGTTGCGGTGGTATGGTGGTGGTGGCGGCGGCGGTGGGTGCGATGGTATGGTGGTGGTGGGGGCGGTGGTATGGTGGTGATGGCGGCGACGGTGGTTGCGATGGTATGGTGGTAGTGGCGGCGACGGTAGTGGTGGCGACGGTGGTTGCGGTGGTATGGTGGTAGTGGCGGCGACGGTAGTGGTGGCGACGGTGGTTGCAGTGGTATGGTGGTAGTGGTGGCGGCGGCGGTGGTGTGATGGTGGTGGTGTGACAACGGTGGTATGGTGGTGGTGGTGGCGGTGGTATGGTGGAGATGGCGGCGACGGTGGTATGTTGGTAGTGGTGGTGGTGGTGGTATGGTGTTGATGATGTTGGTGTAAAAGTTGGAAAATGACTTCCTCCAAAAAAAAGGGGAAGTCATTTTCCATAAAATTGCCTTCCTTTTCCATTGACTTCCACCCCATTTTCCTTTGACCAGTCATTTTCCAATGTAACCAAACACCAAAACCCCGGAAAATGACTTCTAGAAGTCATTTTCCGGGTTTCCAAACACACCCTTAATGCAAAGCACACAACCTGAAATAATATGGGATACGAAATTAATGCGAGGAATGCAATGTGTAATTTGTAATTATTGTTGTTGTTTTAATTTGATATAATTGTTATGGAAACTTAAAATTGTGTAAAAACCTTTACTTGTTTCTTGTCATTATATTGTTGTATGTAAGACTTCTTTATTCTCATTCTCATTCTAATAATAATATCAGTACGTGGACTAATAACATATTTAATCATATTCAAAGCTATCACTAATACCATCAATTTTAGTCACTTTTTCTCAAAATGTTGAGTGGTCGACCCCAAGGATCCCCCACACTCGGATCGTTATACTTATGCCGTGGAACCCTGTCCACCTTGCAAGGTGGATACAGTTCTATGTTCATAATTACTGAACTCTATGTTCATAATTTTTGAACTTCATATTCACAATTATTGAAACTCTATATTCACAATTTCAGAACTCTATGTTCATAATTATAGAACTCTATGTTCATAATTTTTGTACTCTATATTCACAATTGTGAACAGTTTTGGAACCGTGACCACCTTGCAAGGTGGACACGGTTCCACAACATAATTTGCCCCAACACCTCGTTCCAACAGAACATTTGGGAGGATGTAAGTCACGGTGACTCGATGGCTCAGCAGACAGGGCTAAATGCCGTGCACACAAGGAATCTGCCCACTTTAAACATAATCCCCACACTGCCGCTGTCGAGATTTAAGCCTTGATTTCTTCTCCCAAATACTACCTACCGAACCAATGAGCTAAGCTCGTGTGGGATGATCAATTTTAGTCACTATCATACTAATAATAAAGTGCAAAAATAGGTTTTGATGAAGCGAAATTATCCTCCTCATTCGAGCTATGTTTGACAGATGGAAACGATATCATTATATTGCTCCATTGTATTGATGTGTTGTTATAACTTTATACATATGGAGTAATATATAATAATTGCATTCATCACTATCAGTCAGAGATATAAAGTAAACAGGCGAATGTTTTGGCATTTTCTTTACCCACATCGACCGCGTAGTGGAGGGGGAAGGAAATAACGCTTCTATAAAATACGAAGCCATGAGAGAGTTGAAAGCATCTTTGCGCTTGGGGCAATGACGCAGCTAGTGAGGTTATAACCGAGGCGCGTCTATTGCTGGTTGAAAACTATTTCCAAACCCCCTCTTTGGCTTGAGTTTCGCTCAACCTTAGAGAATTTTTGGAAGGACTTCTTTTTCTAGAAGTCCACCAATACTAGTTCAAACTTTATACCATTTTAATGCTTGTGGGCAGTTTTAAGTAAATGTGTTTTATTCCAAATTATATAAATTAGATTTAAGTGATTTAAGAGCGAGCAACTGTCAAGTGACTGGTATTGGCGAACGAATACAAGAAGGTTCTTTAGTAGCCATTGTAGGTTGTCAAAGAAGATCGAATGGTCGATTCGCCTTCTCTCTATTTTGAATATTTCTTGTAATTTTTTTTTTTTTTAATTACTTTACCCTTATCTTGGTTAGCAAAACTAAGAAATTCCATTATTAGAGTTTTGATATATATAAGGGCATCCCTTACACTTTGTAAGGTACTTTTGGCAAAATGTGGTATTGGGTGTTAACTCTATTTTATAGCACTTCCTTTAGGATTTTGATTTGTAGCCTATATATATATATAAGATTACACTTTTGTAAGGAGCTTTTGGCATTTCGAATTTAGATAAGAGTTCATCTCTTTTCCATGTAATATAAGCCCAGAGACCTTGAACTTTAATCCATTTTCTTATTAATAAAATTACACTAGAGTTACTAGTTTGTTTATGGATTTGTGATCAAGCTAATTGTTTGCCCTTTGGAGTGTGGATGCATGGATTGACTCAACGGATGCCTACTCTAGAGATTAGAAGATTTCCCTATCCCCTTGTTTTTGCTTCCCCATTGCTTATTGGTTGACATTGTAGAGAATAATTAAAACACACTTGCATGTATAAATATCTCAACTACAACACATATAAATACATATAAAGAGAGACAAAATAGCTAACGTTACAATAATATGAAAATTTATTCCAAAAAAATACCTGTAGAGAAACTAGTTGAAGACTAAGCAATAATAGACTACGCTATATTTTTAATATGCCCCACAAGATGGAGGATCATATCCACAGGAGACTCCAATCTTGGATTGAAACAAAAGAAACAAATAGCGTTCTGGCGACTTTGTGAGTAAATAAGCAACTTAATTGCTCGGTAGAAGAAATGTGATGCACAACTAAAGAACCAACAACAACCAGGTCACAAACAAACAAAATAATCAATGGAAATATGTTTCATGCAGAAATGAAACATTGGATTTTGACAAACATACGTTGCGCTAAGATAACTACTCCAATCGTCATTATATTAATCAATCCTAGGCAATTTCAAATCAACAATATAATTCTAGCACAAGCTTAGGTAGTATCACAACTGAAAACATTGCAAGTGCATTAACATTGGCAAAAGGATGGTTTAACAAACAAAGAATGTCAATAAAGATTTAACAATACTTCAGTTGTAATAATAACTGGTTCACTCTTAATTTGTGTGTGTTTTTTGTGGTGTATTTTCTAACGTTGATGGTGTATAATTACTCAACTATTGGTGACGCCGTACCGCCACACCGTAAGCCCCCGCCGCACCTGAACTTAACTCTCTCTCTCTCTCTCTCTCTCTCTCTCTCTCTATATATATATATATATATATATATATATATATATATATATATATATATATATATATATATATATATATATATATATATATATATATATATATAAGGGCGATCATGTGCAGCCATGTTGTTAGGTATGGTCATATGGTCAATTACAGGCCATTAGATTAGATAGATCCAATGAATCACATTAGTCAAGATTCTTCTAATATTTTTGCGCACATTCTCTCACCCAGCGAACTGCAAGGGTAAACTTGTCATAGGGAACTGGAATAAGGGAAATCACATTGTTGTGTGTTTTATTTGTGTAATTGGTGCATTACTAGCCTTACTCTGGTGTATTTGTAGATTTCCATTGGTGCCAAGTTCAGGTGCGGCAACGCCTTCCCGTGTGGTTAGTGCGGCCGCACCAATTGTTATACAAATATACATCATCCATGTTATGAAATGCACCGCAAAAAACATACACAAATTAGGTACGCATCACCAAAAACGGGCCATTAGATATGAATAAATACACCATACAGTGTTCGGGAATACACTATTGGTGTGCTTCACTGTGGTGTGTTTTATTACACTATTGGTGCATGTTGTCAACACTGTTGGTGTATTCTGGAACCCGGCCGCTATAAATGGCCACTGTAATTACCATAACACCCCCACTTACCAAAACGCGCGAAAATCCTCAAATCCTCAGAATTAGCTACTACCGTTAGATTAAACTGATTCAACGACACAGATACGACCACACCGCCACACCTAATGACATGACCACATATGAGCACTCTTCTATATATATATATATATATATATATATATATATATATATATATATATATATAGAGAGAGAGAGAGAGAGAGAGAGAGAGAGAGGAAGGTTCAAGTGCGGCAGTGCGCTTAGGTGCGGCGGTGCGGTTAAATGTAGGTCATTAGATTAGATAAATTCAACGAATCACATTCATCCAGGCTTTTCCGATATTTTCGCGCACGTTCTCACACTACGCGAACTGCAAGGTTAAAGTCGTCATTGGGCACCTGAATAGATCAAATCATAGTGTTGTGTGTTTTATGTTCGTTATTGGTGCATTATTAACCTTACTGTGGTGTATTTGAGGATTCGTGTTGGTGCCAAGTTTAGGTGCGCCCGCGCCTTCCCATGCGGTCAGTGCGGGTGTACTAATAGTTATACAAATATACACCATCCATGTTAGAAAATGCACACCAAAAAAACATGTCACAAATTAGATATGCATCACCAGAACGCACCATTAGGTATGAATAAAAGCACCACACAGTGTTCAGAAATACACCATTGGGGTGGTGAGTTATATGGTGTATTTTTTGAGTGTGTTGTGTGTTTTTTGGTGTATTTGTGCATTTCATTGTGGTGCTTTTTCCTAACACTATTGGTGTCTTTTGTTAACACTGTTGGTGTATTCTGACAAGCGGCCGATATAAATGACCACTACAATTACCATAACACCCCCCACTTATCAGGACGCGCTTAAATCTTTAAATCTTCAGAAATTAGCCGCTGCCGTTAGATTAAGCAAAATGGACGATGCTGATATAGCCGCACCGCCGCACCTAAAGCCACTGCCGCATTTGAGCGCTAATATATATATATATATATATATATATATATATATATATATATATATATATATATATATATATATATATATATATATATATATATATATATATATATATATATTAAATTTTTTTTCTCTGAGTAGTTCTTGGTATTCATATACAAAGGACCTATTTATACTAAATTACTGACACTTATATTATAATTAAGTCGCTAAAATTATTCTAACCATACTAGGTAATGATCTATTTCTAATATACATAATTTTCTTATACTAATATTTAGTTAATTATCCTCTAATTACATATAATTCATTCTGTTTTAGACCTTCAACAACTAATTAAACTATCAATTATTTCTTTCCTTTGATTCCTATCATCCTGCCAAATTGAAGAGCATCTACGGATAAGATAGCCTTGAAAGTTGATATATAATAATGGAAAAAGTGTCAAATTGGCCCCCTAAGTCGAGTGGATAGTGCAATTGGGTCTCCTAAGTGAAAAAAGCTCCATTCAGGTCCCTTAAACCTGTAAAATAGTTCAATTAAGTCCAAGTTGACTTGTTTATCAGGTTAAATGCATACGGTGTTGACACGTGTCCTAATTTTATTTTATTTTATTGAAAGTATTATTTATTATAAATTAATTAAAAGAATAATAATAATTGAAAAAATTATTTTTATTAAAAATATTATTTATTATAAATTAATTAAAATAATAATAATTATTATTAAAAAAAAAAAACAGTCGTGGCCGTCCAAGGAAGACGGCCATGGCCGACGAAAGAAGATGGCCAATTTTTTTTTAATTATTATTATAAATTAATTAAAATAATAATAATAATAATAATAATAATAATAATAATAATAATAATAATAATAATAATAATAATAATAATATATAAAAAAAAAAAAGTCGCGGCCGTCTATGGAAGACAGCCATAGCCGACGAAAGAAGATGGCCATGTCCGTTTTCTAGATCTAGAAGACGGCCATGGCCATCTTCTTTTTCGTCGGCCATGGCCGTCTTCCTTAGACGGCCACGACTGTTTTTTTTTCTTTAAATTATTATTATTATTATTATTATTATTATTATTATTATTATTTTAATTAATTTATAATAAATAATTTTTTTAATAAAAAATAATTTTTTTTAATTATTATTATATTTTAATTAATTTATAATAAATAATATTTTTATAAAAAAATAAAATAAGGACGTGTGTCAACACTGTATGCATTTAACCTGATAAACAAGTCAACCTGGACTTAATTGAACAATTTTATAGGTTTAGGGGACCTGAATGAAGCTTTTTTCACTTGAAGGACCCAATTGCATTATCCACTCGACTTAGGGGCCCAATTTGACACTTTTTCCTATAATAATTGGATACCTGCAGTATGCCACCGTACACCCTTAGTCCCTTATCCTTAAATTCATTCATTATTATTTTATTTAAAATAAAATAAAATAAAAAGAATTACATACACACGCTGTTTAACCTTTTTTTTTTTTTTTTTTTTAAAGTATATAATTTGTTACTATATATGGTAAGGGCATGGTAGCTGTACGTCCCTTTGAAGTTTGGGGCATGGTATACATTATTTAATTTTTCATATGTTTAACCTTGCGACATTGCTATATGCCATAGGTGGATTTCCATATGTAGTTTGGGGCATGGTATACATTATTTAATTTTTCATTCACTTATTCATTGTTTTTTGGGGTCCGTCTTTACCTGTTCCTTTTTTTTTTTTTTTCTTAAAAAAAAAAAAAGAAAAAAAAAAAAAAAAGAGGGAAGGGGGAGACCTTTCCAGCTAATCATCTAACTCTTGCAAAGCTGCCGCTTGTGGCAATCATGCGTACATTATTCTAACAAATAAAGTACATTATTCTAATACTACATAAAATACATTATTCTAACTCATAAAATACATTATTTAACCATAAAATGTTCATTATTCTAACACGGGGACGGAACAAGTAATTTTTTTAAAATAAAAACAATGTCGTTTTGAACCGTGGTCCACACAATAATTTGTCTGATTGATTGGTCAATAATTTACATTTTTAAAAGTTATTAATATTCTTTTACAGGGTGTAAGGATTACATTTTTTTCATACGTAACATATTCAGTGAATTCTGTGTGTCACCTATGGAGAAATCAAGCATGGAATAGTGGTGATCAATCTAGAAATAATTGGTATGCTAAAATCTTTATTGTCTTACCATTTTTTGTTGATCGTTGTTTCCTATATATTCATACTATTTAATTTAATATAATCCTATGAAGTTTGGAAATAAACTTTTAATTTGTCAGGTTATTGGCATTGCCTTCATTAGGAGATGGTTGGCATAACAATCACCATGCGTTTGAGTATTCAGCTCGACATGGCCTAGAATGGTGGCAACTTGACATAACTTGGTATTTTGTGAGGGCACTAAAAGCTTTGAGTTTAGCAACTGATGTTAAGTTGCCTACTGATGCTCAAAAGAAAAAGATGGCTTTAACTACAACTTAATGCAAAGCCGACACAACCTGAAATAATATATATGGGATATGAAATGTGAGGAATGCAATAATGTGTAATTTGTAATTATTGTTGTTGTTTTAATTTGATATAATTGTTATGGAATTGTGCCCCCTGGCTTGGAAGAGATCATTGATAGGGATCGTCTTCTTGCGACCTGGGCTCATGGTGATAGGAACTAGTTTTCCCCTTGGGGTATACCCCCTCCTTTCCGATGAAAAAAAAAAAAAAAAGCAATCACTAATGCCATCAATTTTAGTCACTTCTTCTTGAAAGGTTGAGTCCCCAACCTCAAGGGCCATCACACCCTGTCCCGACATGACATTTGGGAAGGATGTAAATCACGATAACTCCTCAATCTCAAGGGCTTCTCACACCCCGTCCCGACAGAACATTTGGGATAACACGTCCTAGAACATTTGAGATAATGTAAATCACGATGACTCGATGGCTCAGCAGACATGGTCAAATACCGGTGCACCGTGCACACAAGGAATCTGCCCACTTTGGACATAATCCCCATATTGGTCTTTTCTCCCAAATACTATCTACTGAACCAGTGAGCTAAGCCCGTGTGGACAGATCAATTTTAGTCACTATTATACTAATGATAAAGAGCAAAAATAGGTTCTGATGAAGCAAAATTATCCGGCCTCCTCATTCGAGCTATCTTTGACAGATGGAAACCAGATCATTATATTGCTCCATTGTATTGATGTGTTGTTATAACTTTATACATATGGAGTAATATATAATAATTGCATTCATCACTATCAGTCAGAGATATAAAGTAAACAGGCGAATGTTTTGGTATTAGGGAATTGTTATTTACCCACATCGATTGCGTAGTGGAACGTAACGGGAAGGAAATAACGCTTCTATAAAATGCAAAGCCAGGAGAAAGTTGAAGGCATCTTTGCGCTTGGGGCAATGACGCAGCTAGTGAGGTTATAACCGAGGCGCGTCTATTGCTGGTTGAAAACTATTTCCAAACCCCCTCTTTGGCTTGAGTTTCGCTCAACCTTAGAGAATTTTTGGAAGGACTTCTTTTTCTAGAAGTCCACCAATACTAGTTCAAACTTTATACCATTTTAATGACTGTTGGCAGTGGTAAGTAAATACTGACGTAGTGAAATAAAATTTTCTTGTCTCAAATCACTAAAAAATGTGTTTTATGCAAAATTATAAATTAGATTTGAGTGGTTTTTAAGAGCTAACTGCCAGGTGGTTGGTGTCGGTGTCGGCAAACAGAGGTTCTTCAGTAGCAGGTCGTCAAAGAAGATCGGCCTTCTCTCTATTTAATTCTATTATTAGAGTTTGGAATAAGGGTCAAATAAGTCACCTAATTGCACTTTCACCCAACTGCACACTAAAGTGCAATTAGGCCGAACTCAAAAAGAATGCAATTGAGCCATTGAACAATACAAAAAAATGCAATTTAGTCCAAAATGACTTGTTTACCTGGTGTAGCAAGTTACCGATTTTAAAATTAATTTTTTAAAATAATTTTTAATAAATTGGGTTTAGGGTTTAGGGTTTTATTTATTTATTAAATAATAAATAATTTTTAATTATTTATTTATTAAAAATTATTTTAAAAAATTAATTTTAAAATTGGTAACTTGCTACTCTAGGTAAACAAGTCATTTTTTGGGCTAAATTGCATGTTTTTGTATTGTTCAATGGCTTAATTGTATTCTTTTTGAGTTCAATGGCTTAATTACACTTTGGTGTGCAGTTGAGTGGCCTATTTGACCCTTATTCCTTAGAGTTTTGATTTATAGCCTATATATAAGGGCATCCCTTACACTTTGTGAGGTACTTTTGGCAAAATGTGGTATTGGGTGTTAACTCTCTTTTATAGCACTTCCTTTAGGATTTTGATTTGTAGCCTATATATATAAGATTACACTTTTGTAAGGAACTTTTGGCATTTCAGATTTAGATCAGAGTTCATCTCTTTTTCATGTAATATAAGCCCAGAGACCTTGAACTTTAATCCATTTTCTTATTAATAAAAGAGTTAATTATCAAAATGGTCCCTTAACTATTGCGAAATTACTAATTTGGTCCTCGACTACCATTCTTACTCAATTAAGTTCTTTAACTTTGTAAACTTTTCTCAATTTAGTCCTCCGTTTCAAACACCTTTAAGTCTCCGTGTGTATTGAGGACAATGATGTAATTTCACATGTTTCCTTACTCAAATTAGTCCTCTGACTATGTAAAATTATCCAAAATGGTCCATCCTTATAAAATTGGGTGGAAAATTGTCAAAGAAGCTATAAAATCATAAATCTATCTCAGCCCTTTTCATTCCAAATCTCTAATCCCCTGAAATAATTACACTTGGAAATGCTATATAACACATATTCACCAATCTGTGGAGACAGGAGAGACAAAAGCCAGATAAATCAATCTCTTCATTGCTTCTTTCTTCCAGTCGGCCCTTCAGCCCTTCTCCATTCAAATAATAATAAATTAAAAACAATGGAAGTGAGACAAAGAAGATGAAGAATGAAAGTCAAACCAAATGAAAATTTAAGGAGAAAACCATGAACAAAAGCTGCTATTAAATGATGGCAGTGACATATGATCACCATTCACCACCTTTCTGGGCAGGAGGACTCAAGAGTGAAGGAAAACAAAACAACACATACTCATATCAACACATTCATTCAGTTTCCCAGAGCAATAACAACATGCATGATGAAAACATCACAACAGGGTAATAACAACATGAAACACTACTGCATAATAGAACAAAGATCAAAGAATCCTATCACAAGGGAGATTAAGGTAGAGAGAAAGATCAGAAAGAAAGAAAAAAAAAAGGTGTGGGAACAGGGACGGAGCCATAAATTTGGTTGAGGGGGGGCGAAACAGTACAGACGGATTCAGAAATTTTTTCCAGAAAAGGCGAAACATTAAAACAAAAGACATAATTTAAAAATAAATAAATAAACTACCTAAGAAATATAATTGTAAATATTGTTGGATATGAACAAAAAATAAAACATATCGAAACTTTATAAAAATATTCATATCAAAATATGAAACATAATTAATAAAATAATTTGAATAGAAAACACATTATAAATTACAGAGAGTGTGTGTGTAATATTAAAAAAGCTATTAAAAAAGAATTGTAAAAATATGTTGATGCTAAGATTAGAACCCTTAACCTCATTATTACCAAAGATGTACTCTACCACCTACTCTAACTCACTTCTTATTAACATTTTATAGCTTTTTTATACTAATATTAAAAAATGTACTATATATACATATATACATACAAATACTATATATGGGGTTGGGGTGGGGGTGGGGTGAGGGGGGGCAGCCGCCCCCCTGCCCCCCTGTCCCTCCGTCCCTGTGTGGGAAGATCAAAGAATCCTATCACCGAGGCGCGTCTATTTCTGGTTGAAAACTATTTCCAAACCCCCTCTTTGGCTTGAGTTTCACTTAAGCCTTAGAGAATTTTTGAAAGGGTTTCCTTTGCTGGAAGCCTATCAATTTTAGTTTAAACATGTAGTTATAGATTAGAAATTAGAGTAATAAATTGGAGAGTATGTTGTAGTTGGTTATGCCCATTAACTGTTAGTTCATAACCAATGAATTTTGTAAAATAGATGATGGACAATAGTGTATGTAGGTAACCAGGATTTTCATTAGCCAACATTTTAATACAATACATGTCACTTTATATATAATACAACCAACATTTTAATACAATACATGTCACTTTATATATAATACAAATATAACAGATACAACAATGACATGCTTAATTGACGGACCGCTACGTCCGTTACAATATCAATAATGTCTATATTTATTACTCCCTTCGTCCTATTTTATGTGTCTGGTTGGGTTAATGAGCTCGTAATGTCTTTTACAATGGTCGCGTATGTGCAGTTTTGTACTAATCGAGGCTTGACTGAAGTAATTTTAATCCAATTTTTCATAATATTAAGTTTAATATTAGTATATAAAATTTATATATTTAGAAACTACACTAAATGTACTATTCAACACAACAAATCAAATTTAAAAATAAGTAAAAAAAAAATACTAACGAAAATAAATAAAGAAGAAAGAGTTGGTTTGACCAATGAATAGTAAGTATGACAGATAAAATCAGACAGAGGGAGTATTTATTTATAACACTCCCCCTTGGATACATTATTTTACCATAATCATGCCTCATTAAAAACTCGCTAGAAAAACCCTGTAGGAAAAACCTAATCGAGAAAAGAGTACATGATATAGGGATAATGCATGTGTTATTTCGATTGCCTCATTAAAAACCTTACACTGATAAAATCTTGTGCGAAAAAACTCAATTAAAGGAAAAATAGTACAATCTTAGATCTTGAGAGTTTGAAATATTTGATCATTAGGACCAATAAATCAATCATACTTAGATATTGTTGCTCCCCCTGAAGACAATAATCTCCCTAACCTACGCATCCCTATTTTTATGAACGTACTTTTCAAATATGGATGTAGGTAGAGACTTAGTGAACAAATATGCTAGATTGTCAATAGATCGAACCTTCTGAAACTGTATTTCACCTCTCTTCTGGAGTTCGTGTGGATAAAAGAATTTGAGTGCAATATGCTTTGTAAGGTCCCCTTAAACATATCAACTACTCATATGTGCAACACATGCTACGTTATCCTCATACAAGATAGTGGCCGGGGTTATGGCCAATACTTATTATTCCACACGATCTTTGTATTATGTATTAATGACCCCAAGCATACACACTCAAATGAGGTCTCATATAAAGCAATGATTTCTGAGTGATTAGAGGAGGTAGCTAATAGCGTCTATTTAACGGATTTCCATGAAATAGCAATACCTACATAAAGGAATAGATATCCGGTCTGGGATCTAGCGTTATGTGGTGTCTTGGTTTCTTTCAAATAGAAGCCCAAGATCCTTTGTACCTTGAAGGTATCTGAGGATATGTTTCACGCCATTCTAATGTCTTCTGGTTGGAGCAGCAGTAAATCGAGTTAACTTGTTTACTGAAAAGGCAATGTAAGGTCTAGTGCAATTGGCGAGATAGCTAGAGAAGTGCTCCGATGGTATTACTTGTTAACTAACCCAAAGTATTTTGTTCAAGATCTATAACTAGGCTGCAATATCATTTGATTGGTCTGAAGTGTTTGATTGCACCATGCATGATAATTTATATAATTTAGACTAGTCCAAATTCGTCATCCCATATTCCCATGACGAATAAAACAGATGCACTCCTCATCAATCAACTATCCTCCTAATTGCACTCACTCCACCTATCTTTAACAGATGGAAAATAACTGATATCATTGCTCCATTGTAGTGATGTGTATCAAGCTGTTGTTGTTTTCCCACATCGACTGCGTAATGGAACGGTGACGGTATACTACTTCTATAAAATGCAAAGCCAAGAGATCATAAAAAGCATCTTTGCGCTTGGGGCAATGATGCAGCTAGTGAGGTTATAACCGAGGCGCGTCTATTGCTGGTTGAAAACTATTTCCAAACCCCCTCTTTGGCTTGAGTTTTGCTTAAGCCTTAGAGAATTTTTGGAAGGGTTTCCTTTACTGGAAGCCCTATCAATTCTAGTTTAAACTTGTAATTATGGATTAGAAATTACAGTTATAAATTGGAGAGTGGAATTTTTTAGACTATTGTTTAAACTTGTAATTATAGATTAATTAGAAATTATAGTAATAAATTGGGAACTCGGGTGGACTTGAGCTTCGGTGGAAGTGATTATGGTGACATTTGATGTAGTAGTTAAAAGCTTGTATATGTAGGTATCCTCTTCCTTTATAATCGATCCTCTTTTTAATTAAAAGGAAAATTGTAATCTATGCTTAAAAGGGAAAATAATAATTTATTTCATTCACAAATATGTTAATTATCAATGTCACTCCTAAACTATTAATGGTGTAAATGTTGATTCTCAATTTTCAAAACGTGACATATATTGTCCCTCCCGAAATAAGAAGAAGGATAAACATTGTTGTCACATTTACACCATTGTCATGTTTTGAAAATTGATGGGCAATATTTACAATATTAATAATTCAGGATGGCATTGATAATTGATGGGCAACATTTACACCATTAATAATTCAGGATGACATTGAAAATTGACATATTTGTGAGAGACATAAATTACAATTTTCTGTTAATTAAATGATAGATTAAACATTAGTTCTCTTTAAAAATTTAAATGGATAACTAATTATAACAAACCAATAAAAATCAAATATATAATGAGACAAATTTTAAAAATATAACTAAATATGATAATGTTACAATAGCTAATGACTAAATTTTTGGTTCAAAAAAATGACTAAATTTAAAATTAATGCTAAAGGATCGACCCCATATAAGTTCAGCCCAATACAAATACTCGAGAAAATTTCAATTTTGGTCTACTGACTATTGGAGTTGTTTTAATTGTAACACTTGACTTTCAAAAATGTTAATTTAGTACCTTGACTATGCAATTTCTATCAATTTTGGTCACGCCGGCCAAATCCCACCGGAAAAATTTAATAGTTCATATAATGAGGGTATTTTAGTCATTATACTTATCTTCTTTCTTCAACTTCCCTCCATTTCCGGCGAGATTCCTTCTTCTCCGATGGTTATATATATATGTAGCCACTAGCCAGTGTTTCTATGCTTGTTCCTTTTATTTCATCACAAATAACTAAACATGGATTATCGTGAAGAAGGAGAAGCACTGGCATTTGTCAGAACATTGAAGCAAAACTTCCCAAATTTCAAATCTATTTCAGAAGCATTGAAGGGTTTTAGGGATGGAAACACAGAACCCGCCGCTCTCGTTTCCAAGGTCTCCGAGCTTCTACGTGGCCGCCGTGACGATCGCCGGATTCAAAAAGTTCTTGCTGGAGAATCACAAGCTGCCGCTCCCCGTTCCCACCACGCCCCAGTTATCGTTGAAGAGACGAAAGCAAGTTCTAAACGAGGCCGTCGAATTCGTGAACAAAGTTCGGAAAATTTCCAAAGACGATGGAGTTTACACCTCGTTTCTCCGAGCGGTTACCGACTTCGAAGCCCACAGAGACATCCTCCGAGTGGACAAACAAATCTCGGCTCTGTTCAAAGACAACCCCGGAGTTGTACATCGACTTCACCTGGTTCGCCGCCACCGACAACTATCGAAACCATGATGTTCGAGTATCATCATCGTCTCCAAGAAAGCTGACAGAATTGGAAAAACGTGAAGACAAAGTGTACAAGAGCAACAGGGTTTTCCATTCCGTGAATCAACCAAGAAAACAACAGAGAAATTGCTGAAAGAAACGCGAGAAAATGGCATTAATGGAGATGGTGGGATGATCAAGGTCTAAGATTACTACTCGATCTGCTATAAGAGGTGCATAAAAGAGATGTACGTTGAAGAACATGGAGGAGATCAAATGATCAAAGCTCAATCTCTGGGACAAGCTTATTGATTATTGATGGAAGGAATCTCGCCGGAAATTGAGGGAAGTTCATCGGAAAGAAGATGAGTAAAATGACTAAAACACTCTCATTATTTGAACTTTTAAATTTTTCCGGTGGGATTTGGCCGACAATTTAGCCGGCGTGACCAAAATTGATAGAAATTGCATAGTCAAGGCACTAAATTAACATTTTTAAAAGTCAAGTGTTGCAATTAAAACAACTCCAATAATCAGTAGACCAAAATTGAAATTTTCTCCAAATACTCAATCTAATTATGAATTTATGATATATTTTCTCTTAAAATTTCATTTTCTTATGTGGTATTAGTTTTTGTATTTTATTATTAATTTTTTTTTAATTTGTGGTAGAGTTGATTAAGTCAATTTAAAAAAAAAAAAATTCTTAAATTATCATTCTCTTATGACTTTACTTTTTTTTTTTTTTTTGTATTTTATTACTAATTAGCCTTTTTAAAATTTATGGTGGCGTTGCTTAATTAAATTTCTGAAGAAAATGAAATTTTAAGAGATAAATTTCAATAGTTATATCATGGATCAGTGTGCATGTAATAACATGCGCTTAAGGCATTCACATATATATATATATATATATATATATATATATATATATATATATATACAATTCTAATAAGAGCCAATAATGTTAGGCCCTTAACTGGAATAAAAAAAATATCGGTACTACTTGTTTCTTAAATTGAATGGTTTATAGTATTTTGATTTTAGTATTTTTAATGATTTTCCTTATTTACCCTTTATTATATTATTTTCTTTCCTTAAATAACCTTACATTCCGTTAGTATTAACTTTATTAACGGAATATTCCGTTAATTATTTAGTATTCTTAACCTACTCATTAATTTCTATAAGAAAGGTCTTAGGTTCGAATCTCATTCCAATTAGAGTTAGCATAATTGTTAAGCATATACTAGGAATATGTTAAAATGTATTAAAAAATAAAATATAAAATTTAACATAAACCTTGGTCAAATAATTAGCCCGACTAAATACATAGCATTCAATGATTATAAATCAGGAACTTTGATAATCATTTGATTTTCTTTCATTAAAAAAATAATAAATATAAGTACAGTTTTTTTTCTTTTTTCAATTATGCTTTTATCAATGCATGAAAACTTCTAAAGAAATTTGTAAGATAATTTTTACTATATTATTATAATAATATCTATTGTAACCTTATATTTTGAATTATTTATTATCATCATCTATTGACAGCAATTGTCATTGACAAACTCTCAAAACAATTTGTCTCAACAACGATTGGAAATTAAAAAAAAAAAATCAATGATTTCATTATTGTGAATGAAAAGTATGTACGCCACTTTATTCAATCGTTATGCTGTGGAACTATGTCCACCTTGCAATGTGGACACAGTTTTATGTTCATAATTACTGAACTATATGTTCATAATTATAAAGCTATATATTCATAATTTTTGAACTTCATATTCATAATTATTGAACTCTATCACAATTACAGGACTCTATGTTCATAATTACTGAACTATATGTTCATAATTATAAAGCTATATATTCATAATTTTTTAAATTCATATTCACAATTATTGAATCTCTATATTCATAATTACAGAACTATATGTTCATAATTATGTTCACAACTCTATATTCATAATTATGGAACTATATGTTCATAATTTTTGAACTATATATTCATAATTATGAACAGTTTTGGAACCGTGTCCACCTTGCAAGGTGGACACGATTCCACATCATAATTTTCCCACTTTATTTCTCTTATTACTTAAATTAAAAAATAAATTAGTAGCTACAACAAAAAATAATATATATATATATATATATATATATATATATATATATATATATATATATATATATATATATATATATATATATATATATGCATTTAATTAATTTAAAATTAGATGTCTCACAACACATGAAACATGTAGGTGAAAACTACCACTACCAAATATCAACATGTGATTGTAAGATAAAGAGTTCACAACACAACTAAGATCTCAGTCATATACACAACAAGACAAATCTAAAACTTCATACACCATAATCTCATTACATGATGAATCCCTCTATGATACTACTAATAAACCAATTGCACATGACACACTACCAATAACAAATTAAAAAAAAAAAAAAAACATGTACTGAAGATGAAAACAATAACAATGCTACCTAAAAGAGAATTAGAAAAATTTAAACCAAAAATAGTATTTATTTAGACTATCGCTTTTAGACTTAGTACTTAGATTAACGTTATTACAAAGTTGTAAACATTTATTTTTGTGACAGTTATATATAATCAATCTCTCATATATTATCTTGCATTTATATACTTTAAATTACCGATTTAAATAAATAAATTCAACATTTATTTACCTATGCATGAACATCTTCTATATAATATTGCATTGATATACTTTGAAATACTTATTTAAAAATAAGTATTGGGCATTATCTTATTCGCGCAAAGCGCGTAGAAAAACTAGTATATATATATATATATATATATATATATATATATATATATATATATATATATATATATATATATATATATATATATATATATATATATATATATATATATATATATATATATATATATATATAGAGGCGGGTTCAGGTGCGGCAGTGTCTTACGGTGCGGTTATTTCTTACGGTGCGGCAACACCAATAGTTCACCAAATATGCACCATCAACGTTAGGAAATACACCACACAAAACAGAGTAAACAGAGCCCTGCATCACCAAACACACACCATTAGGTGTGAGTAAAAACACCATACACTGTCCGGAAATACACCATTGGGGGTGGTGAGTTATATGGTGTGTTTTTTTGAGTCTGTGGTGTATTTTGTGATGTTTTATTACATTTCATTGGGGTGTGTTTTTATTACACTGTTGGTGCATATTGTTAACACTGTTGGTGTATTCTGGAATTTGACCGCACCGCCGCACCGTAAGACCCCGCCGCATATGAGCGCTCTTCTATATATATATATATATATATATATATATATATATATATATATATATATGCATGTAAAAAAATAATAATAAATCTATAGGTACAGTCATATTTAGTGTAATGTTAGTTTGTGTACTTTAAGCTTTAGTGTAATGTTAGTTTGTGTACTTTAAGCTTTGATTTTATTAAATCTATAAGAAATATTATGAACCTACTACAGAGTGATGGAAATAAATATGATATACATATAGTTTAGTATATATGTAGATTAGGATTTAGACAATGTCCCGGATGGCATGGAAGACCTGCTATGGGCTGACGCCCATAGCAACCCAACTCTCAGGATTAGATAGTGCTCTCGGCGGAGGGCATCTGTCGCACAGAAAAAATCATATTAAAGAAAATACTATTAACATATATATTACGCGATGAATGTTATATTAAACATTATGTGCATTTAATGTATTACTTATTTATACATAAATCTTTGTTTCTATAAACATATAGATCAGAAGCAACCTTATAAAAATATTATAAAATAAATGAAAATTCATACGATATACATGCAATTTAGTGTTTATGTATATTAAAGTTAAGATTTATAAACATATAGAACAAATATTATGAATATAATATAAAATAATATGCTTTAGTTTTCAAAAAAATATATATATATTATTATTAAACATGATATGTCAGTTGAAGGTCAATTTAAAATGACACCGTTTTAAATTAGGATACACCATCCGTGATATAATTTGCGAATAAATTTAGGAGAATAGTTATTTCTTCTCTCAAATATTGTCTACTGAACCAGTGAGCTAAGTCTGTGCATGCATAGGAATAGTCATTTGTTATACAGTGCTAGTTGGACCATGATCGTCGAATGAAAGTGTAGTAAAATTAAAATGATACTCCAGTATTGTTATAATGAAACTAGTGTGTGTGAAAAATGAAACTAAAAAACAGAGCTTATTCAACAACATATATTGCCAAATGAAATTGTAGTATAATTAAAATGATACTTTAGTGTTGTTATAATGAAACTAGTGTGTATGAAAAATGAAACTAAAATTCAGAGTCATACAAAGATCATATATTGTCAAATGAACCTAGAGTGCAATTAAAATAGTACTTTAATATTACTATAATTAAACTAGTGTGTGGGAAAAATAAAATTACAAAATAAAGCTCATGTAATAATGTAGTGTCAAATGAAACTGTAGTATAATTAAAATGATACTTTGGTATTGCTATAATGAAACTAGTGTTGAAAAATAAAACTGAAAAACAGAGCAATATTATCAAATGAAACTAAAGTTTAATTAGAATAACTTGGAGGGTGTGGTTGAGTGGAAGGGACTCATCCATCCTTAACCAAAGGTCAAGGGTGGGAATGGAGTAGCCTTAAATTTCCATGCCAAAAAAAAAATTTAATTAGAATGATACTTACTTCATAGACCATATTGCTACATAGACCATGGTCCATAGTAAAATTGCTAGTGATGGGCTTATGGGCCTTATATCAGTCTCGAGCCCGTGTTGATTTTCAAGGGAAGATAGCCTTTTGAAGATCCATTTTCTCACACACTTTTCCCAACACTGTTATGGAACTGACCAAAATTCCCTGTATTTTATTTTCTGTTCTGCTCTGTTCTTTCTAATCGATACTTTTAACCAGGAGAAGGGTTTTTGGTGTGCAAATTGAGGAGAGGAAAAGAGAGAAAGAGAGAGACAGTGAGATGGGAAGATTATTTCTGGTGGATCTTGAAGGCAGGACATACACCTGCAAATCTTGTAAAACCCAATTGGCCCTTGTAGATGATCTTATTTCCAAGGTATCATTTTTCCCTCATTTTTTATGGACCGCTTCTGTTATTAGTATCTTTATTATTTATTTATTTATTTTTATTAATGTTTCTTCAAACATAGACATTCTAGCGTTTTTATTGGAAATGTTCAGCTTATGGAATTGGAATGAGCTGTTACATGTCCTGAACGGCTTCTAAATTATGCATGTGAAATGAATGTGCAGTGGGTATCAGTGAAGTTTTATGTTTTCTAGGGTTATCCCAGTTTCCCTTTGGAAATTTCTGTATAATTATAATCTTCAATGTATAAATGTTTGTTCTTGGAAGTATATTATAAGTTTATAAATTGGTTCTTGGTTGCCAATATTGGTGTTTGAAAAGCATTCTTGGAAGTGTAATTGCAATTTTTGGTGAATTGAAATTTGATCCTTGGCTGCAAAATTGGAATCAGAAAAGCATATGGGATTTGTAATTACAATTCATGGTATATAAATAAATTGGTTCTTAAATGCAAATGTTGATGCTCGAAAAGCATTAGTAGAAATCACCCAGTGAACTTCTTGATTTCGGGGAGTATGGAATCTGTAATTCTGCTGATTGTTCTTCGTTCGTTATGTTATGCAACCCACTTTGTTTATCTCTATTAAAGATTTGCAGAAGAGGTAATATACTTTGGATGCATGCCTTCATATTACCCCACCAAATTCGTGTCTTTTCATTCCTAATCAGCTAATACTGAATGTTAATGTTGCAATTAGAGCTTTCCTACCTAAATGTTGTTTTTTTTTTTTTTAAAAGTTCTTTTTTGGACGAACATTTGCTATATCGTAAGCTGATAATTGCTTTCTTATCATGACAGGCTCTTGATTGCTGGAGAAGAAAGGCCCACCTATTCAATAATGTGTGAGTAACACAATGTTATAACTGCCTCATATTGTTCATGGACTAAGTCTTTCACTATTGAACAATCTTGCCTTAAATCTGCATTTTCAAAATGTGACCAAGGATTCCTTTAATCAATTTCGGAGTGTGGAAAACATGACTCCATTTGCAAAGTCGATTTTTACTCGCTGACTAATTTGCTAGGTGCTTTGCAAAATACTACTTCAATCAAATGTTGCTCCTTATTATGCATGGTATTATGTTTTGGAATTTTCCTACATGTTTAACCACGGGATGCGATTAAAAACTCCCCTACGTAATTATGATGCTCCCTTCAATAAAGCTCGTTAACATTTTTTTTTTTTGTCTGTTGCTACTCAGAGTGAACATCACTTTTGGACCTCTTGAGGAGAGGCCAATGATCTCGGGAATGCATACAGTATCAGATATATTTTGTTGCTGTTGTGGGCAAATTGTTGGTTGGAAATATGTACAACCCCCCCTCTCTCTCTCTCTCTCTCTCTCTCTCTCTCTCGTTGTGCATACTCAACACGAGCTTGTTTGCTGCTTCTTATTCCTTGGATTATTTAGCTAATAACAGGTTGCATTATGTGTTTTCCTGAGACAGGAATCTGCATGCGAAAGTAGCCAAAAGTATAAAGAAGGCAAATTTGTTCTTGAAAGGTATATTCTGTCTTTGATAACGGATTGCAGATTCTCTTTTTGCCCACTGAAATTTTACTCTTTTTGACGTGTCGTGTGATATTTTGAACAGACGGAGGATCATTGACAGTATGGACTCTGAACTCTACATTGATACTCGTGCTTCCACAAGTGATACTGAAGATGCATAAAGTTTTTATTTTTTTCACTTAACTTTAGCAGCGGTAAACTTTCTAAGTTGTAAAAGGTGCCTTGCCCTTTGTAGATACGAAACCAAGAACCCGGAGCTCAGCCATTCAGCCACCCAGGAGGGACGAGTTCCGAGCGCAGCTACAGTCTTTCATGGAGCGAATCCTTGCACAACTCGGGAGTTTAGAGACATCGGTTGCGTCTTTTGACAGTGAGCTCGGGGCTTTTGAGAGTCGGGCTGCAGAATTTGAAGTGAGACTTGATGGAATCTACGCACAGCTACTGGAGTGGATGGGGCAGCATGGATGTACCGATCCCATCTCAGTGCAAGATGTTGCTCAAAGGGAAACAGCCCGGGCACCTCAGGGGGACGACGAGGATGCTACACATGCAAATAATGACATTGCGGAGCCCAGCCCAGGACCGTCTAGGATGGACGAGCTCCGAAAGAATATGTCGTCTTTCGAGGAGCAAGTCCTTGCGGATTCCAGGAGTCTGCAGACAACGATTGGGTTTATTTACGGGTGGCTTGCGTCTCTTGATAGTCCAGTTGCAGACCCGGCAAACGATGAGGATGCTGCTACACACACAGATGATGACACTGCCAGGCCCAGCTCGAGACCGCCCTGGAGGGACGAGTTCCGAAATCAAATATCCTCTTTCGAGGAGCATGCCCTTGTGCAATTCGGGAGTCTGCAGGCATCGATTGGGTGTATTAACAGTCGGCTTGGGTCTCTTGATAGTCGGGTTACTGGACTTGAAGTGAAAGTTGCCGAACTTGAAGTGAAACTTGATGGAATCCGTGCTCGCCTCCCTCCAGCTCCACCTTCTAACCCGTCTCAGGCTCCTTGATTCAGAACAGGCGTGTTTAATTTTATGCAATTATATTTTTGCATTTAATTTACGACTTTATTTTGGGCCTTATAATCTGGGTTTTAAAGCTTGGATGCTTTACATTTCAGAGCTTTATCATACTCCGTATTAGTTTGTGCTTATATCTTGCTTCTTGCGTATACTTAGTATCATTAAAGCTTGTTTCATCTTGTACTTTTAAGTTTTGGGATAAGGTTTTTGTGTTAAGTTACTCTCTTTTTTTTTTGTTTGGGAATTGACATAACGACCAATTTGGGGGTTAGTGCCACATTTTGTGCACACTTGATATGCGGGATTTAAATAATAAAGAAAAAAAGGACATTAATTACATATCCATTATGGCAAATTTTACGGTGGGCTATTGTCTAAAACATGCTTTTTGTTTTAATGAAAAGAAATGGCACTCATTCGTCTAATTAATTCTGTTTGAATGAGTTTAATTTTAGGGAAAATGACACTTTTTCCTTCTGAGTTATATACTTATAGCGATTTTTCCCCCTGAGTTGTTTATGTAAGCACATTAGCCCCCTCAATTATTTTAAAAGTGGCGATTTCCTCCCCTAATATATTAAATTGACATTCTTACCCTTAAAGTAAACATTTTATTTATTTTTCTTCTCCAACAAATTATTGTTTATAAGTAGGGATGACCACGGCTCGGTTCGAACTGAATCGGACACTATAACAATCGAATTGAAAGTTTCCAGTTATGATTCAGATCCAGAACCCAATATTTAGATTTCAATTTATTAAAATTATGAATCAAAAAAAAAAAAAAAAAAAATTGAAAGTTTCCAGTTATGATTCAGATCCAGAACCCAATATTTAGATTTCAATTTATTAAAATTATGAATCAAAAAAAAAAAAAAAAAAAAAAAAAAAAAAACTGGATTCTGAACCGTGAACCTGCGGTTCCGGATCCGGTTTGTGATTTTGAATCGTCTTTATTTTAACATTTTATTTTTATTTTTAAAATAGTCTAAATTCAACAATAAATGTATTTTATTTTTTTCAGTTTGGAACTTGAACCGGCCGTTCCGGTTCGCGATTTTTAATAAACTCTAAATATCAAGTTTTGATTCTAAATTATAATTGGAATATTTCGGTTTAGTTGCTATAGTGTCTGCTCAGTTTGAACCGAATCGTTGTCATAATTTGTTGGGGAAGAAAAATAAATGAAATATTTGTTTTAAGGGTAAATATGTCCATTTAACATTTAAGGGGGGAAAATAGCCACTTGAATTATTAGGGAAAAAGTGCTATAAGTATATAAGTCATGGGGAAAAAGTGCCATTTTCCCTTAATTTTATATATATTATATATTATAGTTTTATTTCAATACAATTAAAGTATCATTGTCTTCTTTTCAAAAAAAAAAAAGTACCATTGTCAAATATCAACATGAGAATCCACGGCACACATCTTATAACACATGAAACATGTAAGAAAAAATCACTACTAAATATCAACAGACATTTGCAAGATTAAGAATTGATGATAGTACAATTAAGATTCTAGGGCTTTCTATACCATAATCTCATTGTTACCACCAGTAATTCAATTACACATGATACACTACCAATAAAAAAGAGTTAATACCATCTGAGGTCCTCTGAGTATAGTGGTTTTGCCACGTTTAGTCCTAACTTTCAAATTGACCATCTGTGATCCTTCGACTTTCAAATTTAACCATTCATGGTCCAAGTTAACCATCCATGGTCCTTCAAGTTCCGAAATTTAACCAGTCGTGGTCCTCTTGGGAGGATCATGGTTGGTTAAAATTTAATAGTTGAAGGACCAGAGTGGTTAACTTCGACCAGGGATGGTTAAATTTGAAAGTCGAAGTACCACAAATGAGTAAATACCAGCCAAGGTCCCTCAAGTTTGGTGGTTTCATCACCTATGGTCCCTAACTTCCGTAATTACCATCCATGGTCATCCGAATTGCAAAATCTGACCAGCTGCCATCCTTCCGTTAGTTTATGCCGTTTAAGCCGTCAAAAATGGGGTTTGAAAGGTCATTTGGCATATACTCCTCTTATTCTCCTTCATGATCCTCCTCCTTGCGAACATTCTTGAGCTTTATACTCAGCCGCCTCCATTGCCTCCATCAAACTACATCTGACCCTTCTTGATTATTGTTGCCTCTGGCAACTGATCCTCTAACTCTTCCACCATTGAAACAAACCCCAGCTACTAGTAAACAGATCGATGATCAATAAAGTGAGGCCGAGATGATGAGAGTAGATCTGCAGAAGTAGCTAAAGTACCTACATACATACAATCCGGCAACTGATCAATCACTAAGAAATTAAAAACAAAACTTTGTGCGGTGAATGATGAAATTGAAATTGAAATACGATTCAAGCAGGATGAAATTGAAATACAGATTCAAGCCAAAGAACGATAATTTTTGTGGTGAAGGATGAAGCAGGGAAGGATGGAATTGAAATACGGATGAAGGATAATTTGTGGGTGGAAGACGATGAAATTAAAATTGAAATTGAAATACGGATTCAAGTAGGATGAAATTGAAATAGGGTTGTTACTCGCCTGAAACACTTCGTCCTCATCCGCATCTCGAAGAAACTCATTTTCAACCACCATAATATGATCCAACCCTCCAAATAGAATGTTTTTAGATTTCGTTCATCACTGTCTCCTCCATGGATTTTAGTTTTGGAAAAGACCTATGGATTTCTCAAGGTCTGAGCATGGCGGAGGAGCAGAAATACCAATTGCCCGAAGGCCACCACCTGTGCGCCAACAATTGCAGCTTTTTCGAAAGCCCGGCGACGCAGAATTACTGCTCCAAATGCTACCTGGACATCTGCCTCAAGGGCGCCCAATCGAAACCTAGATAATTTGTGTGGTGATCTCCAACTGCGTGAAATTCTTGCTACCTTGCTCGGAAGCTTGCCGGAGTGGCCTCCTCCCAGCGTAATCTCATCTTCTCGCAGTGGTCTCGTCGCAATAGAACCGGCTCCAAGCTCCTCGTGACGTCGCCGATGAACTCCACTGTCCACCGCCTCCGAGTTCGTCGCCGGCTGCCTGCTTCGCTGCCTCAGTCGCTCACCGACAAACGGTACTCCTCTTCCGATCTGGAAAGTAGAATGCCGATCATTGCTTTGTTTTTTTTTTTTTGAATGTTTTATTTTATGGGAAATGACATATTTACCCTTATTTTTGACAGCTTTGACGGAAGAAATTAACGGGAGGATGACAGCCGGTCGGATTTTGCAACTCGGAGGACCATGGATAGTAATTACGGAAGTTAGGGACTATAGGTGGTGAAACCACCAAACTCGAGGGACCTTGGCTGGTATTTACTCTACCACAAATGGTCAATTTGAAAGTTTAGGACTAAACGTGGCAAAACCACTATACTCGAAGGACCTCAGATGGTATTAACTCTAATAAAAAATAAGAGTATAAGTACTAAAGATGAAGTAACTCAATTACATATGACCAGTGTTGTAAAAATCTCGCATAGGCACCGATTAATCGGCGCCTAGGCGCAAGGCGCCCCTAGGCCGTGGCAATTTCTCCCCTAGGCTCTCGCCTAGCGCCAAACTCGGCCGACTAGGCTGAATTCAGCGGAGTTAACTCGTACATTTCGGTCACGTTAGCCGAGTTAACCTGCCCGACTCGATCTTACTAATTTGTTTTTCAAGCTCGATTTTGACCGAATTAACCTGCCCGACTCGAGTTCGGTTCAAGCTCGATTTTGACCGAGCTCGAGCCAAGCTTTGACCGAGCGGCTCGCAAACCGCTCGTGAGCTGCTCGACTCATTTACACCCCTATTTGTGAGTTTGAGAGTTCGATATCCACACTTCTGAACATTTCTAATTTATATGGCATATATATTTATATTTATTAATTTATATAATTATATATATATATATATATATATATATATATATATATATATATATATATATATATAATATGACATATATGCACCTACAAATGTCCACTGTTTTTCTTATTTTTAGTTAGCCGCCTAGGCCCCGCCTAGACGACTGCCTAGGCGCTACTCTACCGTCCGACTAGCGCGTAGTGCCTACTGCAACCATGCATATGACACACTGCCAATAAAAAGGAAGAGAACAAGTACCGATGACTGACAATGTTATTCAAAAGAGAATTACAAAGACTTAGAGAAAATTCAAACTAAAAGTACTGAGTTAAATAAACAAATTTAACATTCAATTACTTATGCATGAACATATCATATATAATCTTGCATTGATATACTTTGAAGTACTTATTTAAAAATAAACATTTCGAGACATTATCCAATTCGCACAATGCGTGTAAAACATTAATAAAAATTAGTATACTACTACTACTCAACAAAGAAAAAAAATTTCATAAAAAAATAAAATACCAAATTTTGACAAAGAATTTTCTTTTTTTCTCAAATTTAAGAAATTCTACTTACCACATCGACGGCGTACCGGAAGTGGAACGGCAAGGGAATAATCCGGCAAATTATTGGGTGGATCATGGTCTATATAATTGCGTGGACTATAAATATCAGGTACATTTTTAATATATTAAAAGTACATTATTCTTTTACCGAAGGTACATTATATAAAATAATTACCCTTAGTATATTAAAAATGTACTTTCAAAAAATTACCTTATGTACATAAATAATGTACCATTAGTATATTAAAAATATACTTTTTATTTATGGTCCACATAATTGTGTGGACCATGGTCGATGCAATAATGAATTAATGATTGTCAACCCATGATGAAGATGTAAAGTTCCATGTTAGGCAATTTATATCGCGGATTAGTGTCTATATAGTATTGTGGACCCTAAATGGAAACAATATCGTTTTGATTTTTAGATTTTAATAAATTTTGAAATTTTTCTGATAGTCCATGTTGTGAGTCTATTAATCTATGATAAAATGGCGAGTTTGGTCCCTGAGTTATAATGGTAGTAACGACTTAGTCCCTTAGTTATGACCGTATCCCTTTTTAGTCCCTCAGTTATGAGTGAAGTGGCACATTTGGTTTATGACCATTAAAACTGACGGAAAAAAATATTTAAAATTTTAGGGGTAAAGTAGGAAATTCACTTTCTTATATTGAAACCACTTTTGCAACATTATTTTCAACTTCCTAGCATTTTATTTCAAGGTTGTTCAATTCCAAAAGCAATTCAATATAATCTTTATATTACTAGTTAGTAATCTGGGTCTCGTATAAGGAACCAGTGACTCAGTACAAACAAGAAAACGTAGACTTGTTCATTGTCTTCAAGCATGTAAAACGCATCATCACAAAAGTTTCTGATTTCCATTACTAAACATAATGGTAACCAAACCATAACTTTTGAAATCGAAGAAGATATCAAATTTCTCAGTTATTTTTATGACAAATTCACCAAGGGAGTAACTTGAAATTTTTAGTACGTAAAATTCTTTCGTAAGCTCTGCAGTAACTTAATCAAGAATCGTATATCTTGACAATATATAAAAATTATATATATATATATATATATATATATATATATATATATATATATATATATATATATATATATATATATATATACACACACACACACACACTATAATATTCTTAACATATTTTTATATATTTTATTAAATTTAAAAATTAAAATAAATAAATAAGATAACGGAATCATATATAATTACATAATTTTAAAATATTAATTTATTCCCAAAATAAACAAACAAACTAAAATCTTGAACTTGATAAAGAAAATTATTTTATATGCTAACATAACGTAATAAAAATTAGAAATATATAATTACAAAAATAATTATATATATATATATATATATATATATATATATATATATATATATATATATATAAAATTAGAATTAAAATGTAAAATTTATAAATTTTCAAAATTATCTTACATAACCTAAGGAAGGGAAGAGAATCACATTCCCTTCAAAATCGTATGTGAATGGGGTCCATTTATAGGGAAAAGAGGAAAACTTACGCATATTGCTGCACGTGTGCAGCAATCTACGCGTCCCGAAGGCGCATGCCTGCAGCATTTAGTTTTTTTTTTTTTTTTTGGTCAGAATTTATTGTTTCTTTTTATTTCTCCTATTTTCCACTTCTCACTTGCTTTTCTCTCCTGCATGACCAGTAAAAACACCAAAAAAATCTACAATTATTGAGATTGCTCTTAGTTTTTGAGAGATTCAAGATTCTATTTCACCCTTGTTGAGTTGAGTGCGAGGCTCCTATTGTCTATGTCTTTTCATTTAGTATTCCTAGCTAAAGTGTTTTTTTTTTTCGAGGAAAAGTCAAAGTGTTATTGTTTGAGAATAAGAATGGTTGTTGGTTAGTTTGGCTTGACCATTTGTGACTTGTGAGTTTGAGAGTTCGATATTCACACTTCTGAACATTTCTTTATTGAATACGAGAAAGTTTTCATACACTAGACCAAATCTGCATCAAGAAGAATACAAAAGCTAGGTATATTAAGATAAATTAAAAATAAGCTACACCTTTATTCAATAAGGTAAATTATGCTGAAAGGATGCAAAACTCCTCTATTTATGGGGAAGAGAAAAGACCCTAATGCGAACCCTACTAGGATAACAATTGAAAATTTAACTAAATAAAAAATTTATTTTTTTAGAAATAATTAAACAAGACTTCTAAAACATAAATAAATTTCAAAAATTAAATAAAACTAGTCCTACTTGGGCAATTTGGGTTCTTTTTTTAATGATTATTTACTTAAAAAAAATAAATTGAATAGGATAAGAAAATTGGGCTAATTGAGCCAGCCAGTTTACAAGGTTGTCCCATTGGGATAATGAAAAAAGAAATAATAAAACTTCATTCTAACTTGCTCGTCAATCTATCGTTATATCGTGAACCAAGTCCACAGTGGTCCGATAAACAGAATTCATATTCGTAAGACATAAAATTCATATTTATAATGCACAGAATTCATGTTCATAATAAATATACACATATATAAACACAATATAATGAACATAAATTATGTGCATTATGAACATGAATTATGTATATTATGAACATGAATTTGTATATTATATAGCCATCCAAGTATAGATATCAATTAAGACCAAAACTCTTGAGCAATCAAACATGAAAGTATATTGTAAGAATTGGAAAAACCATGAGATCACTCCATGAGAATTCATCCATACTTTCACTAGAATCACACCCTTAAAGATCGAGGTGTATGATAATCCCAAACTACAAACAAAAGATTCAAATGCTAACTGGGCAGTTTAGCATCCAAAGTATATCTGATTATTACTAGTGAATCAAAAATAACACATGAATCTAGTAAAAGATAATAAAGCTGACGCAGATAAAACAGCAGCAATAGTAACTGCCTAGGAACCCAACCGCTTAGCGAGCGCGAGTATTGCTAACATTGGTTCCACCACTTCTGTTATCATCCTGTCTAGCCTATCCCCCAACTTACTGGAATCCTCAATCGCCTCATCTAACAACTTAACCAAACCCTTCAGCTGAAGGGAGACATTCTTCTTTGTTAAAACTCTCTTCTCCTGATCCTTTGCTTCCATTTCAGCCCTGTGAATGTCATCATTCTCACTGCTCTCCAGTTTTTTCAATTTTTCTCTCTCAACAGCTTCAAGTTTCAATCTTTTAGTTCTCAACTCCAATGCTGCACTCAACTGTGACACCTGAGAATAAACTTCTGCCCAACCATTCCTAGCCGTATTCTCCGACCCCACCTTCTTCCGCTCTATCTCCCGGTTCTCCTCAGCAAGCTTCGGGCTCAGCACAGAGGTCTTCGATTCCGATTTGGAGTCATCATTTGCGCCAATGTCGAATACATCTCCGTTGATTGCCGCCATAATCAACACTACAAAATCAATAAAATACACACTGCATGCCACAATTAATCAAATTACTAACATATTTTGCCTAAAAGGGAACAAGGACAAAGCTAGTAAGAATCACCTTCGTTATGGAATATCGCTGACCGAATAGAATGCGAGATGCTTTTTCTTGGTCTTGGTAAGCCTAATATATACAAGTAAAACTTAGTCGGTAAGCAAATCTAGAATGGAAATTAACTAAAAATTAGTAATATTATATAATTACACTTTCTTTTTTTAAAAATTGTATAAATTTATAATTCTCATTCTTTCTAAAAAGTTGAACCCTAACCTTATATATAAGTAAAACTTATTTGCTAACCAAATGGAAAATGGAAATTAATTAAAACCAATTAATTAGTAATATTATTGCATTATTAAACTTTCCTTTTTGAAAAATTACACAAATTTATAATCCTCATATTTTTATCTCTACATCTACATCTACATCTACATCTACATCTATCTATAATCTATAATTCTAATAAGAGTCAATAATATTAAAAACTTAACTGGAATTAAAAAAAAAAAATATTGATGGTAATTGTTTCTTAAAATGATACTTCATATTATTTGATTTTAGTATTTTTTTTTTAATAATTTCCTTATTTAACCTTTATTATATTATTTTCGTCCCTTAAATTCCGTTAACTATTTATTATTTTTAACTTCCTCATTAATTTCTATAAGAAATGTCATAGGTTCGAATCACATCCCAATTAGAATTCGCATAATTGTTAAAATATATTTAAAAAAATGCGTATAGTATAATATAAAACATAACATAAACTTTGATCAAATTATTAGTCCCACTAAATACATAGCATTCAATTATTAGAAATCAGAGACTTTAAAAATCATTTGGGTTTCTTTCATTTAAAAAAATAAATTTAAGTTAAGTTTTTTTTTTTTTTGTTTAATTAATCTTCTTTTGATTATTGAGAATAAAACTTAATATTTTAATTATGCTTTTATCAATGCATGAAAATTTCTAAAGAAATTTGTAAGTTAATTTTTATTATATTATTATAACAATATCTATTGTAACCTTATATTTTAAATTATTTATTATGTTAGGAATATATTGTAAAGTTTTGATGAGCCAAAATGTATTTTGTAGTCCCCAATTTTAAGTATGGTGCACCCTTGCCATGAAGCCTACGTGAACACCTTATTGATGGAAGAATAAATGTAAGCGGGATCATAGTTTAACACATTTATGAAGCATTAAAGTTATTATAGGTTGAGATGGATGAGATGGAAAGAGATTTGTTAAAGCATACTTAATACTTGATGATCTATGGTTCAATTCTTACAGGAAGTGCTATCAAGCCAAAGATTTTTTTTTTTTTTTTGACATAATATTCCTTTTTAGATGGATGATGACGTCACTACATGATATGTTTACAAATGGAAAATTGAATAGAATCGTTTAGTATCTACAATTTATAAGGAAAATTGTGTAATTAAAGCTGGAAATGTTCTTGCAATACGTATGAATTATCGAAAAGAATTAATTATGACTGATTTTGTAGCACATCTTTATATAAAATTATGGGACCTCATTACAATACATATATATAAAGATGTGTAATTATGTATATAATGTGTAAGGAATGTTTTACTTAAAGGTGGGAAACAAACTAGACAAATTGAAAAAAAGTAATGAATATTAATAATTCACTCAAAATTAAATATGATCCCCATATATAATTCACTGAACACTGATATTTGAAATCTATAAAATTTCAAGACGGGATGCGTATATTATTAATTGGGCAATTATTTGATCGAATTAAAGCAATGATAACATCAGAAAATACAATCGATCCAAATCGATTCTTCAATTGCATTATATAATATTCAATGTAATAATATATATAATTATATATTGATTCAAATATTCTTAAAATATTTTAACAAATCCATTTCGTACGAGCGAAAATACTAGTAAAAATAAACTAATCTTTCTAAGGTGGCGATTTCGGTGATCATAGGAATGTACGGTAATGGATGCTTCTGGGTGGATAGTGTGTAGCACGTGGCAAACCAGCAAAGGTGGTGTGGGGCCTATATATATATATATATATATATATATATATATAGATTAAGGATCAAATGAGTACTCATCCTTAGGTGAGGACGTGAGGATTAATCTTAGCCATGAATTTTGTTTAGATGTGTGGATGTGATTTTATTTTTTTTTTCTTTCCTTTTTGCATGGTAGGGATTTTTTAGTAAATGAGTTTATTTATCTTTCCTAGTTTTAATTAGATTAGTTTTATTATGCATGTTTTTAGGATGAATAATTAAGGTAATGTAGGATTCCTCTAATCATTTCCGTTTCACAGTCTTTCTCGTCTGGCGTCATTTTTCTTCTGAAGTTTCCCAAGCTTTCCTTCATTCTTCGGTATTTTGTGGAGATTGGTTGTTGCTATGGAGTCAACATGTATGTCATTGTGTCCATCGTTATTCATTGTTTATATAATCAGTGTCGTGGTGTACTGTATTTGTGCTTTCCCGGCTCGTATGCAATTTTCATTTGTTTTCATCTTCTTTTTTTTTTTAGCGTGTTAGCAAGTCTAGGTACTGTATAGTTTGTTTGTTTTTTTTTTTTTTTGTTTTTTGTTTTACTGGGTTGTTGTGTTGCTGTGTGCGCCGTTGTTGACTGTATTTGTGCATTTATGGAGTCTAGCTGAGTTTATTCGGCTCGTTTGCAGTTATGATTTATTTTTTCCTTTTTTTTTTTTATTTATCATGTTACCAATTTTTGTAGTTGGTCATGGGGTTGTGTGTGATCGGTGGTAGAAATACGTAAGATGGGTGTGTAGTTCACCTAAATTTAACGTGTTTTGAGGAACAAGTTATGCTCGTCTATGCAATGCAGTGACAGTTTCGTGTGCATTTTAACTGGATAGGAATATCAAGTGACGTGAATTAATATGGAGTGATAACCCTACCCAATTAAATTCCACTCTAACACACTATATTCTAGCACTCAATTTCACAAACATGCAATACAATTTTGCACACATTCTATCAGAATAAATTCATAATCACAAAGAAATTAAACGTTGATGCTTACGAAGTCTACTTGTTGCCTCAATCGATGCACGCCGGTGACTTCTTCTTGGAGTTCCGTTCGCCACAGCTTCGTGCTTGCTAACCGGTGACTTCTTCTCCGATCGTCGCACTGTTCTCTTCTCTTTCTCTGTCGTGGATGTTGTTCCCCCTATGTTTATTGTGCACTGTTCTTCTCCGGTGTTTTTATTTTTATTTTTTAATATTTTTCGTCGCTTAATATCGCACTGACACAATGATAATTCACAACGTTGCACAAACCACTCCTGGAAACTTGTCCATACTTGCACATTGTACTACTTCACCGATGCACAAGTACTGAACCGTGAAAAACCATGAAGCAAAACTTTAATATTAATTAACGAGTGTTCGATGTTGTTAAAAATTAACACATTCCCTTAAATTCGTACTTCCAATATGCAATCCTCTCTAATGCACAATCCATCACACGTGTAATATGAAAAATAATAATCTTAATACATTCATTGCTTTTGCATTTTTGCACTTTGGTTAAACTCGCGGATGCACAACCTCTGTTTTGCATGTGGGAACGTACTTCCTATATTTTCACAGTTATTACACTTACAAATAAATAAACTCATTTAATATTCAAACAGAGATTACAACTTTAAGTTAATTTATCGTTTCAAACGTTGCGAATTCGTATTCGGAAGCATCGTTTGTTTGTGTGTTTTCTACTCGTGTAGCTCGTACTAGTGGACTTATAAAATCATCATCTAGGCTCGATTTAATGGCGTTCGATGTTGAATGTTGTGTTCTTTTTGCATTCTTGCCTGCAAAATGGAGTTAACTTCAATTACCCAAACCACTGCATGTTGGTTAAAACCACATATGCACATAAATGAGGTGTACCATAGAAACTAGATGTATTCATTAATCTCCCTATTAAACATCATCCTAAACCAACCAACTTCATTCCTCACCTCATTTTTCTCATTCCTTCATCACACATATTCAATTATGTAATCACTATTGATTATATGCATCGTATCTACTCTCTAACATATTCCCATTAAATCATCACCCAAACAAAAAGATTCTGCACACAAACTGATCAAGGGAATGCACATAGGTATCTATATACATGCACTTGCACAAATACTACCTCTAGTCAACAAACCTTATTACTGCATACCATTCACCCTTCTAAACTCATCAAATGCACATTAAGTATTCCACATATTCCTTAAATTACTGTGCAGTGTAATAAAATGCACCAAGTACAAGTACTGTCATGCACTCTAACCGTACCACACATGCATAATTCAATTGCACAAATACTACCTAGTCATGAAACCTTATTACTAAATACATGCGCCCCTCTTAAATCAACAAATGCACATTACATATTCCCAACCAGTTTAAAATTGTCTTTTGCTTTTAGTATTCCCCTCTCTTTTTTTGTTCAATTGATTACGATGTCAACTTTGACGTACACTGCACATTCAAACAAAAATACTAGGTTTCTATACTTCAATGGACAATGTCTAGCGGTGTTTACACTCTAACTAACCTACGTTTAAAATATGCACCTATGTCTCTATACTATCGCACACTAATGCAATTCTCTGCCCTTCCTGTCTCACCGCACCCCCACGCCCTCACATACACACCCCTGAACCAACCCCCCACTAGCGGCGTGTTTGAGTCAAATTCCCAAAAAAAATAAAAATCAACTACGTTTTGAAACCCCACCGCCGTCTCCATAATGTCGCACCCGTCGTCACAGTTCCGGCATCCCAGACCCACCACCACTCCCACGGTTGAATCCACCCCCATTACCAGCGTTTTTAGTAAAAAAACACAACAAAAATAAAATAACAAGAACAGAAACCACACAATCTTCTTCATTCGCGTAACACAGACAGCAGAGCCATAAATTTTTTTTATACACAAATAATAATAATAACCCAAAATTGCATAGAAACAAACCATTCGAACATGGAATTTCACAAAAATTCTTTCCAATTTTACATGCAAGTTAGCAAAAAAAAAAAAAAAAAAAAAAAAAAATCCAAAAACATATACAAGGTTTCGCTTACGGAATTTGCTCGTTGCCTCAACAGATGCACACCGTTGACTTCTTCTCGAGGTTCCGTTCGCCATAGCTCCTGATTGTGTACTATCTCCCACCGCTTCAACTAGTCGTCGCTTGAGCTCTCGGTTTCGTCCATGGTGAATGTGCAATCCCGACAGCTTCCCAGAACTTCTGCCGTTTTAACCCTACGCATTCCTCCCCAACGTTTCGCTCTTTCCTTTATTTAATTGCACAATCAATTTTGGTTTTACCCTTTTACCCCTTTTATTAATTACTAGTAAACTTAGTTACCAAAATTTCACTACGCGTCAATTGACTCCTTGTGCAATCGGGGCCGTTAATTGGCCTGATCTGATGGCTGCAATTTGACCACAATCCTCACCTAATACCCTGGCCTCACTTGAACCTCACCCTATATATATATATATATATATATATATATATATATATATATATATATATATATATATATATATATATATATATATATATATATATATATATATATATATATATATATATATATATATATCTACAATTCAACCAATAATATTAGGCACTTAATTGAAATAAAAAAAAATGTCGGTACTACTTGTTTCTTAAAATGAATAGTTCAAAGTATTTTGATTTTAGTATTTTTAATGATTTTTCTTATTTATTTTTTATTATATTATTTTCTTACCTTAAATAACTTTAAATTCTGTTAGTATAAACTTTATTAACCGAATATTCCGTTAACTATTTATTATTCTTAACTTACTCATTAATTTCTATAAGAAAGGTCTTTTTTCAAAATTGAGGTCCATCTTTATGAGGTTTATGTTGGTTCTTCAAAAGTGAGGTCCATCTTCAATAGTCTAAGCTGTTTTTTCTATGATTTTATAATACTTTGAGTTTTTATATTGTTAGGTAATTTTTTGAAAGGTCAACCTTTAATCTATGATGACTAGCTTCAATATCAATACTCCCTTTTAGGGAAAAAATACTGCAATTGAGTTGGTGAAATTAAGGTAGATTTAGAATATAAATCCAGCTCTCAATAAATAAGGCATAGGGATAAACATTTAATTGAAAGTTCAGAAGATTTTAGCAGTATTCAGGTATCTTTAGCATTTCCCAATAGTAATGTAGCTCCTTTATATACATTTAGAGTTGTTATCTATTGTTCCCAATTTAATACTTCACATATACCGTCTGCTTGGAAGCAAATCCTTGAGGATGCCTCAACAGAGGAGAAATTTGAATTGTCTTTGAAGGCAGACAACTCAAATACCCAAGCCAGATATTGGTTGTCAAAAGTGCATCTCAAGTACCATGCCCCCGACGCTTCTAAAGCCATGTAAGAAGTTTATTTGTTCACCATAAAACATATTTTCGGTGGCTTTCTTACTTGTTCACCATAAAACATATTTCCAGTGGCACTTCTGAGGCCAGAGTACTTACTTTTGTTATAATTTAGCTATTTACAATTTCTTTATCTTTTATTAAATAAAATATATAAGCACCGAGACTATTTTTTTTTTTTTTATCTTTTTGTTATGTACAACCTGGATGCCATTAGACCACAAAGTCTTGACTTTTAAATGTTTATTTAAAAAAAAATTATTTTTCAAAAATTATTTTCTAAATATTCAAATGGACCCTAAATCTACAGTCTAAATATGAGCATACCTTATTAATTAATAAAGTACATTCTAAGCCCCATGGTTATAATCATACACGATATCACATGCAAAGTTCACAATGTTAACGTGATACCCTAAAATATAAAGAATTTTATAGTTTGGAATTTTGTAGTACTGTAGAATTTTTATTATTTTTTTAAAAAAATTCTTTTTAAAACATTTATAATTCTTTATAAGGTAGTATTTGTTCTATATTTTTCAATTTCTAAAAAAAATTTACATTTCCAAGTATTTTGTAACCATTAATTTGTGTACTTTACACGGTTGCAGAGCACTTGTTGAGCAAAATAAGAAAGTGAGTATATATTTCCACCACACAAGCAGCTCATCAGTTGGTACTTAGATGAGGGTGAGGACTCATGATCAGGTCATAACAATCGTAGTATAAAGATTTTGGCCATGTTTGGTAAATGGATGTTAGCTGATTGAGTTAATTAGAAGGTATAACTAGTTAATAACATTAGTTGATTATAGAATATAATAGTGTTTAGTAAATTAGCTGTTAGCTAATATTGGCCTTGTTTGGCAATCAGCGGTTAACGGTTTGCGGTAGCGGATTGTGTTAGCGGCTAGCAAATAGCGGATTGCGTTAGCGTGTTTGACTAACGAATTGTGTCAGCGGTTTGTAAAAAAGTGTTTGGTAAAATTAGCGGTTTAAATTAGCAGTTAGCATGTAAAATGAACTAAAGGGTATACATATATTTTATAAAATGACCTAAAGAAATTTATATATAAAAAAAAAATAAAATAAAAAAAATAAAAAATAAAAAACAAAGTAGAGTTACAGACGTGGGATCATTTTTTGATCCCACATCGGTAACTCAGGAAGAGGAGCTCAAATGAGCTCCTCTATGGATCGTTATATCCTACACCACGGCGCACATAGCACTGTGCGCCGCGCGCCTCCCAAAACGACGTCGTTTTGGGGTCGTGTTGGGAGGCGCGGTAGGAAGTTGCAGAGATTATGTGTATTCGTTCACAACGTTATGTGTATTCGTTCATACAGTTATGTGTATTTTTTATACAATTATGTACATTGTTTTTATACAATTATGTACATCCGAATCAGAAAATTTGTATGTATTATGTTAAGAGTTGATGTGTATTATGTTAAAAGTTTATGTTTATTATGTATTATGTTAGATTATGTGTATTATCTTTTAAAAAGAGTATGTATATTTTGTTATAACATTATGTGTATTCATGTATAACATTATGTGTATTCAAGTATAACATTATGTACATTCTTGAACAGCGGGTTTTTTTTTTAAAGAAAAGCCTACTGCCATTCACTGGGGCGGGAAATTTCAAAAAAAAAAAAATAATTAAAACGACGTCGTTTTGCATCTGGGCGCATAGTGCAATGTACGCCGTGGTGTAGGATATAAATTGCCCTCCTCAAGAGAGCATCACTTCTCTTTTGAGATTAATAATAAAGAGCCAAAAAGGCTCCTGTAATTAAGGAGCCTTAATGGCTCTAAATACAGTTACAATTTTTTTTTTATAATATATATATATATATATATATATATATATATATATATATATATATAGGGGCGTTTTGGGGAAAGATCTTTCTTTCCCCAAAACGCCATAGTAAAACGCTGCCAATTGCAGCGTGTTGGTAGTTGGCGGTTTGGAGCAAATCCACCGCTCCAAATCGCCATTTGCCAAACACTATTTTCAGCGTTTTGACCGAAGTCAAAATGCTGAAAATGGCGGATCCGCCAAATTTTGGCAGATCCGCCACTAACCAAACAAGCCCAATAGTTGTTTGGTATAATTTTTTTTCAAAAGTCAATTGAAAAAGCTGTTTTGAGCAACTTTTTGAATTTTAGTTTAGAGTTACAAAAAGCTAATTAACTAAAGAGTAAAAGACATTTTTGGTCCTAGATTTATAATGACACGGACAATTTGGGCCCTCCATAAAAAACTTGGCCAATTTATGGACAGACTTACTTTGACGAGGACAATTTTAGTCCTCCGTCTATTATCTGGTTAGTTGACCGTCTAAATAAGGGGCATTTTTGTCAATTCAATTTTCTTCCCCAAATTGAGTTGATTTTGTTTTGGTGGGGGGAGGGGGGTTTAACTTCCGAATTTTCTCAGGGGTTACTTAAATTTTAGAACAAAATTATCTTCGTCTATCTAAAGCACTAGAGCTACAATGTCTGTGGCCATAGCAGTGTCGTCAGAAGTCCGAAACCGATTCTCCGTCGACTCTCCCGCCACGGTAGTAGCGGAAAACGAACAAGAGAAACTGCATAGAATCTGAAAACCGCTCGGAGATTCCCGAAATACTTGAACTGTCACCATTTTAGTTGTCTGGATGAGCAACTGATGCATTTATTAGGTGAATTTTCCCCTTCCTCTACTTTTCTGGATTTACCTCAATTTTGTTCCATTTTATGTTTTACTTTCACTGTTTCCTTCGATTTCTAGTTAGTCTCGTTAAGTTATAGTTCATAGCGAATCGGAATTCTATCTCGAATTGTTCCATTTTATGTTTTCCTTTCACTGTTTTCTTCGATTTCTAGTTAGTCTTGTTAAGTTATAGCTCATAGCGAATCGGAATTCTATCTCGAAAGCTTTAAACCATAGCAGTGAGAAGGATTGCTATGAAGGTTGTGTGAAGTTAAGTATTGAATCAAGAAGCTTATAGTGCACTGCTATGGAGCAGCAATCCGAGACTGGTAATTCAACTGAATTGGATGAGAGGGTCCCCAAAGCTAACGAAGGGAGAGTTCATTGGAATAAAGGCAGGAAGCACAGTCCTGGTAATTCTAAACTCTTTATTTTGGCTTTCTGATTTTTTGTTTTTACATTTGTTTTGTTATACTTGTTAAGCATGCTCATTTGCAGAAACATTGCAACAGATTAGAGAGAGAATCAGGCTTGCAATGCAGGACCCTAAGGTGATGTCTTGCATAAATAACCAGGCTTATGGTATTAGGAAATGTTGATTTGAGGAGAACAATCATGATAGTATGTATTGCTTGTTATTAAGTCTTACCTTGAAATGATTGGTAGCTTGGATGAGCTCTTGTTTGATTAGCTAGTAAAATGCTTATTTGTTTTCCATCGCCATTTTTGTCCTGCCGTCGTGAAATCTATGCTTAAAATGACTATGGCAGTGGTGAAACAAGGGAAAAACTTCGTAAGAAGCTGATGTTGCAGGAGACTTGCTACTTTGAATGGCAGAATTTATTAGCAGAAGCTTCTAGGAATGGGCTCTTTGGCGAGGAAAAGTTGCGGTGGGACTCCTACAAGATTTTGAATGAACAGCTGGAGCAGGAATGACTGCAAGAGTATTGAATGACAGAAATATCCCTTGTTTAGACGGTAACTAACGAGATAATAGACGGAGGACCAAAATTGTCCTCGTCACAATAAGTGTGTCCATAAATTGGCCAATTTTTTTATAAAGGACTAAAATTGTCCGTGTCACTATAAGTTTAGGACAAAAAATGTCTTTTACTCTTAACTAAACACTTATATTGATTTTTTTAACTAAGTTAAATAATTAATAGTGATTAAATAAATCAAAATTGACTCATAAGCTAACAATTTTACCGAGCAGGACCTTTATCTAATGTGGTGGAGCACAAAGCACTAGTTTTTCCACCTAAGAAATCACTAAATCACCATGATTTATTCTAAAATTCTGTCGAGCCCAAATGTAAAAATCATAAAAAGAGAGACTTTACTTTTGAAGCAAGTATTTATTTCATCTTCCCAACCGTTAGAAAGCTTATAAAAGCATTACTGCATTATGCTCAAAAGGCCAGGACATTCAATGTTATAGGCTCTTTTTTTTTTTTTTTTTTTTGGATTATTTATTTATTTGTGGGTGGGTGAAAGTGTGAAACAGGAAGGTAGTGCTAGATACAATTGATTAAGGTCACCACCAGCGTGAAACAAGCTGCGTAATGGTGTTGTCTTTTTAACTAATTATCGTGCTATTTGTTGGGTACTTGGGTTGGCTACATTTGGATCCACACTCAAAACGCTAACAAATTAAGTTACGAAATCTGCATGAGTTTAGCTTACTTATTTAGTAAGCAGTATTTGAGTAAAGAGATCGGTTTGAAATGAAACTCAGTAGCAGCATTGTGGGATCATGTTCAAATTTTTTTTAAAAAAAAAGTTAATAATTAAATTTGAACATTTGATTGATTTTTAGAATTTTAAAAAAACACTGTATTAGGGAAATGAATATTTATATCTTTTCTCTTGCCTCATTTAATATTCATTTAAACCTATGAATATTTTGTTCTCCCTAAACGTTTAAAAGATTGATTAAACTACCAAGTAACGTTCAACCATTTGTAGCAATCCGTTTGTGGTGATCCTTGTAATATTACTTAGCCGGACCATTCAGTCATCACCTGTAGACCGATCGACTGACTGACCTACGAGCAGTCTCTTTTACTTATGTATTTATAGTGTAACCGTAACCTTCGGTTTAATTTATCATATCCCTTAATGAAACACAAAACAAGATATATATATATATATATATATATATATATATATATATATATATATATACACGTACCTATGGGATAGTGATTCATTTAAAAAAGTTTTAAAAGGCATGTATTACGGTGTCACTAATTTTTATTTTTTAATAGATTGCTCAAGAAAGAGGCAATCGAATAGACCAAGTAAGGTTTAAGTGGGTAGGGCGTTAATTGACACATAAATTAAATGTCTAATTAAGTTAAACCATGTGAATAAACAACTAATTAAATGAAAAACAAGCCGCCATTAAAAAAACAAAAATCAACCTTATTTTTATCTACTAAAAAACTTAATATTCTAAACTGATAACGGGAGTGTTTGATAAATAACTATTAGTGGGTTTAATTAGTTGATTGTATAAAAATATTTGGTAAATTAGTTGATAACTGATTACATGTAAAATGACTTTATCAAAAAGTTGATCGAAAAAACTATTTTGAACAACTTTTTGAATTTTAACATTTTAGAGCAATAATTACTACAAAAAAACTAATTAATCAAGCATTATTCATATTGATTGTTTTATCAGGTCAAACAACTAATATTGTTCAAATAAGCTAAACGCGATTGATAAATTAATTATATTACCAAAAAGAATCAATATATTAATCTCAAAAATTCTTTTTAACACCTTACAAATATTCAACTCGCAATGGTTTTGGAAGTTTACTCTATTGGCTAGTCTACGTTAGGGTTTGTCCCAAACTTGAAAATTCTATGAAACTGTTATAGCATCACAATAGAATTCGTCAAGATTATGGTTTTGTACCTAACACTAATTAATTAACAATGAAAAATATAAACCACAATTGTTTGGATAAATTTCTCTGACTTTAAATGTAAATTGTGTAAGACTTTCCCGTATAATATATATTATATATTATGGATCTTACTTATGTGGTGCAAGTGGACTAGGTAATTGGTTGGGTTGGACCTTTAGGTTTAAGTCTTATATCCACCAATGTGCCTATATAAAGCTTGTATTGATGGGATACAAGATACATGATTCATTATATGGTACTTATACTGCTCAGAAAATACCAATACACCATCTAGGGTTCTGAGTCAAGTATGAGACAAAACGGCTAACCCTACAGATCTACTTCAAGAGGCAATACAACAAGATATCAACCATGGCTGGAGATCTACAGTGCTTCCGCTTCCGCTACTACGAGTTAAGTTTCTCGTAGATTATGCTCTGTATATTTAGATCTCACATTTGGTATCAAGAGCCTTTATGAATCTCTGCCTGGTTGATTGTTTTGCTTTAATCAACATTAATTTTTTTTTTAATATATACTTTGAGTTTTTGGTATATATTTTGTATATTAATTTTTTTTTCGAAATATGCATATATCTATTTGGTTGTATGATATAATAATTTGTGTATATTTCAAAAGAATTATATTTAGATTGCTAAAAATTATTTTTTGGCATATGCACAATTTTAATTTCTTTTATTTTTCTGAAATTATTTTTGTGACTTTTCTGAGCAACTACAAGGAATTTGTTAATTGCCTGTTTCGGTCTCCGGCGGTGAGCGACGGCGATGAAGTTTGGATCGACGTCGGCAAGGCTTTGGCGTAGCAACAAGGTGAGACGGCGTCGCAGCACCCTCTCCTCCTTCAGTGGCGTCTGATTCAGTTTGGGTGTATGGGTGTACGTGGAAGCTCGCCGGCCGTAAAAGCAGGGAAGAAGACGGAGTATTGGTACATAAATACAATTCCTTATTAAATGCAATTACCTTTATTCTTTTTACCATACATGTTATTTGCCTTATTAATGATTACATATTAATTTGGTAAAGGGTAATTATTTAGTTAATTATTACCATATAAATATTATCTAATTTAATATTGTATATTATTGGCAAATGGTAAATAGATAGTAATTGCATGTTTTTTTGGAATATTGATGTCTTTGTTTCCTTTTAATTTTGACATTAAATTCATAATTAAATTATTATTCAATTTTGAGCAAATATTAAGTATTGAATTTGCTATGTGAATTTTAATTTAATATTGAGATGCATATTAAATTGCCTAAAGTATTGCAATTTATTTAGGATTTATGGGTTAGTATATATTAATATGTAAAAATTCAAGCATGCTATGTATATTCATAAATTATTTTGTTATAATTATGTATTTAGAAAAGCATGCATTAAAGTTGGATTAACATATTATTAACTCATACTCTATATTAAATGTCATTCAATTTTAGGATCCTTAGGCCAATTTTATTCATGATGGCCTACTAAAGTCCCTTGTTTTGGTTTCCCATTTAATTTTGGACATATTTTAGTCCTATATTTTACTTAGGACTTTAAAACCTATTTTGAACAAGCTATTTGGGACATAAATTGGATCATTAAAGTTTGGATCCCACCATTATTGAGTGATATTTTAATGTTAATTATAGCCATTTTAGTTTGACTTATAATATGTTTATTATGGTAATAATATTGATTATTATCCATAACATGTTCACTAAGTCTTAATTATTACTAACTACCATATTTTGTTAATGGTATTCATGTTTGGTAATAATATTAAGTTTGGATATATTTCAGTACTAAATCATTTTATATCCATGTCATAAGTCACTTGGACCATTGAGTTTATGAGTCTAATTTGAGTGATTAAGTGCTATAATTACTATCATGGGTCTATTTATGAGCCATTAAGAATTTAAGGACTATAATTGTTATTTTGGCCATTAAGAATTACAACTATTGTTTAAGTTGATTATATATTTTTTAATCTATCAATAGTTTTCAAGGCCTTAATAATAATATTAATTCCTTTAATGATATAGTAAGCAATATAGTTGGTATATTGCTTTTACAATGGTAATTTGATTATTACCATAATTTCAGTCCCCCTAAAAGACATTATAATCTTGATTAATTATTATATGGTAATATGAGATTGGCATTCAGTATCCCCTCTATAGTTTTTATTAAGTTAAAATTGACATTGTTAATTACTGTTATTAAGTTTAGGGGCTAATCTCATTTATTACCTTTTATAGTAATTATTATTTATTGGTAATCTATTATGTTTGAAAAGATTACCTATTTGGTGATTATTGTTACGTGACGTTGCATTGAGGTTACTAACGGTGATGATGGGAGAATTCTAGCACTATGGTGGATGCGGTTTGGATCATTAAGGTTAGTCATTAAGTTTTTATCATTATTTTTTTGATAATTAGTGCTATAGTTATAATTTGACTGCTATAATTTTGAAATTGTCACATTTTATTTCCTTAAGAAAAATGGAAATATTAAAGAGGGTATATTAGCATACTTTGGTTGTTATTACCAAATATTAATGGTGATTATAAGGTTATTTATTACCATTAATATTTTAATGATAACATTATTATTATGGTTTATTTATAAATCATGATTTGTTTCCAATTATGTTTATGTGACAATGCTTCAGATAAGAAATTTTTTTTTAAGGCAACTAACTATTGCCATTACTGTACATTAATTCCATAATTCATTTAGTCTTTGAATTATGATTAATGTTATTGCACATATTTGGTTAAGTATGAATAAATGAATATTTGGTGTGATTTCATACTATTTAGATTGTTTTATGCATTTGATCATATTAATTAAGTGCATAATATTAAGTTTAATTATGCAATTAGGTTTTGTGAGATTTTGAATTACAAATGACAACAAATCATTTTGGTTTGATATTGTTAGAATTTGTAAATTCAGTTATTCCTCACAAATTTGATCTTTATGCATTAAAACATTTTGTCATGGGTTTATAGTTTAAAATTTCAAAATTATTGAAATCTCATATTGTAAATTGCTTTAGGTTATGCAATTTGTTTGGAATATATGAGTTTAATGTTTATTTTTTATGCATAGTTGTCCTAAGCATAATATTTTGTTTTAAATTATGCAATTTTTTTATGCCTCTAGAAATGCATAAATTTAGGATGGACTTATATTACTTCCTATTTAAGTTGGACTAATGCATAAACTTTAGTTGCGGTAGTGCCTGAATTTAAGCACGTTTAGTCCGTTAATTTAGTTCATCAATTTAAAGCCTTATCCGTAGGTGAATCTACAATCTCATAGATCTCCCAAACGATTTTACTTCAAACATGAGAACGCATGACTTAGGGAAGTTTCTTGGGGAGGAATACTAGTTCTATGGCCCTGGCTTAAAAGCCTTGTTGCTACTAGTCCCCTTGCGACGCTACTCTGTCTAAGGAGTTTGGTATTTAACCGAGCTTCGTCTCGACCAACTTTCCTGGGAGTATACCTAATAATTGTCTATCATGTGTTGGTTTAATTTGTTTGTTAGGCTTTAAATTTCCCTTTTGCCAAGTGATTACAATTTTAGATTAATTAAAGAGTAGCCTCAGCATCTTTAATTTACTAAAATTGTCTAAGGTTTAAAATACATAAAGATGGCAATGATAATTGTCTAGTGATCTTATAATTTTAATGAGTTGAGGAGTAGCCACAGCATCCTTAATCAGTTAAAATTATATATTAAGCAGTTTATCTTGATCACATACAGTTTTGGACATATCATTTGTGATTAATTGTATGTGATATGATGGAATTTAGCCCACAGGCAATTTCATTATATTTGTATATTTAATCAGGATGAAATACTGGACTACGGTCATAATTTAGCCCACAGGCAATTATGTATCGGAATGTAGCTTAGTAGTTTTATCAGTGATGATAGAAATAAATCAATTTTATTTACTTTATGGTTATTTGTAAATAATTCTCATCTCTATCATAAAGTTTAATTTTATGATGTAAATTTGAAATCATATTTCTTAATTTACCCACAGGGATTAAGGAAAGGAACCTGATTTCTTAAGTTTTTTATCATAATAGTTGTAATGAATCTTATTGAGTAAAACTTTAGCCTACAGACAAGTTTTATGTCACTTGATTCATAATAGTTGTAATGAATCTTATTGAGTAAAACTTTAGCCTACAGGCAAGTTTTATGTCACTTGATTCTTCAACTTACTTGATAATTGTTTCATCATAAAATTTCAGTTGAATCTAATTGAGTAAAACTTTAGCCCACAGGCGAGTTTTATGTCACAGATTCTTCTGTCTATTTAGTAATTGAAATAAAATATTATCATAAGGGTTTAGTTGGATTTAATAGAATTAAAACTTTATTTCACATGCAAGTTTTATGTCAATAAATCCTTTAACCCATTAGGTAATAATTTTATCACAATTTTCTTAGAATTTATAAATCTATTTCAATTATAATTCTAAGTTTCATGGTTTGCATGGGCAAAACATGTATTCAGTCATTTCCCAAAATTTAGCCGCCTTTATTAATTAATTCACGAACTTACTTGGTTATTTGGATAAACTATAGTAAGTTATGTGATATAATATACCTCTTTGGATTCCAAGAATAAAATGTACCTTTTGAGCCAAATTTCAATTGGTTTTGGAAAGTGTATTTTATTATAGTATGTCCAACTATGGTGGGGAGTCATGTCCTCATTAGTTATTCCTTTAGTTGGACTATAATTGGAATCATATATTTATTATTTAGTATGCCCAACTAATGGTGGGGAATTATATCTTCATTAATTAGTTGGTCAAATCAATTATGAGTACGTATATCATTAATTTTGCTAAAGAATATCTTAATCAGTGGGAGTGATCATTTAAAAAAGGATCATTAAGATACTCCATAATCAGTGGGAGTGATCATTTAGAAAAAGATCATTAAGATACTCCATTAAAGATTTTGGATTTAATGGGCTTCATACATTCTAAATTGGATTGTATGTCAAACAATAAGTCCAAAAGATTCCACAAGTATTAATATTGTATTTGTTCATATAAATTCATATTGGTTTAGCAACATATTTATGAAAATGTTGTAACAATATTGAGGAGTTTATTAGAACAAAACATATAACTTGTGGTGCACTGTTAAGTAATAAATTCTTCAGCATTTAATAGTCTTTAGTTTCTTCAAAATTGATCCTGGGCCATTTTGGTTTGTTAGGCTCAAGACAATTTTGAGAAACATAAAAGTAAGACTCATAATATTCAGTTCATTTTGAAGTGGACCTTAAGATTATTTGGGAAGTTATGGTGTATGTTTAAGATTCCAAATTTATGGACTTAGAGTTTTGTATTGTCTAAGTTATTGGAATGCTTCTGTGACTTGGACTATCTTTTGGCTATTTTGATGAGTGGGAGTGACAGACGTGTCAACTCCAAGCTCTTAGCCGTTAGAGGTAGTACTTATGTTAACTTATAAAGAAGTCATGGAATATATAGTTAGCATTATGCTAACATTAAGAGATCTCTACTTAAGGCATGCTTTTAAGGATCTTAGAGATCATACAGCGTATTGTTTTGTACAATTTGGATGGTTTTCTCTCTCAAGTTGCGCATATATATTTTATTTTGAGAAACATCCCTTAAGGTACCAGGAATAAACATAGGGTTTGTTCATAAAGGATTCAAGTTGGGGAATCAAAATGCATGTGATCATAGGAGATATAACTCACTTATTCAGTAGAGGACATATTACTATGGTTCTTGTGTTTTGTTCTTTAATGCGAATTGTGCTAGTACTTGCACCAAGTGGGAGACTGTAAGACTTTCCCGTATAATATATATTATATATTATGGGTCTTACTTATGTGGTGCAAGTGGACTAGGCCCATTAAGTAATTGGTTGGGTTGGACCTTTAGGTTTAAGTCTTATATCCACCAATGTGCCTATATAAAGCTTGTATTGATGGGATACAAGATACATGATTCATTATATGGTACTTATACTGCTCAGAAAATACCAATACACCATCTAGGGTTCTGAGTCAAGTATGAGACAAAACGGCTAACCCTATTCTGTAGATCTACTTCAAGAGGCAATACAACAAGGTATCAACCATGGCTGGAGATCTACAGTGCTTCCGCTTCTGCTACTACGAGTTAAGTTTCTCGTAGATTATGCTCTGTATATTTAGATCTCACAAATTGATCCTTTACATGCATGCATGGAAGCTCACCAACATACATTTAGGTTGACAAAGTTATGCAATTAACCATCAGTAATTGCTAATACCAACAATTGAAAAAGATGATGTAAAAATAGTTGTTTTGGTGAGAAATAAAAATAAATTTCGTTTGTATATCTAAAAAATATGAAGAGATGGAGATTTAAATTTAGAATACAAAAAGTAATATTATGATTATAAAGAGTAAATACCTCACCAGGGTTTGATTATGTGACCTTTCTTTTAGGAGAGCCACGCATGTACGTACGCACGCGCACCCACATCGCATCACATTTTTTGCCTGCATGGACAGCTCAGTTAGTCATAGGGGTACAATTTGAGAAGAATGACCAGGGATCGAGTCTCACCAGTGAAAGTGTGGGAGCAACCTCACTCTCAAACGGTAAGTAGACCTCTGCTGGTTCAACTGAGTTAATTATCAGATAGATTTACATCCTTAGATGCTCTATCGAACTGGGGAGTGGAGGGCTAAGTTACCATGATTTACATCTTCCTAGATGTTTTGTCGGACTGGAGTGTGGAAGACCCTGACCTCCTAAATGCTCTGTTGGGCTGGAATGTAGAGGACCCTTGAAGATGGAGATTCAAGCCAAAAATTTGATTAAAACATATATAATACTAATGCAAGTTTATTTATTTATTTGAAGGGATGCAAGTTTAATTTTTAATTGTAATTATATTATTTTTTTCATATTTAGTTCTTTATAATGTTATCGATTACATGCATTTTCATCAAATTTAATACTCCATCATGTAACCCATCCCTTTCTTCGTTCAATATTCTGCGCATAAATTATTGCCAACAAATAATAGATCACAAATATGGATTTTCTAGTAAAAATTAAACTTGGAAACAATCCCAAGATTAGCATCCTATGACAAATATTCACTTCTGATTTCTGATACCCCAATGACACCTTCACACCTTGTTATGGGCTTCCCTCAGGATGAAACAAATCTAGGGGACAATATAATATGATTTGATATTCTTCATGTGCTCCATACTGTAATTTAATCATTATTATACTCATATCCCACTGCAATTATATTATAACATGATCCCACGCACTTTTAACGCTCTATCTGTATTTCTAAAATGAAAGGATTAATTAAACTCTCAAATAGAATTGAAGATAGTAATAATACACTTCATGGGAGATATGCAGAAGATAGTATTAGTTCATGAATTATAGGATGGTACGACTTTCGTTTCTAATTAATATAAAATTTCAATAATACCTTAACTAATCACTAAGATTGCTATTTAGTCCTTATTCTGACAAATACTGCTATTTTTAACCAAAAATATCACATATATTTCTAACATAAATTTTAATCAAAGACAAATTAGTAACTTTTGAATATCGAAAGTATTTGTTTCAACTATTCACAATTGCTTTCACATTTTCACATCACAAATATCCTAATCTCTATTTAAAATCCACTAAATCATTTAAGAAGATCATCTCTAGTGTATAGTAAAACTTACTAGGTGCTATATAAGTTTGACAAATTATTGTGTGGACCATAAATATCAGGTACATTTTTAATATATTAAAAATGTACTTTCAAAAAATATACCTTACGTACATAAATAATGTATCCTTAGTATATTAAAAATGTATTTTTTATTTATGATCCACACAATTGTAAAAATCATAATCCATGTAATAATGATTGATATAAGTTCCAATCCAAAAATAATAATAATAATAAATAAAATAGTTTTCCCTTACAAGTTACAACTATTAACTGGGAGTAATGAAGGATTACTAATGCATATAAACTGTTAGCTTCCTTTTTTTCAATTCCTGTGAACTATATGGAAGTAATGGTTACAATACAAAGTTATGATTACAGACAATATGTTCAGCTGCAACTGCTGTGGCCTTTTCTTCCTATACTTTTTTCATTCTATCACAATTTGAGTGTGTTATTGTCTGGTGTATAGTCTTAGTTGAATCAGAAACTGCAAAACAAAGCTATATCCGAATTGCTATACATTTACCTTAATTACATATAACGTCATACTTAAACCTTAAAAGTCTCCCCTGAAATATGGAGAACCGAAGTATGAGCTAGAGAATGTGCCTCCCGGATCCCACATTAGGGAAAAGTACACAGCCCCAAGCAAACCTCTCATTTCCCAATGGGGTGATCTCGTCTTGCGCAGGGATCTCTTCCCCGCCTCGGAAGAAGGTTGCGAAGAGGCCCCACGCCAAACACACGATGCTTCCGCTGATACCACCAAGTCCTATGAGGAACGAAGTGGCGAAAGTTAACAAATTGGTGGTGCTTCTGCCAAACATGGCTTGCGCGATATGCCCCCCCTCGAGTCTCCCACACGGCAATAAATTCAAAGAGCTAAGTGAACAGATCACTTTGATTGAGTTGTTACGCCTTTCATGCAAAAGAATAGCATCTCCCTACTTCAGTTTCGGAATAAGCAAGATGGAAGGAACTAAATAGAGGCTTGTTATTATAATTAAGAGCGTCTCGTGGTTTTAGCATCAATTGGTAGCTAGGGGGATTATTGGGCAGAGACCAGTGAAGGGCTGCTTCTCAAAAATGTGATGACGGCTGTCCATAAGAAATTAAAGTCTATAGCTTTTGGCGTAGTGTAAGCGCTTGTTCCCTAACTTAGAATCTAGATGGGTTCTACTACGAGTATGAAGTGGGCACAACAACAAAACAAAAGCACAGATTGCCGGAGAAAATAGTATTCTTAACATCATACCAGCTTCAATATGTTCTAAACGAGGTCAAACTCACCTAAGAGACCAGCAAAAGCAAGGGGATCGACCGGGACCCCCACACCCTCGACTGCATAAGGCAGCACATTTCCCAGCATATGGCCCAATAACATATTGAATAAAAGAGAACGGAGGATTATTCTCAAAGAACTGAGGTCTTATGTACCTGCAAACGATCGAATAGAAATAAATGAGCAACTGTGAAGTGAAAAGGCTTAAGGCAGCCTTTTGAGTATTACAAAAGGTAAACTAAATCACTTACAGCGCATTTTCACCGCCATTAAAGCTTCCGTCAGATATAAAAGCAGCGACAACAAGTAGCAGTGATGTCACATAGGCACTTGCGGTCCTAGCAACTGGAATGTCAAATAGAGCCTTCTTATTTGGTAGCAGAGACTCGTAGTTGTTCATAACACCAAGGCATCCGGTCCAATTGGATGGAACAAGAAAGGATGGACTAAGTTTGACACCATACCGGGATGCTACCACTCTTGTTGTTATCTGCAAACACATAAGACGATACAGAACTCAACAACTGACGGTTCCAATTTAAGGATAAGCACTTGCTTCAAAGAATCAATATACTCATCTAATTGGTACATATATTTAAGTTGCAACGCATACCTCTGAAACTCCCAAAATTGTCAAGAAGCCACCAAAGAGAGGCACCACATCCGCCAAGTAGTCGTCAATTGTAGCATCAGGCTTGAGGAAGAAGCCACTCGTCAAATTAAAGCTATTGTCCCGAAAGTTGTAACGCATAGTGCAATTGCACTAATATAACCCCAAGGACTGCTTAACTTGGTTGACTCAAATTGAAGATCCATCTCCAGTTTAGGTTGCACCACACAAGCCTTAAGAAACAGCAATCACCAACACGCAATAAAATGAAAACATTTACAAACAAAAGGACAATCAAGCTACATGCTTTGAGCTTTCTTTATTCAACACAAGTATATATGTGTCTATCGTTACTTACATAACAATAGTATCGGTTATCATATAGGCCTGCATCGGCTTAGTATTTGTGAAAACTAATGTCCAGGCAATTGATTCAAACTCCAATTTGAGATGGCTTAACCAACAGGAGTCTCTAGAGTTCCAGCCAACATCTAAAATACCTCTAAAAAATCATCACTTTAATCACTTAAAAGTCACCCAATCAATGAACATTCTCACCTACAAACTAGATTTAGGAGCAAATAAGAAATTTTTTGGCACAAGTCTAACGGACCAGGTGGCTAAAAGAAATAGGAGACTGCTACGCACTTATAAGGAAATAAAATTGCGTCTTCACTACTAGCTATTGCTTTTAGCGTATTGGTAAGCAATTGATCCTAAGACTAACAAATAGTATTGGAAAGGAAGCTTCAATAATAGAAAAGATGAGTTACCAGTTTCTTAATGTCATTTGTTGTTTCCTCCGTAAACCACAAAACAAATAGCTTGGGTATTACTTGTTGAATGGGTTTCCAATAAAGATCCCTCCATCTCCAAATCTCCTAACATCTGTGGCGAAAAACGTATTAAACCCAAAGCAGCTCTTTAACTGCCATTCAAAGTTCAGATCAGACACACAATAGATTCTGTTAATAATTAGCTTTTTATTGTAATGCCATTTGAGAAGCAAAATGTATACTAACCTTATTAACCTCTCTTTCTCTCTGGACAAACTGTCACGAAGCAGCCTATTCAGTAAGCTCACCACTGGATTGCTACTGCTCTGTCTATCAAGTTCCTTCAACCTCTTCTTCTCCAGCTTTATAGCAGCCTCAATTGAGGGGTTTTCCAATCCATTTCTTGCTGCTTCTCTCTCTCTCTCTCTCTCTCTCTCTCTCTCTCTCTCTATCTCTTTCTGCAATTCGCCTTCCAAGTGCAAGTTTTTCTTCGCGATTTCCTCATTCTGTGCCTCTTCGTGAGCCACAGCCACCGGAGATTTTGGAAATTCGTGGCGGCGAGTTTTGGCGCTGTGTCTTCGAAAACAAGATAAACGACCGTGTCACAAAATTCTCAACGGAGCAGTTTGTACAAAAATCAGCGTATTCAATTCTTATCTTAATACTAGTTTTTAACGCTCATTGCGCGATTGGGATAATGCCCAATAATTTTTTTTAAATAAGTATTTTAAAGTATATTAAGGTAAGATTATATTGAAATTGTTCGTGCATAGATAATTGAAAGTTGAATTTGCGTATTTAAATAGGTAATTCTTCTCCCAAAGGTTGAGTCCCCAACCCCAAGGGCCCCCCACACTCCGACCCGACAGAGCATTGTGGGAAGTTGTAAATCACGGTGACTCAATGGTTTAGCAGACCCACTTTGGACATAATTCCTGCATTGCCGCCGCCGAGGTTCAAACCTTGGTCTCTTCTCCGAAATACTACCCACTACACCATTGAGCTAAGCTCGTGCGGTTTAAATAGGTAATTCTAAGTTTACAAATGCAAGATAATATAGTCAATATTGATTATAATTGTCAATAAAATAATTGTATAGGTATGGTTGAAACCAAATACGGTACATAAGGGAGAACAAATAAAAATTAGGGCATAAAATATTAAATATATACTAATATTGTTTGAGGAGATTCCGACATTAGGATTTGTGGTTAAGTTCTATTAAGACTTTAATATTAGAATTAAATTAATGGTGTAGTTATAATTCTATATTAGACTTTAATATTAGAATTATACTAACAGTGAATTAACGAAAAAGTTAAATGGATAATCATATAATTAAGGATAAATTAGAAAATCTTAAAAGAAAAAAAATTAAAACATGGCCTGAACAATATGAACCATTCATTTGATTTAATAATTTGGCGGTCATTTTTTCTACCCAATGTTAATAATTAAATAAATTCGCTGGTCAAATCCGCTAGTATAATCCGTTAATGCTAACCGCTGACTGCTGATTGTCAAACAAGGACATTGCGAGGTAATTCTCACTTCAATTTGTTGTGTGATTTGAATACTCTCTTTGTCACAAAATCTCTCAAAATTAGTTAACATGGTTGGCTTTATTAATTATATTTTTTTAATTTTTTCATGGTATTAATAAAATACTTGATAAATAAATATATAGCATTATTTTATGTTATAACTTTGATATTTAATTAGAAAAATAGTGCACAAAAAAGATAATAGATAATGTAGTGAATATAATCAATTGATGAATTTGAATGTAAAAAATTTTACATTTGAGAAAAATAAAGATAATATAACTAATGAAAATATTTCTTTTAATTAATTTATTGATAATTAATAAATTTTTTTTCACTGAACAAAGACATTGTAAGGACAATGTAGCGAATATAATCAATTAATAAATTTGAATATAAAGAATTTTTATATTGAAGAAAACTAAAGACAATATAACTAATAAAATTATTTATCTTATTTAATTTATTGATAATGAATATTTTTTTTTTTTGAATAAAGACATTGTGGACACATAATTCTAAATTAAAGAAATGCATATGTATTATTTTTTGTTGTAACTACTAAATTATTATTTATATAATTTAATAAGGGTAAAATAGAGTACTAATTATGCCAACTTTGATTGGGATGAGGTTCGAACCTAAGACCTTTTTTTATTGAAATCAATGAGTAAGTTAACGGTGAACTAACGGCAATTCTTAAAAGTTTAACGGAATTAGTAACGGTGTGTGGGTATTTTAGGAAATTTTAGTGTAAAATTTAAATCTGATCAATCTTTTAATCAATATGAGCCTAAATAATTTAATAAGGGTAAAATAGAGTACTAATTATGCCAACTTTGATTGGGATGAGGTTCGAACCTAAGACCTTTTTTTTATTGAAATCAATGAGTAAGTTAACGGTGAACTAACGGCAATTCTTAAAAGTTTAACGGAATTAGTAACGGTGTGTGGGTATTTTAGGAAATTTTAGTGTAAAATTTAAATCTGATCAATCTTTTAATCAATATGAGCCATTCATTTGATTAAAATCTGTGACCGCCATTTTTTCTACCCATTATAGGCCTAACTCTCTTGGGCTCTTATTAGTATAGTAGATATATTATCCACAAATAAATAATAGAATAAGTTTAGGATTTTCCAAACTTCCGCTTCTATGTAGTTTTGTTACTTTATATTTATAAATTAGACTAGTATTTTCTATGCATAAATGCGCAAAAATAGAGTTAATACTCAAAATTGTCCTCGATTATAATGGTTTTTCTCAATTTCGTCCTAAACAACTTTGGTGACCTAATATTGTCCCAGATTTTTGTGTTTCGCTCAATTTAGTCTTCCGTTTGTTATTCCGTCAAATTGGTGTTAAATAAAGGGACAATTCAATAATATCAATATTGACCTCTTTTTACTTTCAACCTGCGAATTGAGAAATCTCTCTTTCTTACACGAATTACACCCAGAGTTACTCTCAGACCTACGAATAAAATTTTATATTCGCAGCTTCAGAAGTGATTCTGGGAGTAATTCGTAAAAAAAGAGGGATTTTGCACTTCACATGTCAATGAATAAAGAGATGACAATATTAAAATTACTGAATTGTCTATTTATTTAACAACAAATGGACGGAATAACAAATGGGGGACTAAATTGAGTAAAAACACAAAAGTCTAGGATGAAATTGCGTAAAAACACAAGACTCTGGGACTACATTAAGTCACCAAAGTCGTTTAGGACAAAATTGAGAAAAACCACTATAGTCAAAGACGATTTTGGGTATTAACTCCGCAAAAATATATGTCCAATATTTATGTTTTTTAAAAATAATTAACAATTTTTTTACTAATTAAAATTTAAATGAAATAATAAACTTTATTTATTATACTAGTATTTGCACTCGTGCGATGCACAAAATTGATTTGTAATTATTTAAATTAGAACCTCAAATATTATATAGTGCAATTAGAGATGTGGTTTAGATCGCTTATATATTTTGATGTTATCATTGATTGAAGGGAAAATCAACGATTTGGTCCCTCAATTGTTAGCGAAATATCAATGTCACCCTTTAATCACGAAATCATCGATTTAGTCCCTGGAAATAACTGTTTTTAGTCGATTTGCCCCCTCCGACCGTTTCCCGTAGAGACTCCGGCGAATGCTCCGATTTGGCATGGGTAAGTTGGTCATTTCACATTTTGCTCCTATTCTTACATCATTTTCCGCCTTTTTTGGTTAAGTGTTGAAGAACCCAGACAAAACCCTTACATTTCAGAGAAAGCCCTAAACCTTTTCCCTACCAAAATCCACCAAATTGGAGTAAAATCGGACTGATTGGAGCAAAATCGTAGGCATTGGAGCGACGGTATGACAAGTCGGAGGATTAATGGGTTTGCTACTACGCCAAATTGTAAGTTTTTCGTCTAAATTTAAGGTTTTTGTGGGATAATATGTTTTTGGTAGACAACAGTACATTAATGATTTATATTGGTGTTTTTTATTGGTGTTTTTGATTCGTACTGAGGTAGACAGACAACAGTGCATAAATGTATGTGTTTGGTTATTTTTTTTATTGGTGTTGTTACTTTGAAGTAGACAGCAGTGCATTAATGTCTGTGTTTGGTTGTTTTTTATTGCTATTGTTGCTTTGTAGAAGTAAGCAGGGATGGGGGTGGGGACCATGATTTGGTAGTATAAAGCAGTGCAGTTTTGCTTTTGTTGCTTAGATGCTATAAAACAGTGCAATTTTGATTTTTGGGGTGGGGACCATGTGTTGGTTGTATAAGCTTTACTACTATAAACTTTGTTTATGGATGGGGACCATAAACTGCATTTTTGTCAGCACTCAACTGTATTTTGTCTACTAGTATACTATTTTTTTTTTTTTTTACTTTTGTTGATTATTATCTCTTTATTTTATCTAGATGATGGTGAGGAAGAATCTGTTTTCACAGTAAAATTGCATCTTGGTGGGGATTTGATTTTGAAACCTAGGTTAAGTTATAAAAATGGGATAGTGGAGTATTTTGACCATTTTAATTGTGATGTTGGTACTATTCTGGATTTGAGAAGGATGGTCAGAATGCTTAGGTTTTGTGACAAAAAAGTACAATTTTGGTATAAGGTTGTCAACATAAGAAAACCTACAGTTTTAAGGATAAATAGTGATGCTGATATCCTAGGATTGATTACTGAAATTCCAGTGAACAAAGAGGTGGACATATATGTAGAGCATTTGTATGAAAATCAATGGGAAGATGATGTAGAAATCTCTAGGGAACTAGGAGATGATGTGTTATTGCATGATGAAGAAGTTAGTATGGAAAGTGATGAAGTAGAAGCAGGTGATGAAGTTGAATTACATGATGAAGGACAACCTGATATTGCAAACAATCTTACGGACACTGCTACTAGTTCAAAACAGAAGGTGGTTGAGGATTTTGTGGAGATTGAATGTGAGTTATCTGAACAAGTACTAAGGAGTTTGTGTGATTCAGATTCAGAGGGGCAAGTTCATGGTCCATTAAATGTGTTTGAAGAGAGAAATTTAAAAAAGGAAGGGTTTAAATTTGTGCTTGGAATGGTGTTTAATTCTGCTAAAGAATTCAAGTGGGCAGTTCAATACCATGAAAGTCTGAGGCAGAAAGATGTTATGTTTAAGAAGAATGAGGCAAGAAGAGTTAGGGTAGTGTGTAGACACCAACAGGTCTGCAATTGGTCTATTTTTGGTTCAAAAAGCAATTCAGGTTCTCCATTTACTATCAAGACTTACAATTCTGTTCACACATGTGGGAATCAAGATGAAAACAAGCTTGTAACTTCTGGTTTTTTAGCAAAATTATTCAAGGAAGATTTTAGAATGAATACAGAATGGGGTAGAGGACCATTTCAGGAGCATGTGAAGGCTAAATTCAACTGTCAGCTAACTAGAAACCAAGCATATTTGGCAAAAAAGAAAGCTATGAAGCAAATAGATGGACAAGACTTGGAACAATTCAACTTACTGAATGACTATTGTGAAGAACTAAGAAGAAGCAACCCTGGAAGCACTGTCAAAATGAAGTTAGACACTGAATTTAGTGTGAATGGAAGGCCTAGATTTGTTAGGCTATACATTTGCTTTGCAGCTTGCAAGGAAGGGTTTGTTAGGGGTTGTAGACCCATTATTGGGGTTGATGGCTGCCACCTAAAGGGTGCTCAAAAAGGAGGGCAACTACTGAGTGCAATAGGTTTAGATGGGGATAATAGTCTTTTTCCAGTAGCATTTGCTATAGTTGAGGGTGAGTTGAAGGAGACATGGTCATGGTTTTTGGATTTATTGGACAGTGACTTAAATATCTCAAATAATCCTGGTGCTTGGACAATCATTTCTGATAAACAGAAGGGCTTAATACCTGCTGTGGAGGAACTATTTCCAGGGCTTGAACATAGGTTTTGTGCTAGGCATCTACATGCCAATTTTATGAAGGATGGGTTTACAGGGAATTCCCTCAAAATGCACTTCTGGGCAGTGTGTAAGGCTACTACTGAGGCAGATTTTCATGCAAAGATGGAGGAGCTAAAGTTGGAGAATCCTAAGGCTTTTGAATGGTTAAGTGCAAGGGATCCAAAACACTACTCTAGGGCATTTTTCAGCACATTCCCAAAGTCAGATTTGCTACTTAATAATCTTTGTGAATCTTGGAACAGTTGCATTCTAAATTTCAGGGATAAGCCAATACAAACAATGGTTGATAAGATAAGGTTATATTTGATGATTATGATGCAAAAGAATAGGGACAAAATGAGTTGTCATCCCTTCAAGGTCTGTCCAAAAATTCAGAAAATCCTAGAAGAAGGAAAAGAGAGATGTTGTAGATTCAATGCATATAAATCTGTTGGTGATATTTATCAAGTTGATGATGACAGTTTCAAGCCTTTCAAGATTGATCTAGGTGCTAGGCAGTGTAGTTGCAGGAGATGGGACCTCACTGGCATACCATGTACACATGCCATTGCAGCTATAAGGAAAAAGGGTGATATTCCAGAAGATTATGTCCATTAATGTTATACAGTGGAGCAGTACATGAGAGCATATGGCCCTGCAATATTGCCTATCCGAGCCCCAGAATTATGGCACAAAACTAGTGAACCACCCCCAATCCCACCAAAGTATAAGCCACAACCTGGGAGGCCAAAGAAGAAGAGAAAGATAGATCCAATTGTTGAAAAGCCAAATCAAACAAAATCTACTAAACAATGAGAAGTTAAAAAGTGTAGGTTGTGTGGCATGAAAGGTCATAATAGGACTACTTGCAAGACAAAAGGCAAACAGGTAAGTGGATGTGTGGTTATTTTTAACTGGTTTGTGTGGCATGATGGTTTTGTTAACTTCTTTTATTGCTTGAAGGTACAAGAACCAGTGGTAGATCAAGTAAATGCAGAGCAGCAGGAACCTGAACATCATTTCCCTCAAGAGCAATGCCATGATGTGGTGGTTGAGACACAAGTCCCAGACTTTGTGCTAAATGAAATGGTAAGTTGGATTTAACACTTGGCAGTGCATATAAACTTTAACACAAGTCCCAGACTTTGTTATTTATAATTTTTTGTGCCCATATTTTCAGGAAGCAATGACATCCCAACCATCACAAGCAATTGAAGGAAAAAATGTGATCCCAAGCATGTCGAATTTTATCTCTTCACACATATCATCTCAAGCTGTAGATCATGGGATTACCACTAGAAGGAAGAAATATGTAACTGTTGGAGGACTAAAAGGCATGAAGAAAAAGTGATGAACTTGGTGTTGGAGGACTAAAAGGCATGCAGAAATATGTAACTGTTGGGAAACTATTTTGTAGGAGTATTTTGTAAGCTTAAATGTAATTGTGAATTGGTGAACTTGGTGTAAGTTGGAAAACTTTTTTGTAAGATGGTGAATTGGTTAATACCATGTGGTAATACTACTTTTTTGTAAGATTCAAGAATTGGTTCAGTTAATGCCAATATTGGAGAAGTTTATGTGAATTAGTTATGTGAATTGGTTATGTGAATTGATAGGAGCAGTTTTTGTGGAGCAGGTTTTGTGTAAGTTGGTTATGTGAATTAGTTAAAGCCAATATTGGAGCATGTTTTGTGTAAGTTGGTTATGTGAATTAGTTAAAGCCAATATTGGAGCATGTTTTGTGTAAGTTGTCAAAATGAATCTAACCATCCACTACCAAAATGAAGCTAACTGGAAGCACTGTCAAAATGAGAAGCTAACTGGAAGCACTGTCAAAATGAGAAGCCAAAATGAATCTAACCATCCACTTATCATTAACATCAGAAGCCAATTCATTACACCATCCACTGGAAAACAAACTACACCATCCACTGGAAAACAAACTACACCATCCATTGGACTCCCAAATCAGATTAGAGTACTACCTAAGCTGCAATAACCCTACATTTTCTACATCAAATTTCATCCATGTATTCATGACAAACAATGCAAATAGAAAACCAATTCCAAATCCATACAAAAACTTAAAATTGGACTCCCAAATCTTCTTATTAAATTCATGATCCTTTTTCTCAATTGTCAAGTGCAGCTTGTCAATTTCCTTCTCATACTTGTCTGCCCTCTTCAACAATCCTCTAATGACATTTGCTACACGATCGGAGACATCATAGTCCATCCATTCAAAATACCTGCAACTCTCATTTCCCTGAGCAGAGTAGAACTCACACTGTCAAATGTTCCCAAAATTTAAGCTAAATATTCCCAAAATTTACAAAATTTAACACTTACTCCGTATCTTGGACATGCCCTAAATCTCTTCCCTGGGTTAGCATAACTCCATGACATCTTCATTGGAGCCAAATACCCGCACCTACATCGCACCTCCGCCATGAATTCCGCTGAAGAAGTGTTGTTGCAAGACATTATGTTTCTTATTCGTTGCTTGGAGTCTTCAATCTCTTCAAATCTGCTCTCTGTTCAATTCTCTGTTCAATCCCTTCAAATCTACTCTCTGTTCAATTCGCTTGTATCGTTGAAGAAGAAGGAGACTAAACCAATTAAATAGGGCAAAGAGAATAGGAGCAAAATGTGAAATGACCAACTTACCCATGCCAAATCGGAGCATTCGCCGGAGTCTCTACGGGAAACGGTCGGAGGGGGCAAATCGACTAAAAACAGTTATTTCCAGGGACTAAATCGATGATTTCGTGATTAAAGGGTGACATTGATATTTCGCTAACAATTGAGGGACCAAATCGTTGATTTTCCCTTGATTGAATTTGTACAAATAATTGCTCAAATTAATAGCTAATGTCTAGATGTACACATGCGGTGCTATAACTTTGAAGATTTTATTTATCATTGTTTAGTATTTTCACATAAATTCCTTGTTTCGGATGTACATAATTGTATAAACAAATGTACATAATTATATACCATAATGTACATATTCGCGTCAACTTCCTATACAACTTAACAAAACGACATCATTTTGGGAGGCGCGAGGCGCACAATGTTGTGTGCGTTGTGGTGCAGGGTATATATAACGATTGTTATGCTGTGGAACCGTGTCCACCTTGCAAGGTGGACACTGTTCTATATTTATAATTAATGAACTATATGTTCATTATTATAGAGTTATATATTCACAATCTTTGAACTTCATATTCATAATTATTGAACTCTATATTCATTATTCATAATTACAGAACTCTATGTTCATAGTTATTGAACTATATGTTCATAATTATAATGATATATATTCATAATTTTTGAACTTCATATACACAATTATTGAATCTCTACATTCATAATTACAAAATTATATGTTCATAATTATGTTCACAACACTATGTTCATAATTATAGAACTATATATTCATAATTTTTGAACTATATATTCAGAATTTTTTTTTTTTTTTGTTTGGGAATTGACATACCGACCAATTTGGGGGTTTAGTGCCACATTTTGTGTACACTTGATATGCGGGATTAATCGCCAAAACGTACAGATTGTGTATAAAAACTGTATTTACCAAAACGCCAATTAATTTTCAAAATGCACAAGTCTATACTATTAAGTGTACTGGTTTATACTATCAAGTGAATAATAAGTGATGGGACATATTCGCACAGAACGTACAGATTGTGTATAAAAACTGTATGAGAGCATATGAAGAAAGAGATAAGATCTGGAAAAGGGCTCTCCATTTACTCTTTTATTGAATGCTTAGAGAGGTAGTAGAAGAGAAGAGAGAAATGGTTTTTGTGTGTATAGAGAGAGAGAGCAAAATTAAAGGAAGAGCCTCCACAATGAAGGGATAAGGCCTTTTATATAGGCCCCAAGAACTGACCAGCTGACTTTGATCAAGACTCATATTGTTTAATTCCGACCTGATTACAAAACGAGAGTACAGACGTATAGGGAAGTTAAAACTGGGTTATATTCCGATCCCTAAGTATATATTATCAAGTGCATAAGCTTATACATGCTACAAATTTTGATTTTTTTTTTTTTGTTTTTTTTAATAGTCATTGGTCTAGAAAGATCAACGATTTATATCTCACTTCATTTTTTACTTGGGGCCTTTAATTTTTACATCCCAAAAGGAAGGTCTTAGATTCGAACACCGCATCCTAATTAGAGTTGACATAGTTGTTGAACATATACTATGAATTTAATATTTTAGAGTGTATTAAAAAAATATAATATAAAATTTAATATGAACTTTAGTCAATTAGGCAACTTATTATGTAGACTATGGTCTATACAATGTTGTGTGGACCATAAAAACTACATTTTTCATATACTAAAAATATATTATTTGTATATTGAATGTATATTACACAAAATAATGTACTTTTAGTATTCAAATAATGTACTTTAAAAAAAAGTATATTTTTAATATACTAAAAGTATATTATTTGTGTGGTAAATGTATATTAGGCTAACTACATTAGTGGATTTTTCATGGTTAAAATAAATAAATGTATATATATATATATATATATATATATATATATATATATATATATATATATATATATAGCTTATGTGGAGGAGAGATAGGGAGGAGAGAAAAGTATGTGAATCTCCCTTCAAAAGATGGTTTTTTTGTGGGCCAGGAGAGAGAAAGGGATAGCTTAATATACGCACGCACCCGTTGGCATGTTAAGACCTTTGTTTTTTTATTTTTTATTATTATTTTTTTTTTTGGCGTCAGATATGTTTTTTTTTTTTTTTTCTCTCATTTTCTATCTTCTCTCTCCCTCTCCCCTCTTTTGGTTGGCAACTCAAAAACCTCACTATTGAGAATGTCATTATTTGATAATATACAAAATAATGTACTTTTTATTTATAGTTCGCACAACTGTGTAGACCATAGTCCACCAAATAATACTCCGTCAATTAATAAGTCAGACTAATACATAGCATTCAAAGTGAGCATCAAAGATTACAAATAAGAAAACTTGAAAATTATTTTCTTGCAATTTTTTAAAAAACAAATCTATGTTAAGTTTTTTCGTTTAATTAATTTTATTTTGATTATTTAGAACAATACTCAATATTTTAATTACAGTTTTGTATTATTGAAAATGATTTAGGTCATTATGATATTAACAATTTTTGTGTATATTTTTATAATAGTACAATTATACATTACTTTATAAATATTGTATATTTATATTATTATTTTGTATTACACAAAATTGTTGTTGAATCTCCCAGGTAAAACATGCAGTGAGATATGAGCTATGGTTGATCAAATTAAATGTTCAGTGTCACTTGAAATTGTAATATAATTGTATGTGACTAAAAATAAGTTTCTTTAAAAAAGCTTTTGTATTATAATATCTTAAAACTAATTTTGTTGTCAGCATAGAAGGAATTCATGGCATGCAGGATGGGTTTATGGCACCACATGTCCCATTCAGAAAAACTTCACTCATTTGTACAAACAAAAGACCTCTTTTTTCTTTTTTTTTTGGTTAGTTGAAAACAAGTAATCCATAGTTATTTACATTTTACTCTCATAAATTGCAACAGGAAGCAAGTATTTTTTTTTTAAAGAGTTCTATATATAATATATATATATATATATATATATATATATATATATATATATGTGTGTGTGTGTGTGTGTGTGTGGACCCCACCCCACCCCACTTCTCTTCTCACATGCCAGGCACACGCTAACACTAGACTTACTTCGCTTATTCTATAAATACATCACCCTTCTACTATACAGTGTCCCAGTGTTGTAGACGCACTCTCTTTAATCAACGGAAAGGTAATACTCAGTATTTGTTTGTTTTTGAGCTTTGAAACTGTACATTGGTTTATTTTGTTCCGTCGAAGATCATTTTGCTTTGTAATATTTGTTTTTGAGCTTTGAAACTGTTCATTTGTTTATTTTGTTCCGACGATCGGTTTGCTTTGTAATGTTTGTTTGTTTTTTAGCTTTGAAACTGTACATTTGTTTATTTTGTTCCGTCGACTTTTTGAGCTTTGAAACTGTACATTTGTTTATTTCGTTCCCGTCGACTATCATTTTGCTTTGTAATATTTGTTTTTGAGCTTTGAAACTGTGCATTTGTTTATTTTGTGACGATCGATTTGCTTTGTAATGTTTGTTTGTTTTGAGCTTTGAAACTGTACATTTGTTTATTTTGTTCCGTCGACGATCGATTTGCTTTGTAATATTTGTTTGTTTTTGAGCTTTGAAACTGTACAGATGGTTAACTTGATTTTTGGTTTTGTAATTGCAGTTACGAAATGTTCACTTCCAAGCGCCAAATGGAAGCTAATCAAGCTGCACTGGAGTCTGAAGTCAGTGATCTCAAAGCTGAAAATGCTGCGCTCAAATTGCTGGTTAACCTATCTGAAGGCCAGTATCAGGAGATGAAACTACCAGACTGAAGGCTTTGTTGGCCAATCTAAGAGGCCAACTGCTCCTGATGGCAGAAGGCATTCCACATGGCCAGTGATACTATTCTACCTTGTTTGTTTAAGGTCACTTTTGGGCCTAGCTCACTTATGGGCTTTTTTATGCTTTTAGTTATTTTTAGACTGTTATGCACTTTTGGGCTTTGTAATGATTTTAGGTCACTTTTGGACCAAAATCTTTATTTTACACTAATTGCTATCTAAGCAAATAGCTATAGTTCTTATCCCACAAATTACTTATCTTTTCATCACTAAAACTGAAATAATCACTCCATTTCTGCTCAATTTATTTATTTCAATATCTTATTCTCTTCTGCAACTAAAACTTGATGCTTCGGAGATTCAGAGACTAAACAGTTCTTCATAATCTCATCTTAAACTATATAATCATTAAAAATATATTTTTTTATTTATAGTCCACACAGTAGTTATATGAACCATGATCCATTTAATAATGTCCTATTTTTCTCATTTATGGACCGTATTATGTGGATCATGTTATAAAGCCCATAAGCCCATCGATCTCAGAGCTCATTTGTTTCCCCTCAGAGATTCATTTTCTCAATTTTCCCAGCACTCCGGTGTCCAACACTTCAATTAAACTGACCATAATTCCCCTTTTTTTTTTTTTTTTTTTCTCTTATGTTCTGTTCACTCTAATCGATAGTTTTAACAAAGAGAAGGGATTTTGGGGTTGAGGAGAGGAAGAGAGAGAGACAGAGATGGGGAGATTATTTCTGCTGAATCTTGAAGGCAGGACATACAACTGCAAATTCTGTAAAACCCAATTAGCCCTTGTGGATGATCTTATTTCCAGGGTATCATTTTTATCTCATATTTTATTTAATGGAACTTTTCTGCTATTCATATAATCATATCTTTATATTTTGTTTATTATTTATTTATTAATGGTTTATTAAACATAGACATGTAGTTAAGTTTTATGTTTTCTAGGGTTATCCCAGTTTCCCTGAGAGGAAATTTTGGTCTAATCATAATCTTCAGACTTCAATGTATAAAAATTTGTTCTTGGAAGTATAAGTGTATAACTACTATTCTTGGTGGTATAAATTGATTCTTGGATGTGAACATTGGTGCTTGAAAAGTACACTTGGAAGTTGGAACTGTAATTGCAATTATTTGTGTATTAAAATTTTGGTTCTTGGGTGCAAACATTGGTGTTAGAAAAGCGTCTCAGAACTGTAATTACAATTCATGATCTCTCGAAAATTGGTTCTTAGATGCAAATACTGATGCTTCAAAAGCATTAGTAGAGGTCACCTAATGGACATTGGAAAACACTAGAGTAAACCCCGCCTTGTGACCCTAGCACGCAAAGGACCATAAGGAAGTAAACCAGCCTAGGTTACCCATAGTTGACTGGCTCAAACGAAGGGGGCAAGGATTCGAACTCGTGACCTTGTAGTTACAAGCGTGGATCTCTTGCCATCTTCACTGGGGTTACGGGTTACCCCCACCTAATGGACCTCTTGATTTCATGGACTATGTAGTCTGTCTTTCTACCGATTGTTCTTCATTCCTAATATTAAAGATTTGCAGCACAGTGTAATATACCCTGCAATAACTGTTACATGCCTATTTACTTTGGTAATGATGAGCTTTTCTACTTAGATATTGCATTTGTTTTTGAAGTTCTTCCGTTTTTTGGACAAACTTTTACTATATCATAAGCTGATGGTTTGCTTTCCCCTATCTTGCCAGGCATTCCATTGTCGCAGAGGAAAGGCCTACCTATTCAATAATGTGTGGGTAACACAATGTGATAACTGCCTTAGGATTTTATCAGATTAATTTGCTTGTTTTACTCTCAATTTCACTGATCTATATCCACTTTCAATTGATAGCAGCAACAGGCTAACGCTTTCAGAAAATTTTCACTTCTTTTTGTTTGGAGTTAAGCTTGGTTGTTTTCAGAATTTTGTAATTGTAGCACTGAATTTATCAGGAAAAATATAAGTTCTTTAAATATTTTCCTTGTTACAAGACTTGAGCTTAGAGAACCTTAAAAACAAGGGATTGCCAGAGTGCTAGCTGGTGGAGTTCTTAGCGTGGAGCCTCAAGTTAGGAATGGAGCTAGACTTCTGTACGAGGTAGTTGTGTTCAAATGAGGGGATAAGTGGGGATGATAAGCCCGGGAGTTTAGGGAAATAGATTATAGGATAAAACATGCAAATTATTGATGGTGAACTGATGAAGGGATTGTTGATCTAATCCACAGTTGTCCAGGTTTAGTGAAATAACTACATATGGACTAGGAATTAATAGAACCCGATGATGTATTCTTTTAGTCTGTTAGGCACTTATGATACTCTTTAACCAAGTGATGTGATTAATAACTCCGTTGTGGAATTAGAGATGTTCCACTCAATAAAGCCACTTAACATTCTTTTTTGTCTATTGCCACTCAGAGTGAACGTCACTGTTGGACCTCCTGAGGACAGGCCAATGATCTCAGGAATGCATACGGTAGCAGATATATTTTGTTGCTGTTGCGGGCAAATGGTTGGTTGGAAATATGTACGCCCTCATCTCTCTCTCTCTCTCTTTCCCTCCCATTGTGCATGCCCAGGAAGAGCTTGTTTGGTGCTGCGCTGCTTTTTCCTTGGATTATTTAGCTGATAACAGGTTATATTATGTGTTTTCCTGAGACAGGAATCTGCACATGACGATAGCCAAAAGTATAAAGAAGGCAAATTCATTCTCGAAAGGTATATCCTCTCTTTTATAACAGATTGCAGAGATTCTCCTTTCGCCCAATGAAATTTTACTCGCTTGTATATTCTGTTAGCCTTTGACACAAAATCTGATACTTTGGACAGAGGGGGGATCATTGACAGAATGGACACTGAGTTCTACATCGATACTCGTGCCTCTACAAGTGATACTGAAGATGCATAAAGTTTTTATGTTTGTACTTAAATTTAGCAGCAATAAATTTTCTTAGTTGTGCCTTGCCCCCTTTGTAGTTTGTAGATATAAAACCAAGACACTGGAGATCAGGTAGTTTCTACTTAAAATGCAGTAGTAATAAATAAACTGTGTTTATGTGCATTGAGAAAACCATTTATCAACTCAACAATACTGTTCTGAATAAAATTAATAGCACTAATCTGTAGTACAATAGTTAAAGCAGTTTCAGAATATCTATACCAAATGCTTCTTCATCCAGTACTGGGTATTCTCTTCTTGAATCCTGTTACACATGCCCAGTCATTCATCTCAGTGACCTTCATCCCATCAAGTAATTTAGAATAATGTTCTAAGATATATGGGATCTGCATAAAAAGTAAACCAGTGTCATATTGGTTCTAGCCAAACACATCCAATATCTAATAGCCATTTTAGACTACAACTAATATAGAATGAAGAAAGGCTTGAATCCCCAAGAACAGATCAATGGTATCAAGAATTCTGTTTATTTGCTATATAGTTCATTCCTTGTGAACTCAACAAGACCATACCTGCTCAGAAATGATACCAGATAGTCCCACAACTGCTCCAGGCTTTGCATAGGAGACAATCTGATCTGCTAACTCTAGGAGAGGATTTAGTAGTATATTTGCAATGACCACATCATATTTGTCTCTCTCGTTAAGAACATCCATATCATTCACATGTGGGATGCTCATTCCCGCGCTAGAACTATTATCATTGGGCAGGGTGCCAGATTCAGGAACAAGTTCAACAAGGAATTTGTCAGGTCCTATGTCATTCAGAGAAGCATTATGTCGAGCTGCTGTTATTGCTAGTGGATCTATGTCAAACCCCACTGAAAGTGCTGCACCGAACTGCAGTTTAAGGCATTAGCGGTGAGAGTTCAGGAAGCAACAAGAAAACGCCCATAGTGGGTAGATAGGCATTTGGCCCTATCTGCCGAGCCACTGAATTACTGTGATTTACATCGTTCCAGATAATGAAAACAACTCTCTTCTAGATAATGAAAAACAGATCATCTCCAGTATAGCTTAAATGCACATGAGTTGTGTAAAAAGCATTGTACCTTGATTGCTGCAATAGCAAGGATACCTGAGCCTGTTCCATAATCCAAGAAGGATTCTCCTCCTTTTATTATATCATGCAGCAACAAAAGACATAGTTTAGTTGTAGTGTGTTCTCCAGTTCCAAATGCCAAACCAGGATTCAGGATAATATTGGTTGCTCGAGGGTCCTACATGTTCAAACACAAAGAAAGAACTTAAATCTATATTTATGTGTGCATGAGAATAGCCATGTTTCAGAATTATAAAATATGCAGAAACAATTGAGCTCGGTCACTCAGATCCTTGTTCTAGTATAGAAATTAGAAAGCATCATTAACAATTAAAAGAAATTTTAGTTTCATAATAAAGGTTAGGCGACATCAATTTGTACACAAAAAAGAAGTCGGGACGCCCTATGGATTAGACAGATTGAAGCTTTACACAGGAAAGAGATGATCATACTGGAACAGGAATCCAATCAGGTACAATCCAAAGTCCCTCTTTAATTTCCAGTGGCTGAAAAGACTCCTGCAGTTTTGAGATGGTTTGTAAGAACAGCCATGAATAAGAGGTTGATTACAATCCAATCATTCACCACAATGAGTGGAAAAATCCAGACAAAATACACAAGGAATTTACTATGGAGTAGTAATTTACAAGGAGAGAAACAGTAATTATCCTGCAGAACAACAAAAGTGGGGTAAATTTTACCTGAGTTGCTTTAACCCAATCAATGTGGTTTTGCACCACAACTTCATAACTAGGCATTTCTCCCAAGCCTATGGAATCGACAGCACGAGAAATGCATTGCTTCACATCTTGATTGACAGAAAATATACAATCAAGACAAGCCTGCAAGATTAAACCAAGAATTCCCATATGAACCAAAAAAACTTGAAGGATTAGTCTAATTTTAGTCAAAAGGTGAAGGTGGAGATTCTGTAATTAACAGGATTAGCTACCTCATTGTCATCCCCTTCATCCACTGTTGTTGAACTGGCTCCAAAGCACAGAAGAGTCTCTGAAAGCATATCCTGGCAAATAGAACAAATCCCATTGCTATCTAAGCACATAGCTATAGTTCTTATCCCACAAATTACTAATAAACTGAAATAATCACTCCATTTCTGCTCAATTTATCTATTTCAATATCTGATTCTCTTCTGCAACTAAAACTTGATGCTTCGGAGAGTCAGAGACTAAAGAGTTCTTCATAATCTCATCTTAAAACTGGTTGGTTCATTTAACATAATATTATTACATCAATGTAAATGATATCAGGAAAAATAATAACGTAGAATAAACTTTTTGATTGGATTTTGCTTACCGCAACATCCTTCTGGCAGCGAATGCGGACCGAGAGGTACGAGGGGGAAGTGAATGAATCTCCGCTCAGAGTTCCCGACGGAGAAGAGGATGATGGCGTTGACAGTGCCGCGGAAGAGATATTGAGCCAACGTTGGTACTTTCTAGTACTAGTGGGCGTAGAAGGGAAGAATGAAAGGCGGGAGGGTGTTCGGAGGTGGTGAATGCGGCGGCCGGATGAGAAGTTGGCGGCGATAATGGTGGTGCGTGAAAGGTGTTTGAAGAAATGACCCCGAAGGGAAGAGAGTAACGTCGACATATTTCAATTTTGACCGCCACAAAATGAAAAGTATTATTACCTCATCTTATAACTTTTCCTTGTCTTGTCTAAACTCAAATTGATTTTGAAGCTTTCAAGTTTCAATACAAATAAACATTTTCTGTTTGTATATCTATCTATCTATCCATCCCTTTGTAGATGAAACGAATCATTCCCAGTTCCCAAAGAGAAGAACGAAAATGGTGTTCTCAGCCAACCCGTTATCTCTAAGTGTACCCGAACCCGCATTCGAGACCTGGCTCCGAGACAGCGGCTACCTCGAAATTGTCGACCAACGCACCTCCGACCTCCACCGCCTGTCCTCTTCCTCCGCCGCCGTGACCTCCTCCTCTTCCTCCGCCGCAGCGCCTTCGACTACCGCCTCTTCCGCCATCAGTAACGGATTTTTCGTGTTGTTCTTTTCAAACGTCGGAACCCTACTCTCTCTCTTCACCTTCAATCCCTTCTCCAAGCTCGCCACCAGCGACTTCTCCGGCGACACCCCCTCCTGGACCCTCAAATTCTTCGGCTCATGTCAGTCGTACTCGTTTCCGTCGTCGCCCGCCCAGGCCCGCCTCCGAGTCCATGAGAACGTCAAGCGCTATGCCCGCAATTATGCTTCGCTCTCCATTCTCTTCTTCGCTTGCTCTCTGTATGCTCCATTACCCTCAAAATATATCTGCTTTTCAGTTTGGTATTGCCGTTTATAAAATTGACAATAATTTCAATTCATAACTACTGCATTACAATTTTGGAGAAGATACAAAGTTCATATTTTTGCTTCTCAAAATTTTGCTTTTTCTTGCACTTTGGACTGATTTTTGATATTTGAAAGGATAGGTTTGTGATGTTAGCAACAATCTTGGAATAAACAGAAATTTGAGGAACAAAAGTGTATTATGTGGAATATGCAAACTACTATAATTTTTCCAGGTTAGCTGTTGTCTTCTCATTAATCATTCATGAATTCTTGGACTTGTGTTCATCAGGTATCAAATGCCTCTTGCCCTTGTTGGATTACTGTCATGTATAGCTCTCTGGGATCTTTTTAACCTCTATGGTGGTCGGTTTGGATTAGATCAGTACCCTACAACCAAGCTGATCCTCATTCGCATTGCCCAGTGTGGTGAGTTCATCTTCCAAAATCTTTTCTTTTCGCCATACCGATTGCTTTGATTTTGAGAAGATTATTTTTGTATGCATTGTGCACAGGAAGAAGCTTCTTGCTTGAATGAAGTGTGGGGCATAGGGATTCCTTAATTTTATTTTGAATTTGAAATCATCATTGCATTCCCAAATGACAATGCTTGTTGTGCGCCCATTTAGACATTTTATCTCCCGACTTGTGCATCTGGTGGTGTCTTTCTCTGTGCAGAAGTCATTGGTTTAGATCTTTCTGTCATCTTAGAAGAACAAGAAAACTACTGACCAACTAAACCGAAAAGGTTATGATATAAATCACCACAAGAATAAAGAATGTGTCCAGCATTCAGCTAGGCTACAATAATCTCCCTATCTTAACAATGCAACTTGATTGGAACCATGAATCTTGTAAATCGCTGGTTTCCTTATATAACCTGTGTATGCTGCATTGCTGCTCTATTCTCCAAGTTTATGAGTGTACATTATGCTGTGTCTTTTACTACGCATATTAAAAACGGTACTCTGTATTTCAAAACAAAACTAATCAAGTTATGGTGTTGCAGCAACTGCAGCTATCTTATTCGGTTCCAATGTCCCTTCGGCTTTGTTTTGTACTGTTGTTGTCAGTTATGCAGGTGATTCAATCCCGCATCCATTTCTGTTGTATTTATTCTTATATCATCTATTTTACGTGACAACTACTCATTGTTCTTACAGTTTTTTTTTTTTTCTTTTTTTCGAACCTTGCAGTCATGATTTTGCATGCCTCATTCAGGAAGCTGACTCCTTCAAAGCAATCAACTCAGGTCATTATAAAGTGAGATGTCTGATCATAAATTGTTGCTTGAAAAGTTAAATTCATTATATTGCAGTAACACATAGCAATATGCTCAAAGTTAAAGAGGATAATTATCACCAATTTTAGGAGAAAAAAAAACATTGTTGTAGTTATTAACTGCTAAAAAGTTGTTAGCAATTACTTGCATTTTTGTATAAGGTATTACACATTCAAATCAATACAAAAAAGCATGCTTTAACTAACTATAGAACATTCAGTTATCTCATCTCCCTTCAAATTAACTGGCTCCCAGTCCGACCGAAAGGGAAAAATATCCATAGGAAAGTACAGACTGCTATGTTCATACACTTGAAGCCTATACCCAGTCATCAAAGCCATGTCTGCAAGGCTGCAGCCTATCAACCTCTTCTCATCCTTATCAATTCCCACAACTTTCTTTATCTTCCACTTGCAATTTCTTCTGTCTTCTAGCTCCCAAAGCAGTAGTTTTTCCGACTTGTACTCGCACGAAAACCCTAGCTTCCCATTGTACTCCATGATTCGCTTTTTCTCGTAGCCTTCATCGTTCGACAACACTGCTGTTGGCGTTGGGAACTCCGAGTGTGTTTCTGTTGTCGAGTCGAAGGCTAAAACTGAGTTTTTGTTCGTTAGCCAATAGACTATGCCGCCTATACAGACAGACGGTTGATGGCCGAAAACCGTTACAAGGTTTTTGGACTGCCTCCATGTCCATAGTTTGGAATCGAAAACCTCACATATGTAACTATCTTGACCGGACAATGAAGAATGATCGTCTGAGAATCTAACTATTTGATAGTGAAAAGGTTTCGTTTTAAGCACTGTCAAAGCGACTCGTTCAAATAGTTGACCTGGCTTCCTGGGACTAGGCAATGCAACAAGTTGGTTAGTGCTTGGCTTACAAACATAGTATTGATATGACCCGTTTTCATACTTTCTACAGCACAGAATTCCTTGATTACAAGATGCCAAAATCTTTAAGCCATCCTTAAAGCATTGTATTGAAATATTATTATGAACATTCAAGGTTGAATTGATGGGGACAAATTCGGATAGATGGCGATTACCTTTGACTGTTTGAACAAAATATCCAAAGATATTTCTCGTTTTTAGACTGTAAGTCTGCATGAACCATGGATCGTTGATAAGTTCCTTCAATTCTTGACTAACAATCTTACACGTATCCATTGTTTCTAAGGTTGTTCGAGTCAAAATCTCGAAAAGGACATCAGGCATCATTGTGACAGAATAGAAAATTTACTCTCACCACCTATGTATTAATTAATTGTGTATGTGTTAACTGGGGTGAAATAGATATATGCATATATATAGGACAGTCGGAAGCATAATCCCATTAGGTTTAGGAGAAGGAAAGTTTAATTAAGACTGGAATTTAAATTGGATCCTTTTAAATTTCCAAAAAGGAAAAGGAAAGAGTGAGTAAGTTACTTGGCATGCAGGCAACAAAATCCCGTTTGCCGGTCTGTCAATTAGACTGATTTATTGAAACAACATAATTACGAATTAGAAAAAGTTCTAAATTAATTACTAAACTACACATAAAAATTTAATTAGGTTATTTTATTTAAATTAACTACTGAACAACATATGGAATATCTAGGAAAACAATATAATTCGCCTTAGCACTTTTTAATCTCTCATCGTACCAAAACATTACTCCACAGTGTTCACAACTAAATACTGAATCTCTGTTGTCAAAATATGGCACTACAAAATATAACAAATCTTCACAAACATATATATTAAAATTAACATGCACAATTTTGTAAATATTCCATAAATAATACCAAATAAATAAAAGTTTTAATCAAAATAACCTATAATTGTAGTCCGCACATTTTCACTTCCTAATTGAAAACACAATAAACTGAGAAACCACGTTGAAAATTTTGCTCACTATGATAAACATTACTCAATCCAGTAGCATCCGTCTCTTGTAAAATACCTAAAAGAATACAAAATATCACTTCACACTCATAGACATATTTTTAATACAAGCAATACACATGTACATTTTAAAAAAATAGAGAAAAGTGTCAAATCGGCCCTCTAAGTCAAGTGGATAGTGCAATTGAGTCCCCTAAGTGAAAAAAGCTTCACTTCAAGCCTCCTAAACCGGTAAAATTGTTCAATTAAGTCCAATATGACTTGTTTATCAGGTTAAATCGATGTGGTGTTGACACGTGTCATTCTTATTTTATTTTTTAAAACAAATATTTTTTTATTTATTAAAAATTTAAAATATTATTTATTATTAATTAATTAATTAAAATAATAATAATAATAATAATAATAATATTTAAAAAAAAAAAAACAGCCACCGGCTGTCTGCACTGGACAGCTAATGGCTATCTTCCTTCTTCATGGTTGTCTAAGGAAGGCGGCCATGGACGTCTGGTCGTCTTCCTTAGACGGCCGTGGCCGGACGGCCAAGGCTATCCGTGAAGAAAGAAGACAACCACCGGCTGTCCGGCGCGGACAACCATCGGCTGTCCGGCGCGGACAACCATCGGCTGTCCGGCGCGGACAACCGATGGCTGTTTTTTGTTTTTTTTTTTTTTTTAATTTTTAAAGTATTATTATTATTTTAATTAATTAATTAATTAATAAAAAATAATATGTTTAATAAATAAAAAGTATTTATTTTAAAAAATAAAATAAGAAAGACACGTGTCAACATCATATCGATTTAACCTGTTAAACAAGTCATATTGGACTTAATTGAACAATTTTACAGGTTTAGGGGACTTTAATGGAGTTTTTTTCACTTAGGGGACCAATTGCACTATTCACTTGACTAAGGGGGCCAATTTGACACTTTTCCCTAAAAAATATTGTATTGTATATTTTTATTATTATTGGGCTGTTCTGTATTTTTATTGTTTACTTTATATATGATCATATACATGCAATGTTTGTAGTTTGCTTTAAATAAATAAGAATGTGTATGATGCTTTATTTATAAATTGATTGTGTATTTTAAATTTAGATTATATTAATTGTATGCAAGTTAAGAGTAATAACTATTCTGTGTAGGAATAAAAAACATACTTGCACTACAATCAAAGGGATGATTTTTGCTATGTTAATATTTGAAATATTAAAATCATGCTATATTAATTTCTGTTACAGGATGAAACAATACAAACCAGAATAGGTGAACAACTGGAACCCAAGGAAAAGAAAAAAATTGCATGGGTAAATATAATTTACATGGTTTCCTTAGAATAGGAATGTTATGTACATTGAATCATGATAAACTCAGAAGCAGCAAAATCAGAAAACAAGAATGTAAACGAATCAAACCTCCATATTAAGAATTTAAATCCCGGGAAGCATGCCCTTGCCATCTGCATTCAAAAGTTAGCTGTGAGAATCGGTTGGTTTAGAAGTGCGCTTAAAGAAATCCGAAAAAAGGGTAAAAAATGTGTAGCCTGATAAGTTCGGTAAGAAATCGTTGCATTAGTAGGCATACCTTGAGAGCAAGAACCTGGCTAGTGGGGTCATGTTGGAATTTGATTGAAGCTCTTTGCTCTGCTGCTTTTTCTTGCTATCAGCTTCAGTGGTTGCATTATCGGTTTCCATCCTGCCCTTTGTGAATTTGCGAGTAGCCAAATCTTGCAGATCTTTCAAAGAAGATTCTTTGGAACTGCAAATATCGTTGTACTAATCATAGTTCCACATTTATGTCATACAGAAACCAGAAATTATTATGTATCCAACCAACCTCGCCAATCGCTGGAGTAATCTGGTGACAAAAAGATCACAAGACCCAGGCTTCATGCGCTCCATTTCCAGAAAAGAATTTGCCATATTCTGCACAAATGGTCCTTCGACTTCCCCAGCAACAGCCTACATCAAATGCAATTAAGACTTATAAAAGGGAGTGTAAGCTAATTTGCCAGAAGCCTAATTTAATGTATATGCATACCTCCTTTATTGATGGGATGAGAAGAATCGATAAAGATGGTGGTGGGGCTATTCTAGCAGCAGCATCATCTCTAGTATGAGGTGATTTTGAAAATGCTTTTTGTGCTTCAAAGTAATCACGGGAATTTCTGCAATACAAGTTCCAAGTTTCAGGGGAGTAATATGGATGAAACAAGAACTGACCAAAGTTTGTAAATTTGTTTCTCATTCAAGTACCTTGAAGAATCAGAGCTTGCTGTTGATGGGCCTGTGCTTCTATTTTCATGCCCATTTCTGTTGGTCTTGCCCATCATTGCTCTTTCTCGAACATTTCCTTTCTTTAGCGCTGCTTGAATGGAAGCCTTGGCCTAATTACATATCAGCTAAGTTAGCCTCATAACGTATGTCAGCATGACAAGGTAAGTGATAATGCACGTCGAAAAATCATCTAAAATGCGCTGCAATAATAGGTTTATGCACTCAATTCAATAACTAAAACCTTAAGAATCTTCTGGTGAAGTTGCAATGAATTCAAATAAACTGAAAAGTAATTTGAAAACTAACAAACCTCTGAGAGGTTTGTTTCGCTATCTTCAAAGGATGCACTTGAGGATCTGTCTGGAATTCCCGACCAGGATCTAGGACTTTGAGGAGAATCTGGCTCATCATTTCGCCCACGGTAAACAATAGTGCCACTTGTTGAAGCATCATCGAATGAAGCATAACTGCTAGACTGAAAGTATTATGGCATCAAGTCAACAACATCAGAAGAAAAATAAATATTATTTTAGATAGCTTCAGTGGGGTAAGGAATACTACCATTGAACTTCGGTCACTGGCTAAAGAAGACTGAACTACTCTTGTTGGAGATCTAACAACAACTGTTCCTGTCCCACTTGCTGAGAATTCTTCCTGTAAATTAAAACAAAAATTAACCAAAAAGCTGTGGCGATAGGTGACTATATAGAAGTAATAAAGCAGGATTCATCAACTACCCCAAGACTTAGCACCAATCAATGAACTTTAATATAACCCCATGAGCAAATATGTGAGAGAAAGAGAGACATACATCTTTATGGAAAGAATCTTGTTTCTGATCAATGCAAGCATTTTCATGGTCTTTATTGCTAAAAACCTCGGATGACTTATAAAGGACAGTTCCAGAAGAAGAAGACCGGACAGTTCCAGAAAAAGACCCTTGGTTAGCCCCATCAGTGTTTTTTCTCGAGGGGGCTTGATTTGATGAAATCTCGGGTTTCCAATCCCTAGCCTTAGTTGGATTTACAACACTTCGTACTGTTCCTGTACCAGATGATCCTCCAAGACTAAAGTCCCAGCCAGCACTTTTAAATGTTTTCCCTTCACCACTGAAAATCGGCACCAATCAGCCAAGAATTTGAAAAACAGCAGCAATAAGCAGAACCAAGAGATTGTGCAAACCTGACTCGAACAGCATCCTCAACTCCAGAACTTGTCGCCTTTACAGTGCCAGATACTTCACCCAATGGTTTTATACCATTCCTAGGAGTTTCTACATCATCCTTTAGTTGGAATTTAGGGCGTTCCCTAGAAGATGACGAGGTGAAGAGCCTGAATACTATATTTCAACTAAAGCACAGAAATTGAATCATAGTTTTCACCCAACACAACAGTTTTAAGTCATATTTATCTATCTAGTAGCAGAATTGGGTAATATATTGAGAGTAAACTCTAACTACCACACTATATTTTTATTACTCTTATACTGAAGGACATACCCTTTGGCTTGTAATGGGTTTTTGCAAACAATACTTTAGAACTGGTAGGACATAGCAAATTCCATGAATTTTTTGGTGAACTATAACTATTAGATGAATTCACTAGTTTTAATTCAGATTTATAGTCATTTTAATTTTATTTTTTTTTAAAACAAATATCTTTACATGATGCAACTTGAAATTTCATCAAATTTAAGGAACTAACATTAATAAAAGCAAAATGTGTATCATTTAACAAGTATTAACTTTCATTGTTAAAAATACTACCTCTGTCCAAGAAAATTTACCCTCTACATGTTCAGGATAGTATATTTTCCCAAATTAAATGCATAACCAACATTTTAGTATTTTAAATTGTTATTTAAAGGGTATTTTGTGTAATAAAGCTATAATTTTTGTTGGACATCCCAACATAGTACGAAAGACAATTTTTAATGCACAGAGGGAGTAACATATTTATAACAAAAAATAATGTTGATGAATTTGCAGATTGCTTTTTATTTTCCATTGTTGCTAAGTTGCATGTTCTTCCAAGCATCTAACTTGTTAAAGATAGTGAATATATTGATGTGTAACTCCATAGCATAGAAATAGTAGCAATTCTTACGAACTTACCAAAACTAAGCCACAGAGGTTACTCTGATTTTATAAAGCCATATAATGATAAAATAAAAACTTTATCATTGACAGATTCCGATTCAATTTCCTTCTATACAATTTTGTTTTTGGATATGACAACCAGTGGTTGTTGCAAACATACACTCTGTCCAACCAAAATTTAAGTTCAGAAATTTTATCATTTTCAGATTTCAATTCAATTTCTTTTCATACAAACTTGTTTTTGACAATGACAACATGTTTAAAAAGGTCTCCACATATTACATATTTAGGGTAACTGGATGCGCACCTGATTCTCTCCAAAAGCCTTGGGCTCTTCCTGGCATTTTTTATAAAGCGATGCTTTAAAAGTTCCTTTGCACTTGGTCTCTAAAATTTAAAAAAGAAATTAAAAAAAAAAAAACAAACAAACAAAACAAAACAAAAACAAGAAGAAAACAAACAAACAAAAATGGGTCCAAAACCAAAATATACAGTTTGATTATTATCTAGTATTGACAGTATTGTACAGCATAGTTCACACATATATTAAGGTGAAGAATATTATCTAGATAAGGGCCTCATTTCAAGTCTCAACTTTCATTTTATAGCTTTTCTCCATACCTCAGCAGGAATTTTCTTCAAACATGATGAAACAAATTCTTTCAAAGGACGAGAAAAGTGGTCTTCTAGCTGCACCAAAAATCCAATAAAAAAAAAAACTCTTACTTGAAAGTTGAAATGGCAAAGAAACAAGACTTCAGTCTATGAATAAGAAATAGACATACAAATTCATGAGAAGAAATATAAAGAGTAAAGCCAAACCTGTGGTGGAGTTTCCCTAGGTATGATGAAAAGAACTCTCATTGGGTGGAGATCAGCCAGTGGAGGTTCCCCTTTTGCCATCTCAATAACAGTTATACCTAGAGACCAAATATCTGCCTGCATCAAGTAAAACTTCTAGCTTGTAAAAGTTTGCTAAACACTAAATACTAAACCCCAAAAGGTTCTAATGAAAATGTATTGCTAAACTAAGAAAAGCAAATTTAGAGATGAAAAAGAAAAGGGAATGAAAAGAAATTATTTAAAAATAAGAAATAAAAATCACCTTCTCATTATATCCATCAGAATTCTGAATTACTTCTGGTGCCATCCAGAATGGTGTCCCTACAAATGTCTGACAAGATTAATTATATCAGCTAGAGAAAAATTACCTTCAGGTGTTGTTTCTACCCAATCAAATGTGATATGCAAATCATATATTTTTTCAAGTTAATCAAGCAAGTTAGCATGAAAACTATAATTACAAAAGAGAAAGTACCTTCCGCCTAGAAATTGTCTTTGTCAATTGTGCAGAAACACCAAAATCTGCAACCTAGAAAGTCAACAAAAGGTTGTTGAGAATACTAGAAAACAACTTGTTGGTTTTACCAAGTTCTTTGATATCTCATTCTAAGACATTCTTGTAAATATACACAAATAACATACCTTCACATCACCATTCTTCGACAACAGAATATTTGCCGCTGTAAAAGAATAAGATAAGGCATATAATTTCTGATATACACAACTACACAAGTACAGAATGAAATACTGCCACTTAAAAGAACGGTAACCAAATGCAGTAATCTTCACTCCTTCCAAAAAAAATTTAAAAATTAAAAAATTTCAGCATTTTTCATTTCAAAATGAGATCAGTAGAAAATAGAGTTTTTTGCACTTTTAGTCCCACGACTATAGTGGCACTGGCAGAATTGATCTACGACTTTTGAACCTTGCAATTTTAGTCCACGACTATTGATTTTTTTGCAAAAATGGTCCTTCCGGCCACTTTTCCGTCAAAATTTCACCGGAAAAAAAAATTCTCCATTTTTAGCCAGGTTAAAATTGACATTTTACTTATCTCAAAAAATTAAAAGAAAAAAATTGATATTTGACTACATACAATATTACTGGGCTACATACTACTGCCCCAGGCGGCGGAGTTCCTGGAGCAGGCAGGGCTGTCAGTAAGCGGCGGAGCGGCCGTGGCGTTCCCCGGGCTAGTTGGGTTATCCGACAGCAGCATTGGAGTGGTACATGTACTACGCTGCCTGGGGCAGTAGTATGTAGCCCAGTAATATTGTATGTAGTCAAATATCAATTTTTTTCTTTTAATTTTTTGAGACAAGTAAAATGTCAATTTTAACCCGGCTAAAAATGGAGAATTTTTTTTTCCGGTGAAATTTTGACGGAAAAGTGACCGGAAGGACCATTTTTGCAAAAAAATCAATAGTCGTGGATTAAAATTGCAAGGTTCAAAAGTCGTGGATCAATTCTGCCAATGCCACTATAGTCGTGGACTAAAAGTGCAAAAAACTCGTAGAAAATATTAAAGTTAATTCTGTTGGCAAGATATAATGAACAAACTGGCCAATTATCATCCACCTCCTCACAAAACCAGGCCAAAGATCCCACTTTCTCAAGTTTAATAACCCTACCTTTTCAAAATTAAATTGTGGCTTCATAGATCGAGTACAAAAATACTAATATATGAAAAAACTGGAAACCAATGTAAACTTCAGATTTGGAGAAGGGTGGAACCTTTAATATATATATATATATATATATATATATATATATATATATATATAAACCTTTAATATCTCTATGAATCTTGCCTTCACTGTGTAGGTATTTCAAAATTAAATTGTGGCTTCATAGATTGAATACTAAAATACTAATATATGAAAAAACTGGAAACCAATGTAAGTTATTAACTTTAGATTTTGGAGAAGGGTGGAACCTTTAATATCTCTATGAATCTTGCCTTCACTGTGTAGGTAATCAATAGCATGGAGCAAATCACGTAAAATACAAGCTATGGATATTTCATCCAATGGTAGATTTGGCTGAATCTGCAAAATAGAGTTCCTTGTAAGTACAAAAATAACAAGACAAAGGAAATTAAAAATAAATAAAAATGAGAGAGAGAGACAACTCGCTAGAGTGTTTTCTTTAGAAAGCATATCACCTACACTGAGAAAAAAAGGCACTTGTTAAGGTATAAACCCAATGGCCTTAGTCTTCATCTCTTGATGAGAGGTTAGAAATTTCCAGATCTAAAAAGGTCTAGAACTTTATCAAATAGGACTACTTTATCAATTGCAATGGAAAATCGGAAGTAACAAAAGGTTTGAGTCTAATAATCATGACAGTAGTCCTATTTGGAAAATCGAAGTCCTATGAGGTCCTATTAGTTTGTCAAGCTTTAAGCTGACCAAATGACCCAGGTTCGGTATACAAGCTTAAGGCTGAATGGTTAACAGTCAGCTACCCAGTGCTAAGTTTTAGACATTTCACCCTAATGGTGCTTTTGCTGGATTGGCAAAGTATAACTACCAAGTACTATGAGGTCCACAAAAAAGCACAAGGTTACAAGTACAGATGGTTGAAATTATGGCAATTCACAATGCTTCCATGTGATATTTTACATATTTGCAATGCCAGACTGAGAACAATATTTTCTACCCCGTGAAGGGGTTATGGAAACTCTAAAGAATATGTAACCTACTAGATCAGCAACAGAGCCACCAGCCATATACTCCATGATTATCCATAGCTTAGTGCTTTGGAGGTATGATCCATAATACTCTGTAATATACGGGGATCGACATTGTTGCAGAACAGCTATTTCCTGGAAAGAGTCATCCAAACAAAAACCTCTTCATTTATTTGATACAAATATCTATCAGGGAATAATGACCCACTTAGACTGCCATAAATGTAAGCACTACCTTCTGAATGTCCTCGATCTCATCCTCTCTGTACAAAAGCAATTCCAAAAAATACATTTTAGAATAAATCCAACATGAAAATCACCACAAGGAAAAACAGATTAACATTACATGGGGGATATGAATATCTACTTAACCACAAATAATAAATGCAAGTGATCAATATTAAACATGAGTATGAATCTCAAGCAGTAAATATAGAGTCAGGCAAAATACTCACGATTCGTCTAAATCAATAACCTTAATGGCAACTTCTTTTTTGAGCTCCTTGTCATAACTACAAATCACAAAAAAGAATAAATAAATAAATAAATAAAAAGACCAACTCAGAAAAGAGAAAAAAAGATCCACACAAAAAAGGTGATAGATAAGTTGTGGAAGGAGGGAAATTGCAATAGATAATAAGAAAACTACTACTAAAGCCCTTATTATAATGTAAACAGAAACTTATCACAATTTTAAAGTGTTTTCAACAACTTGCCAATGAATAGATTCTCTTTTCTTAAATGTTTTTCAATAAGAAACAAAAGGGTTAATGCTTTTCTTCTCGGGGCTTGGTTTTAAGTTAAAATAGTGACTAGAACTTTTTACTAAAAATCCACTACATGTTATTAAACCAAACATGGATTCAACAATTTAAATTTATATTTTAAGAAATTCCATCAGAATGTGCTAAAATTGTAACGTATCCCACTTGAACCTCAGTGAACAAAATTTTATGTTTTATATTCCACTTCTTCTGGACTCTACTCAATTTAAACCCACCCTCCAAAATTATAGCTGCAAAATCATGTAATTGGCAGAATAAGAATTTACAAAGCCTAATAACTGCTATACATATAAGCTCAGAGAGAAAAAAGCAAAGGTTTAATTAAGTGAAGCAACCAAAACTGACGACCTAAAATGGGAAAAACTAGAGACCCCCCAATAGTGAATTAGTGATTAACTTATGTAAACTACAGACTTTCAAGTCAATAAGCATTGCTGTTTATGAAACTAAATCACGCAATGTGGTTCAGCCAAACTTTCTTGCTTTTGCTATCTGCCTATCTCTAGACTCCCATTTTAGTGTCTCTAAAGTATTCATCTGAAACAAGAAGAGTATTCACGTTCACTAAATGAAAGGACACAATGTGTTTCAGGAACTACAGGTTTTGAAATCAAAACACTAATTGCATTCACCCAAGATAACAAAATAACAAAAGCCTATATTTAACACTTATCACAAAATCCTCAAAAGAACTCTACTTTATCTCAATATGCAACCTGTCTTAGGCTTTCAACATAAATTCCCAAATAAGACAACAGGAACAGCATATTTGTGACCTTTCTCTCAAATAAATGCCCTTTCAACCAGAGTTTGTGAAAATAAAAGAATGTTAGTTAAAAATTCAAAATTGCATCATAAATCATAAATGGTATAAAATGAGTTATTACACATCTCCAAAAACAGATAGTTTAACCCCTAGCATGGAGAAAGATTACCAAATTACAAGTAAAAACATTTTGAAGCTTACCCTTTATATACATCCCCAAATGACCCTCTTCCAATGAGCTCTAGATCACTAAACCTGGATCCTGAAACTTCAATAAGAGCTGCTGCATCAGCCATCCCGAAATAGGGCTCTCCCTCCTCCATCAAACTCCCTATACAGATACCAAATCAACCCGCTGCAAAATCACAGTACATAATAAATAACCACATTCTTGAACCTCACCATTACCAAATTTAACACATTTGACAAACAGGTTTGTTTGAAGTCACCTGTGTGGCTTTTAAAACAACATTAGACCACCAAAAACAATCATCAGTACAACGTCATTTCATTTGGGGCAAGTAGCGCAAATATATATTCATCCAGGCACAAGCGTACAAAATTCAAAGGAAGTATAATTCAAGATCTGAAACGTCAAACAACATTCGAAAATGCAATGTGGGAAATCCTTAGATTCAAATATTACTCAAAAACTCGTTAGGTGGACCGTGAAATGATAAAATGACAAACCAACAAATCAAGGGGCACTTTCACAGCCCCACCATTCTTCAAGCAAATTCCAATCTTTAATCATTTTAAAAACAACAACGAAAGCATAACAACGCCGAAAGTGACTCCACATATCAAATATTTTTGTTTAAGTCTTCAAACAATCTAAAAGGTTTGGGGAAAAAGCCACTAACCTTGTTTTTGTAAATTCCTGAGGTGAAACGAATAGCTGTGGATTTACGGCAGTGAAAGAGAAAGTGTAACCAGTTGAGAAATCATCGATAAGATCTTTCTTCTCGATCTCTGTCGAGTTGTAGTTTTCTTTTCTATTTACTGGCGTTCGGTTTGGGGTTTGTGCAGAAGGGATCGAGACGAAGAGAAAAAATTAAAGTATTTTTTTTCTATTTTATTTTATTGCTCATAAACAAACAATATTACGGGATTTTACTTATCTTTTACTTTTTGCTAATTTGGTATATTTACTATAATTAATCCAATTTTTTTAAATAGTTACATTTATCATTATAAAAAGGGAAAAGGGTCAAATAGTCCCTCAAACTTTAGCTTAAAAGTCAATTAGGCCCCTAAACTTTTTAAAGGTTCAATTACACTCATCAACAATTCATTTAGGTGCAATGAAGCCCAAAAACAAATTAATGACCTGCTATCACAGGTCATTAGGGTTTAGGCCACCTTCCGGCGAATTTTTCGGCAAAAAAAAAAAAGTGACCAGCAACCGACCCAGATTTGCCGAAAATTTCGTCTGTCACTTCTTTTGTCGAAAATTTCGCCGGTCACTTTTTTTTTTTGCCGGAAAATTCGCCGGAAGATGGTCTGAACCCTAATGACCTGTGATAACAGCTCATTAATTTGTTTTTGGGCTTCATTGCACTTAAATGAATTGTTGATGAGTGTAATTGCACCTTTAAAAAGTTTAGGGGCCTAATTGACTTTTAAGCTAAAGTTCGAGGGCTTATTTGACCCTTTTCCCTTATAAAAAAGATAAGGATGGCGAATTGACAATAGCTCTGTTTGACATAACTTAGTTAGAAGCATATCTTATTTTAAGCTACTAATAAATTATAAGCTTTGTTTGTTATATTTCAAAAATAAGTCAATAATAACTTATTTTGAGACGCTAAATTATAAGCTCTGTTTGTTAATATTTCAAAAATAAGTTAATAGTTTATTTTGATACGCTAATCTAGGTAGCGTTTTAAAAATAGAGAAAATATTTGATGCACCGGCGTTGTATAGGTGCTATACAACGGCAGTGAACCAAAATGTGTCACCTCATTAAATTGTAAAATTAATTTTTATTGAACCCTTTTAAGCAAATTATAATAATCTTAATATAATATAATTATAATTATTTTCTTTTATTAAAAATAATTACCATAATCAATTAAAATTAAATAATATTAATTAGATTTATTTTCCTCTGCTTTTGATCTAGTTTACGGGCGGTGCTTCAGGGTCCAGATGAATATGTTGATCTTATTTGGAACTTTTAGTTTCCAAATATCCATCCAGTGTCCTATTGTATCTCCAGATGGCCCGTTCGTCGCGATTTTGTAAGCTGAAGACACCTAGAACCTGCCATTACTTTCACCTTTTCAGTATGGCGCAACAGTACAGCTTCTCCAGTCTCCACAATCTGGTCACGCAAGGGGGGATTGTCATCGTTGGTGTGAATCTCTTCTTCATTCGCATTGGAACCTGCCATAATAATATTTTTGACTTTGCATGTCGGAACCGTTGGTAGAAAACAAATAATAATCAAATAAAATTGACTATTATTTTCTGGAAAGAAGGGAAGAAAAGATGAAGGAAAAATGGCTAGTGTTTGGTGTTGGGTTTTTGCAAGAGTCGAGTGACCACTTTTTCCTTAAAACCTTATTTGCCACCTCCCGTAGATGCTAAGAGCGTTGTGGCCTAGGCTTCCCAGGATAAAACTTGCTTTGATTCAATGTTTGAGCACTCAAACAAAGAATCCGGCGAGCAAGACGGGCTATGAACACAGTAGGCTAGAGAAGGAGTAGAAGCAGAGAGGATTTGAGGCTAAAATATGAACTTTCGTGTTCTATGTTTCTGTGTAAAACTCTATTGCCTCTACCTTCTCTTATATAGGGTTGAAGGAGCCAATAGCCTTTATTATGGCAATTAAAAAATGACATTAAAGCTGCCTTCCAACTTTCGGGTTCCAGACCGTTGGCGTACAGGGTTCGGTCGCAACTTTCGACCTCACCTAGTTTCGGCCCTTGCACCTCTCGTGCTTGCTGAGGCACGAGAGTTGTGCTCTCGGTGCACCACAACCTCTCGTGTTCTCTTGTAGCACCCAGGTGCCGACGCACATGAGCTCGGGCTTGAATCAAGCCTTTTTCAAGCTCCTCTAGTTGGAATTTGATTTGCACCCCCCCCCCCCACCCCCCGCGCGAGAGAGCCTCTATGCTATACAATTCTACAAGCTTCAAAAGAGCTCTTGTATATAAGGGGGGAAATCTTCATTCCAAAGCAATGTGGGACAAAGCTCACTTTATCCCTTCATTTTCCAACTCAAATGGGTCTACTTTGAGGATCAATATCTCATTCACCCATTATCCGTTTTGAGCGTACAATATATCAATCTCTTCGTCTCACTACGAAGTACCCGAATCCACTTTGACCCGACCCAAATCGGAAGTGGACCCCACTGATAATTGTACCACAAAATAACCACTTAACATGTCATTTTATGCCATTTTAAACTATTTTTTCCAACATTGCACACTCCTTTCCAGAGGTTAGAGCCTCTAGTCCTCCAATTAATTTCCTCGACGTTTGCCTTGCCATGCATGTATTTTCCTTTAATGATATTCGTCTAGAGACTTCCTTCTTCAATGAGAATTCTCCATCCTATTTTTGTAATGAATGACAAGTTCATGTCTTTGAGCTTCCTAAGACCAAGACCTCCTTCTTCCCCATCCTATTTTTGCAATTGATTATGTATTACTCTGACAAAAATCACCGCCAGGAAACTGGATCCAAGGTAGAGGAAAATAAATCTAATTAATATTATTTAGTTTTAATTAATTATGGTAATTATTTTTAATTAAAGAAAATAATTATAATTATACTATATTAAGATTATTATAATTTGTATAAAAGGGTTCAGAAAAAGTTGATTTTACAAATTAATGAGGTGGTCCGTTCTCGTTCACCGCCGTTGTATAGCACCTATACAATGTTAGTGTATCAAATATTTGTAGTTTCTGAACTTTTTTCATTTTATCTTTACGGACGGTGGAGATTTACCTGATCGTATGATTATGATTATATCTCTAAAATCATCCTTAAAATTATATATAATTATACGAGTTCTATAATGTTTTATAAGATTGTATAAATCTCTACACTTCTAATAATATATATATATATATATATATATATATATATATATATATATATATATATATATATATATATATATATATAGGGAAGGGATCAGGTACATTTGTGACTTCTGGTGCGGTTGTGTGGTTGATTAATGTGCGTGAGTTTTATACTTAATGTGCATGAGTCTTGTGCTTAATGTGCCTGAGATTTGTACTTAATGTACGTGAGTGTGTAATGTTAATGTGCGTGAGTTTTGTACTTAATGTGCCTTAGTATTGTGCTTAATGTGCGTGACTTTTAACACAATCGTACAGGAAGCTATAAACAAAATACATTCAAACCACAACCTCACACACATTAAACACAAAAGTCAGACGAAGACGAAGACGAAGACGTATATGATGAAGAACAGAGAGAGGGAAGAGAGGATTAAGGGAATAGGAAGAGAAAACAAAGACGTATATGATGAAGAACGGAGAGAGTGGAAGAGAGGATTAATGGAATAGGAAGAGAAGACGAAGACGTATATGAAGAAGAACAAAGAGAGAGGAAGAGAGGATTAAGGGAAAAGAGAGGAAGAGAAGACAAAGACGAAGACGTATATGTACAGGAGCAACATGAGCACATTAACATTACACACTCACGCATATTAAGTACAAATCTCAGGCATATTAAACATAAGACTCAGACACATTAAGTACAAAACTCACGCACATTAACATTACACACTCACGCACATTACGTACGAAGCTCAAAGCACATTAAGCACAAGACTCACGCACATTAAGTACAAAGCTCACGCACACTAATCAACCGCACAACCGCCCTGGAACATTTCACACTATATATATATATATATATATATATATATATATATATATATATATATATATATATATATATATATATATATATATATATATATATATATATATATATATATATATATATATAAGCGAAGAGATTGAATATACTTGTTAAAATGTTACAATTTAGTGTGAAGACCCAAATTGATGTTATTATGGCCACATTTGACCTACATAATTATATTTGAAACAATTTACAAGATGACATGATGTTTAATGTGATCGAGCAGCATCCACAGTACATACCGCTCCGATAAACTTCAAGATTCAAGTAGTTATATCTCCATCAACGAAATTTTAAGTGAGACCTCTATTGAGTTGAAGAAAATTCGCAACAATATTGCTACTTCATTATGGGATGCTAGATCATTATTATGCTAAATGTTAATAGTTTCATTTCAAAATGTTAAATTTTAATATGTACACAAATATATATAAATTTAAAACTATTTAAATTTTATGAAGATGTCTTTTTCAGTATTTTTATATTTATCAGTTTGTCAAAATGCTAATTTTACCAAACACTTTTAAGCATAATCAGCTAGCTTAACAACTCTTTAGTTTTCAGCTTCTAACTTATACATTTTCAGCTTTTAACTAGCTTTTCAGTTAAGAATGCCAAATATAACGAATAAAGCCCGTGGATAGTAACCTCTCTATCCTTGTACTTTATCCACCTACATTACCTTGTCAAATAGCGGGTGAAATTTTTCAAAAATTAACCTATATTTCACTAAATGCGACTACAAATGTCCACTATTTATTATCTTATTAGAAAATTTTTAAAAGTAATAATAATATTTAAATTATTTACAAATAAAAATTAATAATTATATTAAACCATAAAATAATAAAATAGCAAATATAATTGCTAAAGTGTCAACTTTCTTTTCAAATAAACTTATTAGTTTAGATTTTAGAACTAATAATAATAATAATAATAATAATAATAATAATAATAATAATATTTAGAATTAACTACTTACTATACGTATTATTATTACTAGTTACGCATGTGCATTATGTAAATAGTCTGATGTTTAATGTGTATTTTTAAATTAGTGTTTCAAAATTTATCAAAGTATCATTTGGCATTTTGATCTATATCAATGCAAGATTATCAAATTTTTCATAAAAGTAAATTCCTACATCTATCTACAATCTACAAATCTACAAATCTAAGCCAAAAAGTTAGGTATGTGAACTAAAAAATGTTGGTGTAATTGTTGGTTAGAATGAATGGTTCATATTATTTTGATTTTAGCATTTTTTTTTCCTATTTACGAACTATTATATCAATTACGTTTCCTAATACCCCTACACTTCGTCAATGTAAACTTTAGTAATTGAATATTCCGTTAACTATTTATTATTTTTAACTTATTGATTTTCATAAGGAATGTCTTAGGGTCGAACCTCATCTCAATCAAAATTGACATAATTATTAAACATGTAATATGAATATGTTAGAGTGTAATAAAAAATAAATACAATATAAAATTTAACACGAGTTTTGGTTAATTAAATAAAATCACGCATTGGGTATTGATGAAACGGTACACCTAATTTACAGTATATAACTATGCATATTATCATTGTCTTTTTGGGAAAGAAGGATTTGGTTCTGTTTTTGAAGGTACACTGCACCAATGCACTAAATTTGCAGCGAAGCACACTAGGGGACTAGATCAAATCAAGAATTCATTTATGGCGGAAGTGGCAACAAGAGGAAGCATGGATCACACCAATTAATAGGGTTTAATGTTGCAAAAACTATGCTTATTAGGTATTATCCAGTGAAGGTGTTTCTCACTAAAACTGCTATTGCACCCGTTAATCCAACATTTTTGTCACATGTCATATTTATGCATTCTTGAAATATTTACTTCTATATAAAATTTGATAATCTTGCATTGATATACATCAGGATATCGAATAACACTTTGATAAATTCTAAAAAACTAATTTAACAATACACATTGCGCATTAAACCATTTGCGCAATGCGTGTGTGGTAAGTAATTTCAAAATGCATAACTATAACCCAATAGGGTAGCTCAAGTGGCAAATGAGCCCTCTTTGTGGGGGAGAATTTCGGGATAACCCAGGTTTAATTCTCACAAGTGACGATTCCCTTCGGGCAAGCTTTTGTGCCTCCCGGAACGAACCGGGTGGACCTGGACCATTAAACGGACAGAGAAAGATTCGGACCACAATGTGTGGTTTACATAAAAAAAAAATGCATAACTATGTTTGAACCTCCGCCCTTGCGCCCTTTCTATTCTTTTACCGCACGTTTGGTTCACGGAATTAATTTTGAGATAATAGGAATGCTATTCCATAAGGAATGGAATAGATAAGGAATAGAATAGGAAATTTTGGTTCGCATAAGGAATAGGCTTTAGGAATTATATTACAGTGTTTGGTTGATTTATGGAATATAAATGAAATATGTTTTAAAAGACATAAATACCCTTATAAAAATATGTGATGCTGGCGATGGTGGTGGCAATGGCGTTGGCGGCGGTGACGATGGCAGTTGTGGTGGTGGTGGGTGGTGGCGGTGATGCTGCTGGGGGCGGTGGTGGCGACGGCGGTGGCGGTGGTGATGTTGGTGCTGGTAGTGGCGGCGGCGGCGATGGTGAAATAGGAAATAAATTTAATTGTGGAATAAAGTAGGAAATAGAAACTTTAGACTATTCCTGAGAATTCATGAATAGCATAATACCAGCCCCCCCCCCTCCCCCCCCCCGCCCCCCCAGTGATCTCTATTCCCCTTGCAGATAGGTCATTCCCGGGAACAATGTTCCTGGGAATACAAGTGGTTACCAAATAGGGGAATAGGCTTATTACTGGAAATGAACCAAACATCCCATTAATGTGATGAGAGTTTTACTCTTTGGTTATACATGCACTTATAATTTTGATAATAAAATTTGTAGACAACCAACAAAATTCATCTTCAAGAAAGAGGGACGCCACATTCCTTTGAGTTAATATCTAAAATGTCTGAGTTTAGCTCACTGATTTAGTAGACAATATTTAGGATAAAAGACCAATGTTTGAACCTTGATATCAACAATGTGGAGATTATGTCCAAAGTAGGCAGATTTTTTGTGCGCACCGATATTTGGGTTTGCCTACTGCGCCAGTGAGTCGTCGTGATTTACATCCTTCTAATACTCTATCGGACCGGAGTGTGAGGACCCTTGAGATTGGAGATTCAACCATTTGAAAGAAGACTTAATGTCCAAAATGGTTCATTTACTATTTCATATATTCCAAATTAATACTCAACTATCAAGTCATTCAAAATGGTCCCTTAACTATGTAAAATTTTACTTATTTTAGTCTTTCGTTAATTGTATTGAAGACTAAATTGAGTAAATTTTTATATAGACAATAAATCATTTTGAATGAATTGATTATTGATTACTCGAAGTCTAATTCTTGAATTTTGACATAACTAAGAAAGAGTTTTATTACATAGACTCCCAAAATTCTACTCCTTCATTTGTACTCTCTGAGGTGACAAACTAGGATCGGTTATTTTCATCATGTGGGTCCACAGAAAAATGTCAACATCAAAAGTATGTAAGAGAGAGTACAAGTTGGGAATTTAAAATAGGAGTACACCAAGTATTTTTCACTAAGAAATATACTTGGTGTACTCCCATTTTATACTCTCAACTTGTACTCCCTCTCACATATTCATAATGTAGATACTTTTCTGTGGACCCACATGTTGCAAATAACCAATCCTGATTTACCACTTCAGAGAGTATAAATGAGCGAGTAGAATTTGGAAGTTCATGCATGATTGTCTTGCATGCATGATTGTCTTGTGAAAGAGAAATGAAGCAAAGAAAGAGAAGTGCATTGACTTATTAAAAGCCTGGGTGTATTTTCACATCAAGATGATTGGACAAGAGGCAATTTTATCTTGTGAAGTCAAATACTATCTCACGCCTTCTATGCAGTGGCACTCAGTTTTTTCCCTGCCACACCCCAAAAATAAAAAAATCAAACATTATTTTTTGTTTTTTAACCTTGAGCTTCCACCTTTTACGGATTTCGTTGGAAGAAAGAAATCAGAGGGTAAAAGAATTATAATTCGGTGAAAAAAATAAAATAATTTGAGAATAAAATAGAAATTCAAATTGTATTGTTTGGTAGTGAAGAATATAATTATTGAGAATAAGAAGAGAATAAATGGTATAAAAATTAAAATATTCTTATGTAATAATAATTAAAGGTAAAAAAAATTTTTTTATTCCTTTTCCCCTTTCTTTTCTAAATGCAATTCATATAGGGAGGGTATGAATTGCAATTCAGCAAAATGAGAAAATTATAATTTGGTGAAATTGCAATTTCCTCCAACCAAACATTGTAATTCATGTGGCCAAAAAATTATGTTGTAATTGAATTGCAACTACATCCAACCAAACAACCCATTAAGGTTGCTCTATACCCAAAGCAAAAAACAGCGCAGTAAGTTTGTCAAACACCTTGTGCTCAGATGGCATGTAGAAACGCTCCCATATGAGGGGTCATGAACATGTTAAGAAAGTATGTATGAACATATACTACAATGTAACAAAGTTCGTAGTACTAAAAAAAAAAAGGATGGGTGAATCTCTTCCGGTGACAATTTATATTGTGGATTAGAGCCACCCAAATTTTAATTTATTCGGTACAAAATTTCATAACACGAGACACAAACTTACAGCACAAGACACATATTATATATTTAGTTATTCTCAAATATGATTTATATAGATTATATGTCTTTTTTTTTTTGAATGTTACTAGCTCTATTACATTGTAGTATCTGTTCATATACTTTCTCAACCTACTGAAACACAAAGAGCCAATAATACCTCCATCCAAATGGAAGTCCAACCCGGATACCATTAGACCACATAGTCCTGGTAGATTATATGTCTTATAAGTACATAATTTCATAATATAAGACATAAATTCGTAAAATAAGACACAATATGTTGTATGTTACACAACTACTAATATATTTTAGGTGCGTAATCCATACGAAGTACAGAATAGCATAACATAAGACACAAGACACAAGACACATGTTTTATATTTACTTTAGTTCAGGTACATAATCAATATTTTTAAGGTACAGAATTACATAATATAAGACACAAAAATATATAACATAAGACACAAAAACACATAGCACAAGACAAAAAACACATGTTATATTTCCTTTATTTATAGTTAAACTAAAAGAAACATACACCATTTCATATTTTCATCCACACCACAAATGGATAATTGATTTGTGGATTTTGATTGGCTTCTAAGCATATTCTTCTGGATTGCCAAACATATCTCCCAATAACAATTTGAAATTTTAGAGAAATCAAGAAGGGGATTGAAGATGGGATTGTTAGACCATAGAGGCTATTTAGATTGAATGATTAATGATGGAAATCAAATTTAAGTTATTGAATAGCATTAAGTAAAAGTGTCTTTAAGGAAGTTATGAAACATCTAATTAGGAATGCAATATCAATGCCCACATAGACTTACTCACTGGGTCAGTAAACAGTATTTGGAAGAAAAGGAATGCAATATGAGTTATATATGCTCAAATTATATACGGAGTAACATTAATGTTTAGCTTGTACTACATTGTCGTTCAGTAATAACAACACCCAAAAGATGTGCTTACAATTCAGCGAGGGTCACTGTGTTCAACGGTGGAAACCCTGGGTACACCAAAAAAAAAAAAAAAAAACAATAATGTTTAACTTCTGCCTAATAAAATTTGTGATTGTAACTATACAAAAGCAAATTAAAGTGAGTATTAGTTCCAGAGAAGTGTATTAAGTTAACAGAAGCAAAAATGAGCTCATGAGTTTTGAACCAAACTCCATAAAACAGATGTTATTGAGGTTTAACAGTAAAGCTTTTTTGGTTTCAGATTAGAACAGCAAAGAACCTTTTCATTTTCATCTTGCTTTCCCAGGTTCAATTGCTTCAAGCCATGAAACAACTTGATCAATTGTGGGTCTCTGCCTTGGATCTTGGTCTATACATTTACAAGCAATGCCCAAAACCTCCAAAAGTTGCTTCTCAAACTCTCTATCCCATATAGATGGATCGAATATTTCTTCCTCCCTCTTCTCCGATTTCATCTGAAACACCCACGACACGATGTCTCTGCAGTTCTTCCCCTTGCACACTTCCACGGGTCGCTTACCGGTGATAAGCTCCAAGAGAACAACGCCATAGCTATAAACGTCGCCCCTAAAGGTAGCTGTCAAGCTCTGGCTGTATTCGGGGGGAATGTACCCGAGTGTTCCAACTAGATCCGTTGTGACATGGGTGTCGTAGGGGCACAATAGCCTTGCAAGCCCGAAATCAGCTAGGTGAGCTTCGAACCTCTCGTCTAGAAGAATGTTGCTGGTTTTAATGTCGCGGTGAATTATGTTTGGCTCCTTGTGCAGATAGGCTAATCCTCGAGCAGCCCCTACCGCTATCCTCAGTCTTCTGTTCCATGTCAAGAATGAACTCCCCTCGACCCTTTCGTGTAGCCAATAATCCAAGCTTCCATTCTCCATATACGAGTATATCAGCAACCTATCGTTCCCGTGCCTGCAATATCCTTGAAGGGCGACGAGGTTTTTGTGCTGAGCTCTCGAGAGGGCTTCCACTTCGGATTGAAACTCTCGGTCCATCTGGCCACAGTCCCCGGAGAGCCTCTTGATTGCTGCTTTGGTGCCATTGGGTAAGTCGGCTTTGTAGACAAGACCGAATCCTCCACAGCCTATGATGTTCGATTGGTTGAAGTTGTTTGTTGATTTTAGCAAGTCTGCCACTGTAAGATCCTTGCAATCCGAGTTCTTGAAAAGAACCAGTTTGGACGGGGCGAATGCATCAGATAATCTCGAAGATCTGCTCACCTCTTCCTCCAAGTCCTGAATTTGGTCGCTAACATCTCTTCTCGACATTTTTATCAACACAAACGATAGAAACATCGCAACTAAAACCGCTATACTGATCGTTATTCCGACGATACTGCCTCTTCCCAGTCTATGAGTGGAAGAAGACGGGAGGGCGGGTCGAAGGCCTATATTATTGACATCACAAGGAGAAACAATCTTTCCACAAAGTCCCGGGTTTCCCTCGAAGCTCGAGTTGGGAAAGCTAAAGAACTGACCTCCGGTTGGAATTGCGCCTCGCAAGTGATTGTGAGCAACACTGAACTTTGACAGGAAAGTAAGCTCGTTTAACGAAGACGGGATTGATCCATAGAGCTCGTTATAAGATAAATCCAGAATCTCCAGATTCAGCATATTCGAGATGGAGCTCGGGATAATCCCGGATATGTTGTTCCTGCTCAAGTCCAAGACATGGAGTTGTCTCAACCTCCCAATCTCGGGCCAGATTGTCCCGTTTATTCTGTTATTGCTCAAATAGATAGATGGAGGAAAGCTCGAAATATGGTTGTATTGCAAACCATTCCCAGTCAGATTCCGCTTTATATAAAACGGGATGCCAGTTGAAGAATTGAGACTGGATAGATAGCTAGTTGGGGACATGAGGCTCTTCATCTCTGTCAAACTTTTCGGGATTTCTCCAGTGAGGGAATTATTCGAAAGATCCAAGTAAAACAAATTGTCCATTTTACCAATCCAGGAAGGAATACTGCCATCCAAGTGATTCCAAGACAGGTCAAGAACTTGCAATTTATGGCAATTAGATAACCACATAGGAATTTGACCACGCAGGTGACAATTCCCTAAAGCAAAAATCCTTAAGCTCTCGAATCCGCTCAAATTCTTGGGAATCTCTTCCCCGTTGAAGTTCCTGGTGAGAACAAGGGTGGAGAGGTTTCGGCAATGCTGCAGAACAGATAAAGCCCCAGACAGATTCTCGAAACTGTTATTCGACAATGTGAAAACGACGAGAGACGAGAGGCTTGCATAGCTCTCGGGGACCGGACCGCTTAACTTGTTCTTGGCAAGACTCAATGTTTTCAATCCCCGGCAACTCGAAAGAGACCCCGGGAGGGGACCCGAGAAATGGTTGGTTGCGAGGTCAAGAGAATCAAGATTAGGCAATCCAGTGAAATCAAGACTAATGTTGCCAGACAAAGAATTGTTCCTAAGGTCAAGAACTTGCAGGCTAGAGCATAATGCTAAAGTAGAAGGCAACTTCCCTGAGAACTTATTGGAATTTGCATCAAAGAACTCTAGTTTTGTCAGATTTGCAAACACATTAGGAAGAACACCATAAAAGTGGTTACTGAACAGAATTAAGGATTTGAGATTGGAAAGCTTACTAAGCTCAGGGCTTAACTGACCAGATAAGTTATTGGCAGAGACTGAAAGCTGCTCCAAAGATGAGATTAAGAACAGATTCTCAGGAAGCTGTCCTGAGAGAAGATTGGAATCCAAATGGAGCTCCTTGAGTGAGGATGAGCTGCAGTTATTCAATCCCTCAAATCCCCCGACAAACCGGTTTGCTGAGAAATCCAAGATTCTGATCTTCTTGGAGGTGCTGCAAATGTGGGAATCAAGAACACCAGAAAATGAATTGTTGCTCACATTAAGCACAACAAGGTTTGGGAATTCACCAAAGCCAGTGAGGTCTCCAGTGAACAAATTGCTGGAAATGTTGAGTGTGTGGAGTGGTTCCAATTCCAGCCCATTCAGTGCCCTCCCCACTGCTCCATTAAAGGAATTGTGGCTCAAATCAAGAACCCTCAGCTGCTTCAATCTAGAGAGGTCCAAGGGAAACTCACCTCCAAGATGGTTGTGTGAGAGGTCAAGAACCTGTAACTTATCCAAATTTTGCAGAGAAACAGAAACTTGCCCTTGTAAGCCTTTCCTAGATAAATTCAACTTCACCACTCTCCTTGCAGGTGAAGTGGAGTTATAGTTATCATCATCTTCACAGCCAACACCATCCCATTTGCAGCAACTGGAGGGTTCAGACCATGTTGAGAGAATGGAGCCTCCTGTCAAGTTGCCTGCAAATTTCTTCAAGGCTTGAAAATCATTTGGATGGCAATTCTGGGTTGGGGTTTGAAGACCCAAAGATGACCAAAAGAGGCAAGCCAGAAACACCCAATTCAGAAGACTCATTGGGTAAAATTCTCAGACCACTGCTTCTGAAACTCCAAGGAAAATGTACATATAGCAGAAGAAATTTAGGCAAGAAACAGTCTGAATTGGTGTTTCACTGCTTTCCAGAAGTGAGAAGATTAACAAATGAAGAAACTTTCCAGTTTCCACCCAGAAATTCAACCATAAAAAATCACACTCAGATCCCTAGACCAGAAATTCAAGACCCACATCCCAAAACACCTCAAACCCACAAAACATCAGCTTCTAATTCAAGCAAGTCCCACACCACAAACCAAGAACCTCAATCCCTATACCAGAAATAAAGAAATCAAGTCCAAGCCCCTGTAGATTCTATGGAAATTGAAAGCAGCCTTCTTTATTAAAAAAAGGGCATATACATTTTTTAACACCACATCACTTGCAAGAGAAGCAAGCACAAGTTTCAACAGGAAATGATTCTTCACTCCTCAGATTTCACTCACGTCATACACAGAAAGATGGGGAGAATCCAAAAAAAGGGGAAAGTGAAGAACAAGGAAAAGAAAAAAAGCAAAGATCTTGGGTGCTATTCTTATCTAAGCTGATAAATCATGGATGGAGATTGAGACTTCAAATCAGAACAACAGCTGGGACAAACAAGCAAAGAACCATCTCCCTCACGGCTGAAAAGACAAGAAAAGGAAGGGGGGTGCTTATATTTATGCTTTGGAAAAGCCCACTATTATATAAAACTTGTTTTAGAGACAAAAACAAAAAGAAACTGGTGGACTGATTTGGAATGGTGACATAAATGGGAGCTGACTTAAATTTCTTGACTAATTTCATAAACTAACAACAATCAACATCCCACTGAATAGATACGAAATGCGTGTCAAAGCAGAACTACCCAACAAACCCACAATGTGAAAGTTCTTACTTTTTAGTTTATTATTTTCCTGGAAATTTTTAAAGAGTTTGAAACGGGAGAAAATCACAAAAAGTCCGAGACTGTTTATCTATCACCCATATTTTGTCTCTGTCACAAGTTGACAATCCCACATAGAGACAGAAAAAAAGGGAGCGATATATTAGAAAATAGTTCAAGTGTTCAACTGGGAGGTGGAGATTAAAGACAACATTAATTTGGTGCGGTCTTACGAGGATGGGATGCTCTCCTACCCCACTTTTCCATACCGCGCGTGAACACCTAACCTTTTTAAAAGGTTCATGCAATTACCATAATCCTGCACCCACTTGTGCCTCTATAGCTAATCTCTTTTTGTTACTACTTTTATCAGTGTTGCAGTACACGCTAGGCGCTACTTGAACGTGCAGGCAGCGTCTAGGAGACGCTTAGGCGGAATCTAAGCCACGTTAAGCGGGCGTTAAAAAAATAGTAACAAATTTGCAGTTAGATAATTTTAATGAGTCTGTTTTCAACATTCAATCAAATAACACATCCAAATAAATGAAATAATGACAAGTTATAACATCAAAACAATATTAAAATTAAAAATACTCAAATATGAAATACTCAAATACTTCAATCATCCAAATTCCAAAGATTTAAAGTATCAAACTAGTCTACGAGTGTATATATGCACGCACACACACACACACACACACACACACACACACACACACACACACACACACACACACACACACACACACACATATATATATATATATATATATATATATATATATATATATATATATATATATATATATATATATATATATATATATATATATAATGAAAAAAAATTAGTAAGGCCGAACTGATTGGGTTAACTCGACCGAAATGGACGAGTTAACTCGGCTAAGTTAGATGAAGGCGGCTGCCTAGACAGTCAAGTCGGCTGAGTTAGGTGTTAGGCGGTCGGTCACCTAAAGGAAAATCGCCACAGTCTAGGGACGCTTAAGACCGATTTTTAGACTTTATTCAAGTTGTAGAGTAAATATTGGGAGGTCATGGGAAACTCAAAAAAAGAAAATATCAAAATTATAATTTTAATGAAAAAAATTAAACAAATATATCTTAAAATAGTCCACCAAAACTGTTAGTACTACTAGTACGTCCAATACTAAAGGCATATATATATATATATATATATATATATATATATATATATATATATATATAGTCAGGTTCCTATGATGTCAGGTCTTTCCATGCAGTCAGTGCGGCATACACCATTATGTATGGTGTATTTTTTGACATTTCAGGTGTATTTTCGAACACTGCATGGTGTATTTATACATACTTAATGGTGTATGTCGCATTGACCGCACGGGAATACATGACCTCACAGGAATCAATATATATATATATATATATATATATATATATATATATATATATATATATATATATATATATATATATATATATATATATATATATATATTTATTTATTTATTTATTTATTTATTTTTCTAATTGGGTGTACGAATACCATATGTACTCCCAACTATTGAGACACTTTAATACCTGTTGTTTAAGATTTGTAAAAGCTAACGTATAGTACCAGTTTTGAGCAGTGTTCAATAACATAATGGCCTGGCGAGGTCTATTTTGGGTAATCTGGTCATGAAACACTAATGCATGTATGTATCTTTGGATTCACTCTGAATCTTCGTAGGTGGTAGTTTTGTTTTGTTGTTCTGGTCAACCATTTCAGCTTGCATGGTACAAGGATGTTTTTTTATTTTTGATTTTTAAAGAAGAAGAAAACAAGACTACCAAACAACGTAACACCAACGAAATTTACAAAGGGTTTGGCCATCATGATGGCCCTTAATTAGCTTACTATGTTGGTGGGGGTTTTTAAAAGTGAAGACTAATGCATAATGTGTTAGCTAGGACTTTGCCATGAGGTCCGATCCATCAATCATTTGAATTATTGAATTAGGGTTGTATTTGGTTGGACAAGAGAATTATATTAGAATCAGAATGGAAATCAAATACTTGATAATTGAATTGCGTTTTAGTGAAAATATTTTGCATGTTTGGTAGTAATATGAAATTTGTATAGTATGACCTTATTATTGGAATAAATGTTTTAGAATACCAAATAAAAAAGGGCCTCCTCAATTTTTTGCGTTCGGATGACGGCGGAGCCGGGGGCCGCCGTGCCCCCCCCCCCCCCCCCCTCGCACCTTTGCGGATATCCTATCGAACACCACATCTCCTCCTTCTATTCGCCCGCTGGGAAGATACAAAGGAATGCCTTCCGTTTCTTTCTCGGATGAAGATGTTCATCTCTTTTCACAAAAGTTCAGGTTCGCGATCGTTGAAAAATTTGCGAGAAATAGACCGTCAATGTCCGATCTCAGGAAAGCCTTTGACCAAATAGGCTTTGGTGGCGCCTTCACTCTCGGTCTGATAGATCAACGGCATATCCTGATCAATTTGGTATTCTAAAACATTTATTCTAATAATAAGGTCATACTATACAAATTTCATATTAATCACAAAACATACATATAAGAGGAAACGTACAAGAGAGAGTGCATACTTTAACAACACAAATCCAATTTCGATTTCAATGATGTGGTAGTGGGAGGTAGGTCAAGCTGATGCTTAACTATAGTGCAGTGGATGGATATATATAATAATATTATTATATTGTTAGAATTCAAAATGGGTGCATATATGAAAATGGAATTTGATTGAATTTGTTAGTGCAAATATAATGGAAATGTGAACCCAGTAGCTAGCTTTAAATCTGGCGAGTTCTCCGATCCACATAATTGCCAGTGTCAGCTCCGCCGGTAAATTGGACCAATTTCATCACATCAACTCAACTCAACTTGATGCATGGATTTCAAAGTCAACTAAGGGTCCGTTTGGAAAGTAGGAAAATGATTTTTGGAAAATGTTTTCTGGAAAATGAGTCATTTTCCGGAAAATATTTTCCTTTCCAGTGTTTGGTTGCATTCTGGAAAACTGTTTTTGTGTGTTTGGTTCATTTTCTGGAAAATGAGTAGAATTGTAGAATTAAACATTTTAATTATTTATTTAGAATATTATAACATGTATAATAATACATAATAATATAATAATTATTATAAATATAATAAAAAATAACTAATAATATATCAAAAAATATTATGGTGGTGGTGGTGTAGTGGTAGTGGTGTTATTTGTTATATAATAATAATAATAATAATAATAATAATAACAACTGGTGGTGGTATGACGATGGTGGCAGTGGTGGTGGTGTGATGGCGGTGGTTGCGGTGGTATGGTGGTGGTGGTGGCGGCGGCGACGGTGGTTGCGGTGGTATGGTGGTGGTGGTGGCAGTGGTGGTTGCGGTGGTATGGTCGTGGTGGTGTGATGGTGATGGTGGTTGCGGTGGTATGGTGGTGGTGGCGGCGGTGGTGGTGGTGGCGGCGACGATGGTGGTAGTGGTGGTGGTGGCGGCGATGGTGGTTGTGGTGGTATGGTGGTGGCGGTGGCGGTGGTGGTGGCGGAGGCGGCGGCGGCGGTGGTGGTGTGGTGTTGATGGTGTTGGTGGTGGTAGTGGTTGCGGTGGTATGGTGGTAGTGGTGGCAGCGGTGGTTGCGGTGGTATGGTGGTGGTGGTGGCGGCGGCGGTGGTGTGATGGTGGTGGTGCGGCGGTAGTTGCGGTGGTGTGGCGGCGGCGGCAGCGGTGGTGGTGTGGTGTTGATGGTGTTGGTGGTGGTAGTGGTTGTGGTGTTATGGTGTTGGTGGTTTTGGTAGTGGTGGTGGTGGTGTGGTGGCGGTGGTTGCGGTGGTATAGTGGTGGTGGAGGCGGCAATAGTGGTGGTGATGGTGGTAGTGAGGTGGTGGTGGAATGGTGTTGATGATGTTGGTGGTGGTGTGATGTTGGTGTAAAAGTTGGAAAATGACTTCCCCCCAAAAAAAGGGGAAGTCATTTTCCTCCAAAACAAGCCTATTTTCCAAAGTCAACGGAAAATGATTTCCGTTGACTTGATTTTCTAGGCACATCCAAACAATGGAAACTTGGAAAATGATTTTCAGAACTCATTTTCCAGGTTTCCAAACACACCCTAATTAATTAATTGCCTGATAGGATTTGGCTAGCTGGACGTGAATGCTATAGCGAATGTTTTCATAACAAAGTTTTTTTTTTCTTCTCTCTGGAAAATGCATGTCACATTCAGTATGTCCACCAATTATAACTAAAATGTAGATTAATGCAAATATAGGGGTGTTTGGTAAATAGTTGTTAGTTGATTGGGTTAGTTGGTTTGAGAAAATTTCAATTTTGGTCATACGACTATAGGGGTCTTGTTAATTTGCACACCTAACTTTCAAAAGTATCAATTTAGCACCTTGAGTATGTAATTTTTCTCAATTTTGATCATTCCGACCAATTTACCGGTCAAATTCGACCGGAAAAATTAATAGGCACAAAAATGGGGGGCAATTTAGTCTTTTCCTGATTGGCTCCTTATTGACCGGACCGTGTTCTTGAACCGGTTCACCAAATCGACTGCATCCTCTCGACCTCTAAACGAGCCTGAGTAGCTTTCAAAGCATTGTCCAGGGCGACAACACGAACAAGACCCTGTGTGAAAAGTGGAATGAGAGACAAGTTAAACAATAACGGGGAGTGTAAGGAGAAAAATTTATACCTCAATCATGGAGGCTGAGCTCGGCCTTGAGTCTAGTGGCGTAGGAGGTGCCCGGCTACTTTCGCCGGTCTTTTGTCTTTTGGAAGCAGGAGCACGAGACTTCAATTGGCGAACAATCTCCTCACAAGACATAGGGGGCTCGGCCATATATGCAACAAATTGAAAAATGAGTACGAAATATATGGTTATAAGAGAAGGAACAAAGCAATCGAGCTAATGAAGATCAAACCCGGAAGCTCGGCGTCGGAAGTGACGAGCTCAGACGTTGATTTGGTGAACCGGTTCAAGAACACGGTCCGGTCAATAAGGAGCCGATCAGGAAAAGACTAAATTGCCCCCCATTTTTGTGCCTATTAATTTTTTCGGTCGAATTTGACCGGTAAATTGGTCGAAATGATCAAAATTGAGAAAAATTACATACTCAAGGTGCTAAATTGATACTTTTGAAAGTTAGGTGTGCAAATTAACAAGACCCCTATAGTCGTATGACCAAAATTGAAATTTTCTCGTTGGTTTGAATAGTTTGATATTATGATGTTTGGTAAATAGCTGGTAGCTGATTGAGTTAGTGAGTTTGACTAGTTGATAACATTAGTTGATTGTAGAAAAGTGTTTGGTAAATTAGTTGTTAGCTGATTACATGTAAAATGACTTTTCTAAAAAAGCTGATCAAAAAAGTAACTTTGAACAACTTTTTGAATTTTTACATTTTGAAACAATAATAAGTTGTTACAAAAATTTAATTAATCAAACACTCGTATTGATTGTTCATCCAAGTCAAACAGTTAATAGTGGTCAAATAAATCAAAATTGGCTAATAAGCTAAGTATGTTACCAAACATGGCCATTATTAGTTGATTTTAGAAAGATGTTTGGTAAATTAATTGTTAGATGATAGCTGATTACATACAAAATGACTTTCTCAAAAAGCTAATCGAAAAAGTTGCTTTGAGCAGCTTTTTGAATTTTAGTGTTTTGGAGAAATTAAATAAGCTGTTACAAAAAAAAAACAATTAATCAAACACTCATATTGACTGTTTAACCACATCAAACAACTAACAGTGGTCAAACAAACCAAAATTGAGTAATATGCTAACTATTTTACCTGACTATAGTCTTTCAATTTGATTATGAATTGATTATTGAAGACTAAATCAGTCACATTATTAATTGACATATTAGTCATGGATTTAGTTGCTCAAAGATTAAATCCAACACTTTGATAATAATTAAAAGATTAAATTTACATTTTAAATAATAAAAAGACTAAATTTACACTTTAATCATAATCAAGGGAGCAAAAATGTATTTTTTTTACCACCATAATTAAAGAGGTGTATTCAATCAAGACTTTAGAAAATTTTCATTGACTTTAAAAGATTTTCAAAAACTTTTAAAATAATAAATTTTAAATGATTTTTGTAAAATTTTTGTAAACTTTCATAGAATCTTTTAATTTGAATTCATAATTAATAGTGTTGATGTCAAACTCCACAAGACTTTGGGGTATGATTGTGAAAGTTATTTAATTAATTGTCCAATGATGATTTAATTTCTAGCTTGCTTCTTCAATTCCTGATGACTTCCCTGCAGATGGAACACAGCTACAGAAGATGCGTATCTTGCCCATCACATTAGCTTCATTTTCAATTGCATGTGATTTTTGAACGGGACTCCAAAACTTTTGTTTGAGTCAAAAAGAACTTTTAAACAAAGAAGATTAAGAAAGATCAGAGTAAGAAGGGGAGAATAAAATATACTTGTAGAAGCAATAGAGAAAAGGAGAATTGTAAGATTTGGGAATATTTGATAATTGAGTTAATACCCAAAATTGTCCTCGACTATAGTGATTTTTCTCAATTTCGTCCTAAATGACTTTGGTGACTTAATATTGTCCCAGACTTCTGTGTTTTTACTCAATTTAGTCCCAAACTTTTGTGTTCTTGCTCAATTTAGTCTCCCATTTGTTATTCCATCCATTTGTTATTAAATAAATAGACAATTCAGTAATTTTAATATTGACATCTATTTACTCATAGACGTGTGAAGTGCGAAAGCCTTTTTTTTTTTTTTTTTTTTATGAATTACTCCCAAAATCACTCTTAAACCTGCAAATATAAAATTTGATTCGTAGGTCTGGGAGTAATTCTGGGTGTAATTCGTGCAAGAAAGAAAGATTTCTCACTTCGCATGTTGAAAGTAAAGAGATGTCAATATTGATATTATTGAATTGTCCCTTTATTTAACACCAATTTGACGGAATAACAAACGGAGGACTAAATTGAGCGAAACCCAAAAGTCTGGGACAATATTAGGTCACCAAAGTCATTTAGGACGAAATTGAGAAAAACCACTATAGTCGAGGACAATTTTGGGTATTAACTCTTTGATAATTACTTGGTCGAAAATTGATTATGTTAGTAAATAGTTGATAATTGATTGTATTAGAGCAATTTTGATAGTAATAGATTTTTGTGAGTTTTTTTTTTTTTTTTTTTTTTTTTTTTTTTTTTTTTTTTTGCAAGCCATGTAAGAGAAAGAAGCAAGAGAGAAGAGGACAAAGGGATAACAATAAATTATGATAGAAAAAAAAAAATTAAAGGCATTACGCGTCAACGTGCAATCTGGGCAAGTTTTTCTCTTTTCCCCTAAAAGTGAACCCTATTCAAAAACCATATTTGCAATAGAAAGTTATAGCTAAAATTCCCTTTTTCCATTAAATAAAAATCAATTCATAGTTTTTTCTTCCTCAAAAAACTAAACAAAAAACACTATTGTGGTTAGTATTAGTTGTTTTAATAAGCTAATAATATTAAAATATTTCCAATAAAGATTTTTGTACAGTTTTTTAGGAAGAAAAGTCAAGCTATGATTTTTACACTAATGAGAATGCTGATTTTTAAGTAATTTTTTTAAAAAAATGCAAATTAAGGTTTTAGTGAGGCCAAGGTGAAAAGGAAACTTAGTTATGCGCGTGTGGTGTAATATTTGCCCCCAGCAGGCGCGTAGTAATATGCTTATTATTTTTTATTTTTTTTTTTGTCAATTTTCTTTTTAATTTTTTAATTTTTTCCCTCCTTTATTTTATTTGGCACCTTAAAAAAAACTAGGAATAAGGTTTAAATTGATCAGTGAACGTAACCTGAAAATGCAATTAGATCATTGAACGAGAAAAGTACAATTAGGTCACTGAACACTCCAAAAACGTACAATTAAGTCACTGAATACTCCAAATATATGCAATTTCACCGAATAGCAGGTTACCTTCAATTTTTGCAGGTCATCTGCTCACGTGGCAATTGAGTTGACATTTTTAATAAATTTTAATAACAAAATTACAAAAATTGAAAATAAATAAATAAATAAAATAATAAATAAATAAAACGACTGGGTGGCCGCCGGTCACCCTCTCCCCCTCCTTCGTCTCCACCGAAGACGAAGACATTGGGGGGGAGGGGGGGGGGAGACGAAGGAAGAAGGGGGTGGGGGAAGGAGGTGGCCGACGGCCACCCCGTCGTTTTTTTTAATTTATTATTAAAAATTATTTAAAAATTATTAAAAATATCAACTCAGTTGTCATGTGCCCACGTAAGAAAGTAACCTGTTATTTGATGAAATTGAATACATTTAGAGTATTTAGTGATTTAATTGTATTTTTTTGTTCGATAACCTAATTACATTTTTAGGTTTGACAAATTTGAATCTTATTTCAAAAAAATTATAACTAATGAGGTTGCTCATAGCAATTTGTAGGACATTGTTTTATAAATTAGATGTGTACCGTGTAACATGTAAAATGAAGGTGGAGATTTGCAATGTGAGCGTGTGCAGAATATAACAACAGAACGCGTGGGCCAAAAATTGAGAGAAAAGATAAGTCAAAGAAGTGACGGGTGGAGCGGCGCCAAGGCTAGGCTAGGGGCTAGGGCGAAGTTGACGGGGCGGGTTAAATGAAGGGGCCGGAATTAGGGCGGATCCCTCACAGCTCACGCAACAGTCAACTACCACTTGCCATTTGTCAATTTCCTCATCCGTTTCCAGTTTCCACCCACTTGACATTTCCCTACATTTAACTCTTTTCATTTTCTCAAAAAAAAAAAAAAAAAAAAAAACTCTTTTCATTAATCACCTTTATTTTATATTTTCTTTTCCTAGATGCTGCCACCCAATTTTTGTAATATATAGAAAATTACACTTTAGTTCTTGAGCTATAAGGTAATTATTAGTTCATGGGGGAATTAGACTCATATTTAAGGTGGACTATGAGTCTAAGAAGTTGAGGTTTGGGAGGGCTTAGGTAGGAAGAAAAGAAAGTTAGAGATGCGGACTAAAGAGTAATGTTAAGGGGATTGAGGTGTAAAGATTGGAGGGATGTAGTATAAAGTTCAAAAAAACAAAATGTTTAAAGTAAAAAAGGCAAGGAGGCAGGGAATAAAGGTACATTTAAAAGGTGGAGGGACACAAAACCTATGACCAAAGTGCAAAATAGAGGGGAAGGGGCAACATGCCTGTCTTGCCTAAGTGGAGCCTTGCCGATCGCCCGATGCTCTACAATTGGGCATGACTGGGCATGGTGGGGTGACCTCATAAGCCCAACACGCATGAGGAAGGGTGGTGTGTTGTGCCTGGCCAAGTAAGCCCCCACGAGGTGCCTCACGCCTTGTCGCTAATCACTACTAGGCATAGTAGGGTGCCATTGGCCCCAACTAGGTAGCGTTCTTAGTGATCTACATGGCCTAATAAGCCTTTACGAGCATGAGAATGAGCAATGTACCCCACCTGCCTAGGTGTGGTTCAACATACCAAGTGCCCCGCGTCTTGTCCTTAGGAACTATGGAGTGTTGATGTGATACATTGGTGTTGCGAGCCCCAACTATGTAGCGCTAGCAACTAGAGGAGACTAACTACGAGCATGATGAGAGGTGACATGCCTTGCCTGGCTAGGTGGAGTCTCGTTGGGTGCTTGGATCCTCTCATGAAGATACATTCCTTCTTATTTCTACGCCTCCAATCCAGAGGTAAAGAAGTTTCTTCACTTCTAGATTTCTAATATCATCATCTTTAGATCGAAGACGATTGAAGAAAGCAAATGCAACCAACTATGATTGCCTTCAATTTTTTTTTAATATATAAAATTTAGAGAATAGTTGGAGACAAAGAACATTCATGACAACTTCTTTATTTCTTGTGATGGCACCTCTGTGACTCTTCTTGAGGGAAGATCAGATGATTGAACCCCGGTGGTAGGGTATTGACTCTTTGGACAACAACTTATAGAAAAAGTATATTGAACAGATACTACACTGTAATAGAGTCGATAGTACTCAAAAAAAAAAAAAAGAAGAGCGGAATGATACACCACGATGATGGCCACAACGTAAGCTAATCAATTAGAAGGAACTCGTGTATATCAAAAGAATTATTATAAGTATTAGTAATAATTTAGTATAAATAGGATTATTGTTTAAATAGTCTTATGACTTTGGGTATGAAGTAGTTCTAATCTCTAAGTCAACTGTCACACTTTTAGAAGTGTCTACAATTTTGCGATGAGATTAGTCATTGTGTTTAACGATGGAAATCTTAGATAACACAAAAAAAGAAGAAGTATATGAATATTGAAACTAGAGAAATATCAAGATCCTTATTTCATTATTGTCTTAGCTTGTTTCTTTTCTTTTTGGAGCCTCACACACTTGAAGTGTCATCATTTGGAGTTTGCTTGTAACTCAAATACAAATGTGAAATCATAAACCTGCTCGAAATATTTCAAAGTTGTTGCAGTTTTATTAAGGTCATAATAGATGAGCTAGTCGTAATGTTGTAACAAAATAAAGTAATATGTGACTAAAAAGTCATATTTTCACTTTTGACCCAACAAAAAAATAAAAGTCCTATTTTCCCTTTTGACAAGAAAATGCATTAAAAATGCTCAACCAAACGCTTCTTTAATATTATTGAAGAATTGGTCAAGCGTAGTCAAGACTAACTTTTGTTGGAAAGTCTTACACACCACCTGAGTATATATTTTTCATCTGTCGTTCATTGACAATATATCAATCGAGCTGAAATGCAGATGCTGATTTACATTGTCATATTTGTCACCCAGGATGAAGTTCACATACGCCATGACTAACTTATATGTTTCACACTTATGAAGAAAAAAACTCGTCAAAAGAAACGAAAGGAAAACTAACTCGCCAAAAGAAACGAGAGGAAAACAAACGCGTCACACAAACGAGAGAAAAACACAGAAAAAAGTAGAACACAAAAGAAAAGAGAAGCAACAGTACACCTCTTGAACTTTATTTTACGGATCCACGGGAATCAAACCACTTCTTTATCCAGATCTGGCGGAATCCTTAAGCTTTAGATCTTTGGAACTACTGCAACTTCCTTGAAGGGTTGGTGGTTGAATCGGCACTGGACTTTATTATGAAACTAAAAAAAAAAAAAAAACAAAAGAAAATAGGAGACTGCCAGCCAAGAAACGAAGCTCCGTCAAAGGCTCAAAGCTTCCGCCAGAGGTCGGCGGTCACCAGATGAAGAAACACCCAAAAAAGAAGTAAGATTTTGTGAAATTACATTCCTATTAAGAAATTTAAGGTTCAACAAAGGAAACTATTAAGGATAAATTTTAAAAATAATTTCTAAATCTAACCCTTCTTTCAAATATTCAAAAATCAAAATGTTGAAAAAAAACATTAAAGTTCAGAGTTGCTTATTACTCTTCAATCTTCCTGTTTTGGACCATATATCAAGTTTCGTTACTCTTCAATCTTCTTCCAAAAGGTAAGGTTGCTCATTACCCCATGGTGGCTGGACAGAGCATTACTCTTCAATCTACTTCCAAAATTCCTTACAGAAGTAATTGAGGTTCCGCCAAGATTTGAACTCGGGTTATTGGATTCAGAGTCCAATGTCCTAACCACTAGACCATGGAGCCTTTCATAAATCTAAAAACATTACATGTCTTTGATGGTTTCAATGGACCGGATCCATAAAAAAATCAGGTTAATATCAAGAAATAATGTGAAAACAATATTAAATTAATAGAGCACAAGAGTCTTGAAATCTTGTAAATGTGCTACAAATGGAATAAATAAATAAGGAAATAAAATGAAGCTCAAGTGACCCAGTTTAAAAGCCCAAACAAGGTGGATTGATCACATACAGAATGTTCAGTTAGTTGGGAGTTGCCAACCACTAAGACATGTTGCACAGTTGACTAGGAGAATTCAAAGTGAAGAAAGTCGAACGAGATCAGAGTTGATGATGGTTTGAACTAGACAACACCATCCTTTTATATTACTCTTGAGGCCGCAAGTCATGAACAAATGCTTGCCTATTGAATCCCCCTGGCCGTCCGCCATGGCAGGCCAAACTAGGCACGAGCCGTTCGACCGACGGTGAATAGCTTCACCGATTGGGTGAGGGGCGAGAGGTCCACATAGCGCTATGCTGAAATACTTTTCCGTTGGTCGGTTCACTCTAGTCAATCGAGGTTTGCACTGGCCGGCCAACGTCAGCCACCACTGGGGAGCCGGGCGGTGCCCCCACTAGTTGGTGGACTGCCCTCCCCCCTCTTGGTACTTTTCTAGAATTTCGCTCCAAAACAAAATCCCCGAATCAAACTCATACCCTATGTTTTCTCGTAGTTTTAACAACCTTGTTAACAATGGGGCTAGGTTCGTATAATTTACGTTGTGCGAGGAGACTAGGGTAGAACAACTTGCATTGTCCATACTTGTAACACCCTCATTTTTCATACTTTCTAGCCTAGATTATAACATTCATTCAAGGGTAAAGATATGGATAAAAGACTAGTTTAAGATAGATAAAATTATATAAATAATCTCATGGGGAGTGCTACTGCTACAATTACCCACTCTTGAGTAGTTGCTCAGGATAACATGCATAAACACTGAACTGTACATGCATTATATCTATTTTCATTTGTTTTGTAGCCGATTTATAATGTTCACAAAATATTTACATCATACCTATCATTTAATATGGATTATCTATTTTCATTCGTTTTGTAGTCGGTTCATAATGTTAACAAAATATTTACATCATACCTATCATTTAATATTAAATATGTATTATATTTAGTTAGTGGATGAATAATTATGAAGTTTAGAATTCATGCTTTGTAAAGACTAAAAATACTAAGGGTGCAATATAACCAAGATAATTAATGCAATCAATATCAACTCAAACACAATGGTCCTGTTTGGTAAATGGTTGTTAGTTAATAATTGTAACATATTAGCTGATTGGGTTAATTAGAGGGTATAACTAGTTAATAACATTAGCTGATTATAAAAATGTGTTTGGTAAATTAGTTAGCTGATAGTTGTTTGGTATAATTTCTTTTCTCAAAAAATTAATTGAAAAAGTTGGTTTGAGCAACTTTTTAAATTTTAGCATTTTGGAGTTACAAAAAACTAATTAACCAAACATTTATATTGATTTTTTAACCAAATCAAATAGCTAATAGTGGTCAAATAAATCAAAATTAACCTATAGACTAATTATTTTACCAAACAGGACTAATATAATAAATTATAAGTGAAAGATAACTCCATTTGAATTCTTGAAGGGAGGACAGACAGGAGGCCATACTTAGTGGGATATGTAAGAATGCAGTGTGAACAAGTGAACAACTTCTCTCATAGTTGGCCTGCTATCACTCTCATCCCTCACACACAACATTGCAATTTTAAACATGCTAATCACACTTGCAATTGAGTAGTCCTTCAGTCTTGAATCCACCAAAGCTAAGATGCAATCTTCATTTGATTGTTGACCAAGCTTTGAGATGCTCATTTTTACCCATCTTGCGAGATTGATCACTTCATCATCTACTTTAATCAACGCTTTACGACCCGTGATTAACTCCAATAACACCACACCAAAGCTGTACACCTCACTTTTGACACTAGCTTTCAAAGTTCTTGCATATTCTGCATATCCATTAAGAATTGAATCTTAGCAAATCATATGTATATATATTAACAAAATATTTACAACAACATATCTATCATTAATATTAAACAGATATTATATATCTTTTGTTAATACCAAGACTATGTGATCTAATGGTACCTAGGTTGAATTTCCATTTAGAAGGTTGTGAGTTTGAGCCTCATTGGAGGTGTTATTGGTTTTTTTGTGTTTCAGTAGGTTGAGAAGTTATATATGAACATATACTACATTGTAATAGATCGTGCATTATGCGCCATCAAAATCTCATGTTTTGTATGTACATAATTTCTTTGTGTATGTACATAATTTCTTTTCTAAAAAAAGCTAATTGGTACATAATTTCTTTTCTAAAAAAGTTAATTGAACAATTGTTATATCGTGCACAATGCATTATGCGCGCTCTTTGAGCAGCTTTTTGAATTTTAACATTTTGGAGTTGATTTTTTAACTAAGTCAAACAATTAATAGTGGCCAAATAAGTCAAAATTGACTGATAGGCTAATATTTTACCAAACATGGCCATAATCTTAACATAATACATAATACACATAAACTTTTAACATAATACACATAAACTCTTAACATAATATATGTGAACTCTTAATATAATACACATAAACTCCTAACGTAATATACATAAACTCTTAACATAATACACATACACTCTTATAGCACGTTTGGTTCACAGAATGAATTTTGAGGTAATAGGAATGCTATTCCATAAGGAATGGAATATGCAAGGAATAGAATATGAATTGTATTATATTGTTTGGTTCGTAGAAGGAATAGACTTTAGGAATTATATTACAGTGTTTGGTTGATTTAAGGAATAGAAATGAAATATGTTTTAAAAGACATAAATACCCTTATAAAAATATGTGATTGTGGCGATGGTGGCAGTGGCGTTGGTGGCGGCGGCAGCGGCGTTGGTGGCGATGGTGGTGGTAGTGGTGGCGTTTGGTGGCGGCGGCAGTGGCGTTGGTGGCGATGGTGGTGGTGGTGATGGTGGTGGTGGTGGTGGTGTGGTGTTGGTGGTGCTGGTGGCGGTGACGGTGGTCGGGTGGCGGCGACGACAGTGACGATGGTGGTGGCGGTGCTGGGGTGTTGGTGTTGGTGGTGGTGGCAGTGATGGTGGTGGCGGTGGAGACGGCGGCGGTGGTAGTGAAATAGGAAATAAATTTAATTGGGGGGTAAAATAGGAAATAAAAACTTTAGGCTATTCCTGAGAACTCAGGAATAGCCTAAAATCAGGGCCCCCCAGAAATCTCTATTCCCCTTGCAAGGGAAATAGGTTATTCCCGAGAACAATGTTCCTGGAGTACAAGTGGTTACCAAACAGAGGAATATGTCTATTATTAGGAATGCTATGTCATTCTAGGCCTATTCCGAGAACCAAACAGCCCATTAGGGTGTACAATGCATTATGCACCTTGGTGCACGGTAATTTGCCGAATATAAATCACGGTGACTCAATGACTCATTAGACAAGTCTAAATACCAGTGCGCATAAGGGATCTGCCCACTTTAAACATAATCTCACACTTACCTACTTATTGAGCTAAGTCCGGACGGGTAATTTAGAATTCATACTGACCTGGTGCAATGTAACCAAATGTGCCAACACAAGAGGACATGTACTCGGAAACTCCAACATTGTTGAAGGATTTGGCCAGCCCAAAATCAGCAATGCAAGCCATATAATCCGAAGTGAGTAAAATATTATTAGACTTTACATCCCTATGAATAATGGGAGGAGAGCAATCATGGTGCAAGTAACACAGCCCCTTTGCGGCTTCCACCGCAATTCGAAACCGCATCTCCCAAAGCAAATTGGCCCCTTTCGCCCCATGCAGTATCCCCGACAAGCTCCCATTAGGCATGTACTCGTACAACAACAAATTAGTATCTATCTTTGATACATAACCAAGTAATCCAACAATGTATCGGTGCTTGATTCTCCCCAATGTTTTAATTTCAGCAGAGAAACCAAGATCACAACGCCCAGTTCCTCGCCTGTCTAGCCTCTTTATTGCTATGATGACACCATTTGGCATGGAGCCTTTGTATACTGTCCCTGCTCCCCCTTGCCCAATTTTGTTTTCCTCTTTCAAACACTCAACAACATCATCTACTTTATATTCCACTTTCTTGAATGCTGTTAGTTTCCAAGCATTATTGGATTTTATGATCTTTTGTCTTCGAGTGCACCTTAACCATGTAACAGCAGATAAAATTGCTGCTGCTGTAGCCAAAATCAAGACAGTAATGATCAGTTTTGTGGTCCAAGAATGGTTGTTGTGATAGGCTGGCGGCGGTGAGCTTGGAGGTGAATAGAAGAGTCTTGGATTCCCGTCGAAAGACCGGTTATCGAAAAATGCTAACTGTCCATTGGTGGGTATCAGGCCTGAAAAATCATTGAAAGAAAGATCCAGGACAGTCAAACTGTTCATTAGCCCTAGTTCACTGGGAATTGAACCAGTGAGTAGATTTCTGGACAAGTGGAGTGCATTCAAGCGCCCCAGAAAAGAGATTTCCTTTGGGATTTTTCCGGTTAAACTATTTGCACTCAAGTCAATGGAATTCAGCTGTGTACACTGAGAAATTGAGGCTGGAATTTCACCTGTTAAACTGTTGCTGCTTAAATCCATGGTCACCAGCTTTTTCAAATGTGAAATTTCTTTTGGAATTTTCCCGGAGAATCTGTTGGAGTGGAGGGATAACTTCCAGAGGTTCTCTAAATTTCCGAATGCCGGAGGAATCTCGCCACTTATCCTGTTGTTGTGAAGATCAAGATCTGTGAGATTCTTGGCAAGCATCTTGGTCGGAAGCTTGCCGGAGAAGTAATTGTGTTGGAGATAAAGTAGATTAAGCAACGGAAAATTGAAGAACCCAGGAGGGATGGTTCCATTGAGATTGTTCTTCTCAACACGAATCTCATACAAGGACTTGCACTCGCCCAGGCCTTGAGGAAACGGTCCAGAAAAATTGTTTTCCATGAGAATTAGATCTTCAAGCTTCTCTCCCATACACAAATTTTCCGGTACTCTGCCGCTGAGTTGGTTTGACGCAACGTCAAGCTTCCTCAATCTGCCGTTTCGTCCGAGGTTTACCGGCAACTCGGATGTGAAATTGTTGTTCCAAACCTCTAAAACCTCTAGTCTGGGTAGATCACCGATGAACGCCGGAATTGTGCCATGGAACTTGTTTCTGAACAAGTGTATCCCGACCAGGCTCTTCAACTCAGCCAAACTTGGAGGAATTTCTCCGATCATATTATTGTATGAAAGATCCAGATGCATCAAACTCTCCAAACCGGAGAGCTCTGCCGGAATATGACCCGTGAGGCTGTTCTCGTACAAATACAGAATGTATAGCTGTTTTAGATTCCCTAGGTTTGGAGGAATTTCACCAGATAGGTTGCATTCGCTAAGATCAAGCACTTGAAGTGTGGTAACGGAGCCTAATTCTGGTGGAATGCCACTTTCAAATGTATTGTCGCGGCAAAGGATGAGCTCACGAAGATTCTGAAGCTGCGCCAAGCTTGCCGGTATAGTTCCGGTGAGGCGATTTCCTTGTAAATTTAAAGTCTGTAAACTCGAAATGTTAGAGTATATGTCCGGTATCTCTCCGGTGAAGTAATTTCCTCCGAGATTGACAACTTTCAGCTTCTTCAACTTCGCCAATTCACGAGGAAGTCTTCCGGAAAAGTTGTTATTGAAAACATCCAACACTTGAAGGTCAGCCATACCGAGCAAGATTTCTCCAGGGAAATGGCCGCTGAACCAATTGTTTGCGATAGTAATGGCTTTAATGGACGTGAGTTTCGCCATCTCCGATGGAAGCTCACCGGTGAGGTTGACGGAGGTAAGAGTCAAGTTTAAAAGCCTATCCAGCAGTCCAATCTCCGGCGGGAGGGAGCCGGAGAGCGGAACACCGGATATGGCTATAGAAATGACTCGTGAATCCTGATCGCATGCAACGCCGGAGAAAAAACAGTGCGAGGAGTTGCCGGCGACCCAATCACCGAGCTCCAAGCTTCCCGGTCCGACCAAAGAGGCTTTGAGCTTCAACAGAGTGTCAAGATCGGAGTATGCATAGATTAGGATAGTCGGAAAAAATAAGAGGAAATGAAACGGAGAAGAAAACATCTTTGATTCTCAACAAGTTTGATACCGTTCATGTGTACGCTGTTTCAGTAGTTTTTAAATAGCAGGCATATGAGGACTAGAATCTAACAAATGGACTGATTTTATAATTAATGATTTACCTCATCAATTTAAAGACTGGGTTCTGAATTAGTCAGATGAAGTTGGGATTAATTATTTATAAAAAAAAAAAAACGAGTTCTATTACATGTATTTTTAAATTTTATTCTCTCTACTGGTGGTTTGTGGTCCACTGGTATCGGATTGCTCCCTTATGTGGAAGGTCTAGGTTTTGAGTCTCGTTATAGGCATAGGTTGTATAGGTATCCCCTTTCCTTATTTGTAATATAAAAAAAAAAATTTCTACTCTCTCTAACAATGATATGATATTTTTATCATGTAGGTTCCAGTCTCTAACAATGATATGATATTTTTATCATGTAGGTTCCAGAGAAAATGTTTATATCAAAGATATGTGGGAGGGAATAGAAAATGAGAGTAAAAAGTGAGAATATATGTAGTATTTTCTTTAAAAAACCATATCAGATAAGGGACAGAGACTTATAGGTCATATGTTCACACTTATTCAGTTAATTCTCAAGTTGGGTGAAGAAATGGGGTTGATTTTAGCATATAGAAAGTTAATGATGATTTGATTTATCCCCATTGTTAGCGGCATAAAAATTGTTCACTTTCCGTATAATGTGGTGCAATTTTTATTTTTATTTTTTAATGTTACTGACTCAGTTACAATATAGTACGGAGTATTGTTTAAACATACTCCATCTGTTCTTTCTAAAAGGTTGAACCCCAACACACTTTGAGAGGTTAACTGGACATGAACCACAAATGCTAGACCTTTGCTTAATGCGCACAAGGAGGCCCCTCACTTTGAAAGGTTGAACCCCAACACACTTTGAGAGGTTAACTGGACATGAACCACAAATGCTAGACCTTTGCTTAATGCGCACAAGGAGGCCCCTCACTTTGAGAGGTTGCTCCCACACTGCTGCTGGTGAGATTCGATCTCTGGTCATTCTTATCCAACTTTCACCACTATGACCCGTTGAGCTGTCTATGCGGGCAACTTTTTCAATCTATTGAAGGTACAAAGAGTCAACAACGACTGATGTTCAATCTCATGACTTCCTATTTGGGAGATGTCACTACATGCCATCTGAGTACAATATACTTCTTTCTTTCTAAAACATTAAATCTCCAATTCCAAGAGCTCCCATATCACAGAATGTTTGGGATGGATTACTCCGTAGTCTCCATTGACTTTGACTTAAATACCGTTGGCTTAAATACCGTTGGCCGTAGCCGTAGCTGAAGGAGCAACCCAGGAAGGCAGGAACACGGTAGCTATCCAGTCAATTAAGGCTCTCTTTGAGAGAACCTTCCGGAGGATGATAATCAACCCATAAAATCGACTTTACTCAATCCAATTAAATAATAAAACAATAGACTCATGTTTGTAACGGAACGGATTAAACCCAATTGAATGTTTAATCTAGTTAAGAGCTTGTTTCACAGTTAGGGCTCTGTTTGGCAAACTTAGCTGAAAAGCTTTAAGCTAGGAATTGAAAGTTGAAAAGTTTTAAGCTAGGAGTTGAAAGTTGAAAAGCTTCAAGCCAGGAGTTGAAAGCTAAAAAACTTTAAGAACTTGTTATGATTGAAAGTGTTTGATAAAATTAGCGTTTTGATAAGCTGATAAAGGTAAAAAGACTAAAAAGGATATCTTCATAAAATTTAAATTTATTTGTTTTATATATTAAAATTAAACATTTTATCTTTAAAAAAAATTAACATTTTGAAATAAAACTATTAGCATAATTCTGATCTAGCATCTCATAATGAAGTAGCAATATTGTTGCAAATCTAATAATAATAATAATAATAATAATAATAATAAGGAGGTCTCAGGTGAAACATGCGGTGAGATCTGAGTCGTTGATCAAATCTATATCAAAGACTCAAATCAATGAAAATTTATTTTAAAAAAACGCGCATCCTGGAAGCTGGCAGAAGCAAAGTGTAATCAGTTATCAACTAGCAGTCAATTTACCAAATATTTTTCTAAAATCAGCTAATGCAATCAACTAGTTAAACCCAATCAACTAACATGCTATTTACCAAACACCCTTGATAAGTGTCAGAGACACACACTTTTAAGGTCCATTTAGGGTAAATTCTAGGCTAAAAGCAATCCTTTGTGTAGCAATATTGTGGCAATTAGCTATGTTTTGCATTGAACTGTAAATTACCACCGCACTTTATGTTTTGCAGGTTTTTAGGTAAGTTTCGGGCTTAAACGAGGCAAAGTGGCACAACCAGAATGAAAGCGGGATAAGAAGACAAGCCAGGACCAAGCCACGAGACCACAACGCATGTTGCAACGTGCGTTGTGGAGAGACAAAAACAGGGCTGATTTCCAGAAAGTTCTACGTACAGTACAACGTGGTTGTGACGCACGTTGGGCGACGTTAGTTCCTGGACAACGCACGTTGTCCGGGCGTTGGAGGCTGTAGAAGGAATTGAAAGGGGAGGCTATTTAAGTTGTTTTAGATCAGATTTATTGGAGGGCTTACAATTTTAGAGAGAGAATTTGATAGCTTAGCATTTAGAAATAGAGAGAAAACACTTTGTTGAAGAGATTTGAGTAGATTCAAGCTTAGTTTCTTGAGAGATTGATTGAAGGAAGAACTTGACAAACTCCATTTCATGAGATCTTGCAAGACTTGTTTCATTTCCTAATCTACTTTGGGTATTATTTCTAATCTTTCCATTTCTATTTGTTTTGCTAGGTTTAGATCTATGAATGCTTTTATGATTTCCATGTCTATTGCAGGCTAGCTTAGTTAGGGTTTGGATTGTGGAAGTGTGTGTTGATGATGCTTCTATGACTTAGTTTTTAAATTAGGGATTGATTGATTGCATTGCTTCTATGTCTTGTTGTTGGGGATTGACTTGTTTGTATCCTAGGAATTTGATCACCTCCTATGGTGTTTGAGGGATTGACCTATGCTAGGTCAATCCAAGCTCCCATCCTTAGCATTTCCTAGCTCAAGGAACCCTACGGGGCTTGGTTGGGAAGGAGTTGAAGGCAAGGTATTCGAGGAAAAGGTTTAGGTGAAACCTAAACAAAGTCCTAGTAGTCTAAGTTACGAAAGGATGTAAGCCACTCCCTAGACTTAGCAATGGCATCCTCTTTCCCTATGTCAAATGATCCCCTAAGCATCTTCATCCACACCAAGCAATTCAACCCTACTTATCTTTCATTTGATTATTATTTGTTAGCATTCATTTCTTTAGTTCACTACGACGTTATTCTATTGTGTGCGTGTGACATGCTATCAAACAATATCAATGTTGGTAATTTGCAAAATTAGCTACTTAGGGGTAACTCCGAGCGGTCATCCCTTGAGAACGACATAATCCGGGATTCATCCCAACACAATCTACCTATCGTAAGAAAATACGACCCATCAACCCTGTTTTGTTAATAAATATATGGATATTGATCAAGTTTAGAATTCATACTGACCAATGTAACCAAATGTGCCAACACAAGAAGACATATACTCGGAAACTCCAACGTTGTTGAAGGTTTTAGCCAGCCCAAAATCTACAATGCAAGCCATCCATACTGACATGTTAAGATATGATAACCTGAATCCATATTGACCCAATCCAAATGTGGTGTCCACATCTCCTTCTAAACCTCTTTTCTTAAAGGTGAGTTGATTAGTGAGAGATGTGGCTATGATATTGCTCTATTCTCATAGTGACAACATCTTTTCCATGTACCTCTTGCATAATTCGGCCACAACCATGCAAAAGTCAATACAAACCACCAAGCTGACAACTAGAGCCATCATCAAGTTGTTACACTAGCTCATAGCACAATTCAATCACATAACATTAATCACAAAAGATGACTTAATCCAATCCCTAATTGAATCTAGCTAAGCATTCTAGGAATGCAAATGAATGCATTAATTCAAACAAGAGACATTGCAATTACAATTGGAAGAAAGAAGATGCAAACGAAACAGGAAATACTTAGCTTGGATTAAGAACTATAGTAAATTATAAATATGCAAATTGCAAGATGAAATATGAAATTGTTCTTCGAATCTTCTTCATAGTTGTATTGATTACACAAATGAAATGTTTGGAGTGATTTTCTCTCCCAGAAAACATCAGAGAGAGTGGAGAATGAAAAGTTCCCTAAAAAAATAACTACTTAAGGCCATTTATTCCCCTCAAATCGCGCCAAAAATACAAGTTAAATCATATTCTGGACCCGTGGTCACGATGGGACTCACGGTGTGAGTGTGAGTTCCACCATGACTTTTCAGCACATTTCGTAGGTTCCAGAGGTCACGGTGACACGCCGTGACCGTGACCATGACTTTCCACTCTGCGCAGTAGTTCTAGTTTCTATGCCATTTTTCACCTTGTAGACGTTAAAACTATACTTTTTTTGTCTTCATAGAAGTTGTAGCACTTTGAAATATATTTCCAATGAAGTTGGAACACTTCATTTGGACATTCCTACGCTTAGATATGCTTAAAATACCAAGACGTAGCCTAGAAGAGAAAAATGCAGAGTAGAATGGAGTGACACTGGCACTCACAGCGTGAATGCTAGTGTGAGTCATGATCTTCACTTCCAAATGAATATTTTTTCATCCCCTTTGTTCCTTTGGGTCCCTTTCAACTCACTCTTTTTTCACTTTCTTGACCTCTCATGACTCCCGAAACAGGTCTTTGTGCCAAGATGACTCCAAAACACATCCAATTGAGTTCCAATTTACATGATGTTACAATTAATGTCTCCAAATCATCTAAATGACACAAAGGAATCAAATAAGCACATACTTAGCATCCAATTAACATGAAATTATATGAGTTTGATATCAATTGTGCACCTAAAAGTACTAAGCATTAGCGCTTATCACAAGTATCATCATAATGTTGTTTATTCTCATCATGGAGGAATAAGTATACGTATCAAAGTAATCATGACGCTTACATTACTTGTAACATTTTATTAGAAGTCTGGTATTATACTTCTCAATTGAACCATCTGATTTCATCTTTTGTCTCAAGACCCATTTGGACTTGAAAGGTTTAAATCCTAAAGGAATAAAATCAATTAGTTCCCAAGTATGATTCTGAAAAATAAATTCAACTTCACTTCTTATAACCTTCTCTCACATTGGTCATTCAGTAAAAGTCACAACTTCTACATAAGTTTGAGGCTTATTTTTTAACATACAAGTTAGAAAATTCAGGTCATTTTCTAATAAAAAAGTTAGAATATTACTATTATACTTAAACAAATATGTCAGAAAATCAAGACCAAAATACTTTTCAATCCTAGCTCATTCACTGCGTCAAGGCTTGAGCTCGGGTTCATGTCCACACTCCCATTTTCATTATACATAGCCTCGTTGAATGTTCATTTTGACATATTAGGTCGTTCATTGTACATATATGGAGATACGTTTTCAAAGAATAATGCATTTCTCGATTGAATAATCATGTTCTTATGTATATCTTGGTTATGAGACTCGTTCACTAATAACTGAATACCACTATTGTTCTGTGCATAACATTTGCAAGACACACTCACACTTTCAAGTATTGATGGGAAAGTCTCCTACCTTTTCCACAACTTGTAAGGAATCTTATCAAATATCTTGTGGTGTACCTTATTTAAAAGGTAACTGCTTGACAAAATTGCCTCACCCCACATATTTTTGGGTAAACATGAACTTATCAACATCTCATTCATCATCCATTTCAATATGTGTTTTTTACGTTTAGTAACACTATTTGATTGAGGTGAATAAGGTATCATACACTCATGTACGATACCATTTTTGGGGCACTAATCACCAATTGGTGTTCATATTCACCACCTCGATTACTTCTAACCGCCTTAATTTTTTTGTCAAGTTGGTTTTTCACTTCATTCTTATAAAGCATGAATATATAAACATCATTTTTACTTTTAAGCAAATACACATATCAGTATCATTTGCTATCAATAAAGGTAATAAAATATTTATTGTCAAATTGTGTTTGTATTGATTTAAATCACATACATTGCTATGCATTAATTCAAGGGATTATGTTTTGCTTTCAATTGATTTCAAAAAGAGTTCTTCTTGTTAGTTTTGCTCCAAAACAAACTTTACATTTGTGATTAACATTAATTTAGAATTTAAAAATGTAGTTCAAGTTAATTAACCTATGGAAAGAATTAAAATTAATATAACCAAGTCTACCTTTTCAAAGATTGGAAGACACCCAAATAGAAGACTCGTTGGAACACAAAGAGTCAATACCGTCTCCACTAAGGTTCGATCGCATGGCCTTTTATATGAAAAGTCACTACATGCCATCTGAGCACAAAATGCTTGGCAGCAAAGTTAAACATTTAAACCTTCTCACCATTGGTAGTCTTGAATGTGGTAAATAACTCATGGTTGGAAGTTGGAACAAACATGTTGAGTTGCACCGGTGTCAATAACCACATTTCTTCTTATTGGTGCCCTTTTCAACATTAGTAGCCTTGAAGCTGGTAAATAACTCACGATTGGATCTCAACCAATGAACCACAACCCAACACATTTGTTCCAATGTCATTGACACTGATGCGCACCACCTTCAAGTTATTTACCACCTTCAAGTAGTCTTGAAGGTGCCCTTTTCAACACCGCATCAGTGTCTATGAACCACTTTTCTTCTTATTTCGTGCCTTGCAATCAACAGACTTGTGGCTATTTTGTTGGATCTCAACGTTGCACTATGCTTATTTCCCAGTAGGTCACACATCTTGTAAATCAAATACGCTTAACCACGGAGTTCTTTGATTATCTGGTTGTCATATCCTTCTTAAAACCAATTGGTGATAAGTAAGTGGACATTAACTATTTAACTACATCCCTCCATGGTAAACCACAACGTCACATCTCGAATTGAGCAAAGGTGGCTGAACTTGGCTGACCCGGCCGACGCCCAACACATCTTGTGACAATTAAAACTAACACTTTCCATGAAATTTATTCTTTGAAATGACACCTTTAGGATATAGAGTTTATTTGTCTTATTTTTTATTTTTATTCTGGAGTTAGAATACCAACTTGTAACTAATATCCATGATTTGGGTGATTTATTTTCCATATGTAGTCTTAATCATTAATTGGTAATTTGGGTGATATAATACCCTGACAAGGGCTTGTGATGGACAAATTCATCTTTATTCTCAAAGCAATAAAAACACCCTATCTTCCAAGTCCTAAAGCTTTTCACTTTATTTTCCGACCAATTGTGTTAGCTAAGTGTCGACTACTTAGGTCAGAAAACTGGCATCGGCTTACTTAATAGGAATTCTTGAAGAGAGGATGGATACGAGGCCATACTTAGTGGGATATATGAGAATGCAGTGTAAACAAGTGAACAATTTCTCTCATAGTTGGCCTGCTATCACTCTCATCCCTCACACACAACATTGCAATTTTAAACATGCTAATCACACTTGCAATTGAGTAGTCCTTCAGTCTTGAATCCACCAAAGCTAATATGTTGCAATCTTCATCATTTGATTGTTGGCCTAGCTTTGAGATGTTCATTTTTACCCATCTTACGAGACTGATCACTTCATCATCTAATTTAATCAACGCCTTACGACCAGTGATTAACTCCAATAACACCACTCCAAAGCTGTACACATCACTTTTGACGCTAGCTTTCAAAGTTCTTGCATATTCTGCATATCCATTGAGAAAAAACTATTACCAAATCATATGTATATATATTAACAAAATATTTACAACAACATAGCTATCATTAATATTAAATAGATATTGGCCCATTGGTTAGCATATTTAGCTTTATCAGTCAATTTTGACTTTTTGACCATCCACTATTAATTAGTTGTTTGACTTGGTTAAATAATCAATATGAGTGTTTGATTAATTAGTTTTTTATAACAACTTATTACTTCAAAATGTTAAAATTCAAAAACCTGCTCAAAGTAGCTTTTTTGATTAGCTTTTTGAGAAAGTCATTTTGCATATAATCAACTCAGCTAACAGCTAATTTACCACACTTTTCTACAATCACAATGAATATTATCAACTAGTCGAACTCATTAATCCAAACAGCTAATACCTATTTACCAAACACTCCATTATATATCTTTTTTTTAATAAATGTATGGATATCGATCAAGTTTATGACCCTGTTTGGTAAAATAGTTTGTCAATTTTAATTTATTTGACCACTATTAATTGTCTAACTTGGTTAAAAAATCAATATAAGTGTTTGGTTAATTAGCTTTTTGTAACTTCAAAATGCTAAAATTTAAAAAGTTGCTCAAATCAACTCTTTTAATTAGCTTTTTGAGAAAAGAAATTATACCAAACAGTTATCAGCAAATAACTAATTTACCAAACACCTTTCAACAATCAGCTATTGTTATCAACAATGTTGAAAAATTCGCTAGGCGCCTAGAACGCCTAGGTGGGTGCCTAGAGCGCCTAGGAGGCCGACCGCTTAGCGCCTAGGCGCGATTTTTTCAATACTGATTATTAACTAGTTGTACCATCTAATTAACCCAATCAGTCAACAGCTAACAACCATTTATCAAATATGGCCATATCTATAATTCATACTGACCTGGTGCAATGTAACCAAATGTGCCAACACAAGAGGACATGTACTCGGAAACTCCAACATTGTTGAAGGATTTGGCCAGCCCAAAATCAGCAATGCAAGCCATATAATCCGAATTGAGTAAAATATTATTAGACTTGACATCTCTATGAATGATGGGAGGTGAGCAATCATGGTCCAAGTAAGATAGCCCCTTTGCCGCTTCCACCGCAATTCGAAACCGCATCTCCCAAAGCAAATTGGCTCCTTCCTCCGTCCCATGCAATATCCCCGACAAGCTCCCATTAGGCATGTACTCATACAACAACAAATTAGTATCTATGTTTGATACGTACCCAAGTAATCCAACAATGTATCGGTGCTTGATTCTCCCCAATGTTCTAATTTCAGCAGAGAAACCAAGATCACAACGCCCAGTTCCTCGCCTGTCTAGCCTCTTTATTGCTATGATGACACCATTGGGCATGGAGCCTTTGCATACTGTCCCTGCTCCTCCTTTCCCAATTATGTTTTCCTCTTTCAAACACTCAACAACATCATCTACTTTATACTCCAGTTTCTTGAATGCTGTTAGTTTCCAAGCATTATTGGATTTTATGATCTTTTGTCTTCGAGTGAGCATTAAACATGCAACCGCAAAAAAAAATACTGCTGCAGTCAAAAAAATGAAGGCAGTAATTAGCAGTTTTGAGGTCCAAAAATGGTTGTTGTGATACACTGGCGGCGATGAGCTTGGAGGTGAATAGAAGAGTCTTGGATTCCCGTAGAAAGACCGGTTATGGAATAATGCTAACTGTCCATTTGTGGGTATCAGGCCTGAAAGATGATTGAAAGAAAGATCCAGGACAGTCAAACTTCTCATTAGCCCCAGTTCATTGGGAATTGAACCAGTGAGTAGATTTCTGGACAAGTTGAGTGCATTCAAGCGCCCCAGAAAAGAGATTTCCTTTGGGATTTTTCCGGTTAGATTATTTGCACTCAAGTCAAATGAATTCAGCTGTGTACACTGGGCAATTGAGGCTGGAATTTCACCTGTTAAACTGTTGCTGCTTAAATCCATGGTCACCAGCTTTTTCAAATGTGAAATTTCATTTGGAATTTTCCCGGAGAATCTGTTGGAGTGGAGGGATAACTTCCAGAGGTTCTCTAAATTTCCCAATGCCGGAGGAATCTCGCCACTTATCCTGTTGTTGTGAAGAACAAGATCTGTGAGATTCTTGGCAAGCATCTTGGTCGGAAGCTTGCCGGAGAAGTAATTGTCTTGGAGATAAAGTTGACTAAGCAACGGCAAATTGAAGAACCCAGGCGGGATGGTTCCATTGAGATTGTTCTTCTCAACACTAATCACATACAAGGACTTGCACTCGCCCAGGTCTTGAGGAATCGGTCCAGAAAAATTGTTTTCCATGAGAATTAGAGCTTCCAACTTCCCTCCCATACACAAATTTTCCGGTACTCTGCCGCTGATTTGGTTTGACGAAACGTCCAGATATCTCAATCGGCCGTTTCGTCCGAGGTTTACCGGTAATTCGGATGTGAAACTGTTGTTCCAAACCTGTAAAACCTCTAGTTTGGGTAGATCACCGATGAACGCCGGAATTGTGCCTTGGAACTTGTTTTTGAACAACTTTATCACGACCAGGCTCTTCAACTCACCCAAACTTTGAGGAATTTCTCCCATCATATTATTCATTGAAAGGTCCAGTTCCACCAAACTCTCCAAACCCGAGAGCTCCGCCGGAATATGGCCTGTCAGGCTGTTCCGGTACATACAGAAAGGGCAGCTGTTTTAGATTCCCTAGACTTGGAGGAATTTCACCAGAAAGCTTGCATTCGCTAAGATCAAGCATTTCAAGTGTTGTGATGGAGCCTAATTCCGGTGGAATATGACCTGTCAGGCTGTTCCCGTACAAATACAGAAACTGTAGCTGCTTTAGATTCCCTAGACTTGGAGGAATTTCACCGGAAAGGTTGCATCGGCTAAGATCAAGCAATTCAAGTGTGGTGATGGAGCCTAATTCTGATGGAATGCCACTTTCAAATGTATTGAAGTAGCCAAGGCAGAGCTCACGAAGATTCTGAAGCTGAGCCAAGCTTGCCGGTATAGTTCCGGTGAGGCTATTTCCTTGTAACTTTAAAGTCTGTAAACTCGAAATGTTAGAGTATATTTCCGGTATCTCTCCGGTGAAGTAATTTCCTCCGAGATTGACAACTTTCAGCTTCTTCAACTTCACCAATTCACGAGGAAGTCTACCGGAAAAGTTGTTATTGTAAACATCCAACACTTGAAGGTCCGTCATGCCGAGCAAGATTTCTCCAGGGAAATGGCCGCTGAACCAATTGTCTGAGATAGTAATGGCTTTAATGGACGTGAGTTTCGCCATCTCTGATGGAAGCTCACCGGTAAGGTTGACGGAGGCGAGAGTCAAGTTTAAAAGGCTATCCAGCTGCCCAATCTCCGGCGGGAGGAAGCCCAAGAGCGGAACAGCGGATATGACTATAGAAATGACTCGTGAATCCTGATCGCATGCAACGCCGGAGAAAAAACAGTGCGAGGAGTTGCCGGCGACCCAATCACCGAGCTCCGAGCTTCCCGGTCCGACCAAAGAGGCTTTGAGCTTCAACAGAGTGTCAAGATCGGAGTATGCATAGACTAGGGTAGTAGTAAAAAATAAGAGGAAATGAAATGGCGAAAACATCTTTGATTCTTAACAAGTTTGAAACCGTTCATGTACAAGTTGTTAAATACTTGGCACAGGAAGATTAGGATTTGATAGATGAACTGATTTCATAATTGGTGATCTACATGAATCTAAAGACGTGTTCTGAATTAGCACTACTTGAAATTATTTAATTTCCCACCACCTAAAAGTGATTTTAAATCAAGTTGAAAGCAAAAAATGGTCGAAAATAGCAATAAGGGTTTTTTCTGGATACCAAAAGTGGTCGGGCTTTTGACTTGATTTAATTTCAGAATTTCCAGTAGTGTAGTCGGATGAAGTTGAGATCAATTACCTATAAAAAAAATAAGGACTGCATAGACCAAGGATAAAGTTTATCTAACATTAAACTAAGTTATCATGATTTACATCTTTTCCGATGCTCTGTCCGATCCAAGCGTGAAGCTCCTTGAGATTGAAAATTCAAAATTTTGAAAACAACATATCAGATAAGAGACAGAGACTTACTAGTCATTCGTTCACACTTATTAGTCTTTATTATTAATAAAGACACTTTATTTTTTATTTTTGAAAACAAAGACACTTTGTTTATCATTGCTATAAAGGAGCCATACTAAAACAAAAGCAAGTAATATTATACTGCGCATTAGCACAAAATTCTTCTCTTCTTTTCCTTAATGTTTGACGACGACCTTGTGGTCGGAGAATAAACATCAATGCAAACATGTTTTTTACGAAAGCCTAATAAAAGGTATGTAAAGGTTGAACCAACTCTTCTTTATATGTGTGTACAAGATCGAAGTAGTTAGCAGTAAAGGGAACTTTTATTCGAAAAGTTATTTTCAAATTCTAAGTCCATGATAATTCATGAATACCTCTAGACCCGTGACACTCATAATTTTTTTAAAATTGATTAACTTACTTCCGAGAATGTTAAGAGAGTTGAAGCATGCGTTAATTTTTATAATACAATAAATTCTAACAAGTTTATTATTTGAGAACTCAAATATATCGTTTTCAATGAATTTAAACAAAGGAACACTTACCAGGACTATGTGGTCTAATGGTATCCGAGTTGGACTTTCATTTGGAAGGTTGTAAGTTCGAGTCTCAGTGGAGGCGTTATTGGCTCTTTGTGTTTCAGTAGATTGAGAAAAATACTACATTCTAATAGAGCTAGTAGCATTCAAAAAAAGAAAAACAAAAGCGTTTGGTAAAATTTCGAGAATAGAGAGAGATTTGTTTTTTTCATTATGCACAAGATATATTTATAGGAGAGTGATGCAAAGGGCAAATTATTGTGTGGACTGTGGTCCATACAATATTATGTGGACCATAACAAAAAGTGCATTTTTAATATACTAAATGTACATTATTTTTGTAGTGAATGTATATTATACAAATAATGTACACTCAGAACAAAAATAATGTACATTCCTGAATACAGTGTATATTATTTTACAGTAGACAAAATATGGTCCACACAATAATGATTGCAAGCAAAGGTCCACGCAACCATTGGACCAGATATGCACAAGATATTCAGACTTCTTAACAAGTTGAATTGTATCTAGCCCAAACTCACATCCCTATCCAATCGTAATGCTATGGACCCGTGTCCAACATGCATTGTGGACACGGATAACGGTGCCGTTTGTGGCACCGTTATCTTCCATTTTTTTTAATTTCAGACCACTTCGTTATAGGAGTATATGTTCATAATTTTATCACTATATGTTCATAATTGTAAATTCATAATGTCAGAGCTATGTGTTCATAATTTCATAACTGTACATTCATACTTCCATAACTGTACATTCATAATTCCGTAACGGTACATTCATAATTCAGTAACTGTAAATTCATAATTTTCGAATCTCTATGTTCACAATTTTAGAGCTTTATGTTCATAATTTTATCACTATATGTTCATATTGTAAGTTCATAATGTCATAGCTCTGTGTTCATAATTCCATAACTGTACATTCATAATTCCATAACTGTACATTCATAATTCCCTAATTGTACATTCATAATTTCATAACTGTACATTCATAATTTGCAAAGCTCTATGTTCACAATTTTAAAGCTCTATGTTCATAATTTTATCACTATATGTTCATAATTATAAGTTCATAATGTCAGAGCTCTGTGTTCATAATTCCATAACTTACATTCACAATTTCATAACTGTACATTCATAATTCCATAACTGTACATTCATAATGCCACAAACGAATGACGCCGTTAACGGCGAGACAAAATTAATTTTTTTTTAAACTGAAATGTCGCGTTTTTCCTGAAAATGACGTCGTTTTGGACTCGTGTCTACAATGAATTGTGGACACAAGTCCACAGCATAATTTGTGCATCCCTATCTAATATTGGACAAAAGGGCCTTCCTAAACTCTATTTTTCCCATCTCAAATGAGTACACTTTCATAATCAATTTCTCATTCATCCATTATACATTTTGTATACAATATATCAAATTAAAACTCTCACTAAGGATAACTCGAATCCATATTGATACAACTAAAATCAAAAGTGAACCTCACTTAAAATTACACATCAAAATCACCAATATAATGTACTTTATATCCCATTTTAGCTATAAAAAAAATAAAAATAAAAAAATTCAACAATATAATTTACCACATGAATGAAAGTTGAGTTTTTTACACTGAAAAATGACACAATAGTGTGCAACGGACAATCCTGCATAAGATAGTTAGGTGTTACCCTTTGAATCCTTCCTCGTAAAGATATATTTATATTTACTTTATCGACTATCTGGTAGAACGCAATGTCTTTGGACTATACTGTTATTAAGATAAATATGATACGTCTTATGTAGGAACCTCTAAACTTTTGTTTAGTTGTCATGGGTGTGCTCGTTTTGACTATGGAACACTTGCCCTTGTTTTGTAAAAGTTTCTAAGGAATTGAACTCTTATATATGATTCTCCTTTGAACCAGTATCTTGCATATTCTACTCATGTCAACTAACCTTTCAGAACCATTAAAGCATTCATACATGCTAATATTGTGCATGGGTCACTATTTCAACGAGTTGTTAGGAGTTCGAGACCCCCACAGTGACTCTACTTCGTCCTATAATTTTGTTGCCCCATTTGAACCTAGGTTCTAACTAGGTCAGATATTCACTATAGAATTTTTATTCTAAGGTTATAGTCTCATTCCTCGTGACAACTTCTCTACAAATTAAATTTTCTACTTAACCCTTTGGTTAACAGATCCAATATAGTATACTTTGACTTCATGTAGCCAAGCAAGATTTACCGACAAAAAATGGCGTGCAGTGACTGGTGGTGGCGATGGGGTCAGCGGTGGCTGAGCATGGTAGTAGAGGTGGCGTCGTCGGTGTTGGCTGAAAGTGGCAGTGGCAGTGGTGTCAGCGTGTGGAGAGGAGAGGAGTGTGGCTTGGCGTTGCAATCTATATAGATCTAGATTTGTACAAATTGACTTTTGGTATAGCAAATATTTGGTAATAATAAAGGTTAAGGGTTCGAATCCTTTGGCATCAACATAGTTTTACATTTTTTTTGACTCATTTCCCTATGGTTTCAAAACACAGTAACGTTTTTAATAGATTTTTTAATATTTAATACACACATATATATACATTATTTTTATATTAATAGTGAGATGTGTAATTTATAATTTTTTTAATTAATTTTTGGTCATTTTTATTATTATATCTTGATATGTAAAAGAAAATACGAATTTTGGTGATTATATATATTAATTTAAGGTAATTTTGTGTGCTTGTGCATGTTAATGACTTCCGATTTTTTTTTTTTTATTTTATTTTGAAATTTGGTGATTTTAAGATGGGTTATTGTGATTAAATATTAACGTGTGAATACCTATGTGGCAAGAATTATTATTATTATTATTATTAGGAATAAGGGTCAAATAGGCCATCCAACTGCACACAATAATTCAATTAGGCCACTGAACTTAAAAAAACCAACAATTGGGTCCCTAAACTAACCAATTTCAAACAAAATTTTCAATTTGAAGGTTTCCAACAGGTCATCCTTCCAAATAAATTATTTTTTTAAAAAATAAAATTTTAAAATTAATTATTAAAAAAAAAAACAGGACGAAGAAACTCTTCGTCTCGGGCCATGGAGACGAAGAAACTGGCCGGAGACGGTTTTTTTTTTTAAATTAAAAAATAATTATGTTTTAAAATTTATTTTTTAAAAAATAATTAATTTGAGAGGATGACATGTTGGAAACCTTGAAATTGGAATAATTGTTTGAAATTGGTTAGTTTAGGGACCTAATTGTTGGTTTTTTCAGTTCAGTGGCCTAATTGCATTATCGTGTGCAGTTCAATGGCCTATTTGACCCTTATTCCTTATTATTATTTTGAATTTTGGCATTTTAAATGTTAAATTATGAATTTTAATAATCTTTTTTCTGAAATATGTATTTTGATGAAATAAGTATTTAGATTATTTAGATATGGTAAGTTTTTAATTATTCTCAAACTATCGAGGCCATGTTTAGATTTTGAGCCGTGCAAGATGAGCGACAACATACGGGGCCTCAATTAATTTTTAGATGATCCAATATTTATATTTGACCTAGGTCCTTAAGAAATTAAAAAAAAAAAAATCTACAATCAATCCTAAAACTCAACAGTTTTTTTTTTTCAAATTACTTCTCTCTCCTAATAATTAGGGGCAAATTATGCTTTGCATCCGTGTGCACCATGCATGGTGCACACGGATGCAAAAACGACGTCGTTTTAACTAAAAACGCGTGTCCCACTTAAAAAAAAAATCAATTTTGATTCCCAACAACATAATTTCCACACTGTCGCCGCCAAGGTTCAAACCTTGATTTCTTACCCCAAATACTGTCCACTAAACCATTGAACTAATCCCATGCGGGTATAATTATGCAATTCTAGATGTATAGTTATGAAGTTATAGATGTGTAGTTATGCATGTAATTCTAGATTTATACTTATGAAGTTATAGATGTGTAGTTATGCATGCAATTCTGGATTTATACTTATGAAGTTATTGATGTATAGTTATGCAACTCTGGATGTACAGTTATGAAGTTATAGATGTGTAGTTATGCATGCAATTCTGGATTTATACTTAAGAAGTTATAGATGTATAGTTATGCATGCAATTCTGGATTTATACTTATGAAGTTATGGATGTATAGTTATGCAATTCTGGATGTATAGTTATGAAGTTATGGATGTGTAGTTATGCAATTCTGGATATATAGTTATGAAGTTATGATTTTTTTTTTAAGTCGACGTCAAAACGATGTCGTTTTTGCATCCGTGTGCACAATTCATGGTGCACACAAATGCATAGCATAACGCTCCATAATTAGGAATTACTTATACTTTTAGTAGGACATCATTTATTTATAAGAATGAGGTCACAAACATCCAAAACCGGCCTTAATCGAGACAGCACACTCACACTCAATTTTGAACTACCTCGGTGGGCCATAGTTCCATTTTGGGTTGAATGTTTGTGGGGATAAATTTTTTTGGCCATAACCCTTAAATGAGGCAAATTATAGGTGCATGATCAACAGGGTCGTTCCAATAAAAATTGGGATTCTGTGTAATATTTTGATTTGGACCTCCTTTTTTAACTAATTTTTATATATAAATAATAGTTGTTCAAAAAATTGTGTTAAAAATTTAAAATATAAATATTGTATAAAAAATACATCTAACATTTCATTTAAAAAGTGACATACGTTGTGCACACTTAGATGCAAAATCATCCACCAAACTTTTGATATCAACTTCTTCCAATTGTAAAATGTCATTTTCAATAGAGATTAAAGCTAATCCATTGTTACAATGGGAGCGTTATGCCCTGGACCCGTGTCCACCATATGCATGGTGGACACGCTATATATTCATAATTTTTATACTGTAAATTCATAATTTTTATACTATAGATTCATAAAATTTATAATGTAGATTCATAATTTCTATAATGCACATTCATAATTTCTGTAATGTAGATTCATAATTTCTATACTGCACATTCATAATTTCTGTACTGTAGATTCATAATTTTTATACTGTAGATTCATAATTTTTATACTGTAGATTCATAAAATTTATAATGTAGATTTATAATTTCTATACTGCACATTCATAATTTTTGTACTGTAGATTCATAATTTGATAACTATGTGTTCATAATTTGATAATTATACAGTTAAGAAATGATGAATCTACATTACATAAATTATGAATCTATAGTACAGAAATTATGAATGTGCAGTATAGAAATTATGAATCTACATTATAAATTTTATGAATCTACAATTTAAAAATTATGAATCTACAGTATAGAAATTATGAATGTACAGTATATAAATTATGAATGTACAGCGTGTCCACCATGCACATGGTGGACACAGGTCCATAGCATAATTTGCTGATACGGTGTATGTTTTTTTTTTTTTTTTTTTTTTTTTTTTTAAAGAAAGGTTTATGAGCTTTGGGCTTTTTTTGAAGAAAGGTTTATGAGCTTTAAGTTTTTTTTTGAAGAAAGGTTTATGAGCTTTGGGCTTTATTTGTAGTCTTTCGCATTGAAGCGTAAACTGCCTATATATACTATGTTTTTTTTTTTAATTAAGGGGCCCCCAAAATTTGGGGGCTTGTGCGCCGGCGCTTGCCCAAGGACGGCCCTGATGATCAATCATGCACCGCGCGTCAGACACTGCAATGTGTATAAACCGACACTGTCAAAACGACGTCGTTTTATTTAATGAAAAGAAACAGAATCTTCGCAAAAAATAACTCTGTTCTTCAGTTTCATTTTGTATACACTGCAGTTTCAGTTCAACACAACTACAGTTTCATTTCAATATAACTACAGTTTCATTCAGTATTTATACACTCAAATATGTGAAAATATTATTTAATTTTATTTTATATACACTATAATTTCATTAAAACACAACTACATGATCATTTCAATATAATTACAGCTTTATTGTACAATATAATATGTAAAATGTTATTCAGTTTCATTTTATATATACTATAATTTCATTTCACCACAACTACAATATCATTTTGATATAACTGTAGTTTCATTTGATAATACTGTAGTGTCTGACGCGTGGTGCATGATTGATCATACACCATGATATAACAACCCCTTAAATGATTGAAGTATCTAGTTCTAACAGAATAACAGCACAATAACCTCATTGTCCCTGCATTAATGGCACCTTACCTGTCTCGACCAATTGAGGGTATTGTAATCTGACGGCAACATGACATAAAATGTCACTTTTTTGTTTTTAATTTCTTTATTTTATTTTAATTTTTTAAAACTGAGCTAACTTGCAAGCTAGCATTTTGTTTTCGTATACAACAAAAGCTGCCTTTGTCAGTCAAATCATATTTTTTGTTTTGTTTTTTTGTTAATATTATTACTTTATTATATTATCATTCTTAAAAGTGGGTGAGAGTTCAAAATTTAGAAACGAGAGAGAGAGAGAGAGATATGGAGAGTTCATCATCGGCGTCAGAAGTTAGAAGTCCTCTTCTAGTGTTAGAGACGTCAAGTAGAGAGAGATGGTGGAAAAGGGCAATGGATTTGGAAGAAGCGAAGCATCAGATACTGTTCGCCTTACCAATGATTCTCACCAACGCCTCTTTCTATTTCATCCCTCTCGTCTCCGTCATGTTTTCCGGCCACCTCGGAGACCTTCCCCTCGCCGCCTCTAACCTCGCCAATTCTTGGGCCTTCGTCACCGGCCTCTCTTTCATGGTACGTACAATTCAATACTCTCATCTCATATATAACATATATATATTCCTTCTATCTTGGGATTCAAGCTAGATTAAAGATTCCGTGTTCCATTTGTGTTCCTTTTTCTTTATTTTTATTCTTTTTTGAAAAAAAAAAATTGTTTTCAGTTATTGGTAGGAGATAACTTGGGAAAAGAAGATAGGATTTTGATGATCATATATATTACGTATTTACGTTGGACTCTCTGATCTTTTTTTTTTATTATTATTTTAAGTTACTGGCTCTATTACATTTTAGTATCTGTTCATATACTTTCTCAATCTACTGAAACATAAAGAATCAATAACACCTCCACTTAAGCTTGAACTCATAATCTTCAAAATGAAAGTCCAACCCGGGTACCATTAGACCATATAGTCCTGGTTGGACTCTCTGATCTGATCTCACTAATTATTCATTAACAGGGACATCTCATAAGTGATAACATTATTTTATTGGTGGTCAGAGTTGAAATTGTTGGAAAATAAAAATAAAAAATAAAAGTATACTTACTATTTTTTTCAAGGTACCTAATATTTTACGGAGTACCTAATATTACTTTTATATATAGCTAAATCCATTAAATTACAATTTAATCACTTACTATTTATAATAGGCATCATTTTTACTTATAATACCAATAAGCTTTTAAATTTTACCTGAAAAGTTAATTAGCCCCTAAATTTTTAAAAATTACAATTGCACCATTTAACATGTTATATTGAGGTAATGAAGTCTAAAAATCGTTACAGGTCATTAAGGTTCTGATATCAATTTTATCATCTCCGATGATTGCCATCTACCAGATCGAGAAGGCGACCACTTGGTCGCTCTGCCAGAGAAGGCGACCGGCAACGACAACCGTTGCCAATCGCCTGATTGTCGCCGGAGATGGATAAAATTGATGTCAGAATCCTAATGACCTATAATAGTATGTCATTTATCAATTTTTGGACTTCGTTCCCTCAATATAACATGTTAAATGGTGTAATTGCATTTTTTAATAGCTTATGAGACTAATTGACTTTTCAGGTAAAGTTTAGGGCTTATTTGATCATTTTTTTAAAAGTATATTATTGTTATTATTTGCAAGTATAAAATACAATATATTTAATTAATTATATCATACCATGGTGTCTTTTATTGTAGAATATAAAAATGATGAATGGTTTATTATATTTTTATTGAAATTTAAACCATCTAAATTATCATGTCTACTTTAGTTCTTTTTGCTAAAACTAATGGGGTTGAAAAAACATGTTTGTTGATGACAATGATGGTAATATAGATTGGCCTAAGTGGTGCACTTGAGACACTATGCGGACAAGGATATGGCGCCAAGTTGTACAAGATGATGGGGATATACCTCCAGACATCATGCATCATAACGTTTGTTTTCTGCGTAATTGTTGCTATTATTTGGTACTTTTCTGATTCCATTTTGATTTTACTCCACCAACAACCTCAAATAGCACACATGGCTGGCCAGTACCTTAAGCTTCTAATACCGGGATTGTTCGCCTACGGTTTTGTGCAAAACTTGCTTAGATTTTTACAAACGCAAACGCTCGTTTTACCATTGGTCGTGTGTTCAGTGGTGCCGTTACTAATCCACATCGCCATCACATATGTTCTGGTTCGGTTAACAAGTTTAGGTTTCAAAGGGGCACCAATTGCTGCTTCCATTTCTTTGTGGATTGCGTTCCTTATGTTAAGCGCCTACGTAATGTTTTCGGAGAAATTCAAGTATACTTGGACGGGATTTTCATTCGAGTCATTTAATCATATCTATAAAACCTTGAAGTTGGCCCTACCCTCTGCTGCTATGGTGTGGTAAGTATATATATATATATCTCTCTCTAATTAATTATCATTACAATTATTTTGAGTATAAATAAATTGACTTAGGATCGGATGTTTGATGTCTGATAATGTTTCAATTTCTATCCCTCTTTGAACAGCTTGGAATATTGCGCTTTCGAGATTCTTGTGTTGTTGGCAGGCACTATGCCAAATTCGGAAATAACAACTTCACTTGTTGCCATGTGGTAAGCATAAGAAAACAAATAGCATAAGAAATAAGAATATATGCTCCTAAAAAATTAACATTTTAATTTTCATCAGTGTGAATACTGAAGCCATAGCCTACATGATCGCATATGGTCTTAGCGCAGCTGCCAGGTATATATTATATGTATTTCAATTCTCACAAATCTCTCATCCATTTTCACTTTTCTTTAATTTCTCGTTTCAATTTAATCAAAATTAATATATGGCCGCAGCACCAGAGTCTCCAACGAGTTAGGAGCCGGAAATCCTAACCAAGCCAAGCATTCCATGTTTGTTGCTCTCAGCTTGTGCATTCTTTTGGCTATTGCAACCGCCCTCTCTCTCATTTTCGGTCACGATGCGTGGGCCAGTCTCTTTAGCAATAGCTCGGTTGTAATATCAAATTTCGGTTCAATGACGTACCTTCTTGTTGCATCCATTATATTCGATTTTGTCCAAGGAATCTTATCAGGTAAAATATGATATTTTTGAATGAAACCTTGTCGTTTACTAAATGATTTGATGTTTTTTTTTTTTTTGGGCAAATTTTGTGTAACAGGGGTGGCTAGGGGGTGCGGTTGGCAGCACTTGGCTATGTGCATAAACTTGGCAACATTTTATTTCATTGGAATGCCAATTGCTGCACTCTTTGCTTTCAAGTTCAAACTCTATGTCAAGGTAAGTGGTAACTATCATATATATAGATCCAGTTTAATTAGTTATCACAAGATTTTGTATTGAATGTGAAAAATTTATATATTTTATTGTGGCACATATATATAGGGGTTGTGGATTGGATTGATCTGTGGTCTGGTTTGTCAATCTTGCGGTTTGTTGTTGCTCTCCATCTTCACCAACTGGAACAGACTGCTACTCTCAACTACCAACAATAATAAAAAACCATTATTATTATCAGCTTAGCTTCTTCAATTCATACCTAATATTACTCTATTTGTTTTAATTTGGAGAATTATTCCAAGTAGGTATGTAGTTTAATGCATCATTGTCTATCGGAATAAGTAGGTTGAGAGCGTTACTATATAGTAAGCTATACTTTAATTTTTATTTTAATGATTCCTGATGATAAGATCAGAGCATCCTCATCAGCGGTTCTTGGTGTATGTGGTTTTGAGGAGCCCAGCCATGTTAAAGTGGAGAGAGAAGAACCTTGATCTTTGATGAAGGACCAAGGTTTTTGTCAGCTTTGTGGGTCTTACAAAGAATGAAGACAAGGAAGTTTGCCTCGCATGAGGCGCAACTCTCATACTCATGCATTAAAATCTTTTTTTTTTTCTAGATTTTGATTGTTTTCTCATACTCATGCATTAAAATCTTTTTTTTTTCTAGATTTTGATTGTTTTTTCCTTCTTTTTCCTTCTATCTCATCTTTTCTTTTCTAATCATACCGGTTAAAACTCCTCAAAAACTACAACTGTTGGTGATGATCAAGGACTAGTAAAACATCAATCACATGACCAACCTAGGCCATTTGAGTTATTCAAGTCGAGTTGTTTTAAAATACTCTTTTAATAAAGTATTTTTTAGATGCATGGTTCTAGAGCAAAGACCAAAAGATGAGAATGCAATTTCTCTATTTTTAGATTTTTTTCCTAATATTTAATTAATACATAAAATTTTTATTAATTTTGCGATGAAGTAGACTGGTTCAACTAATAAAAAAATAATGATTTTTATAAAAAAAAATAATAATAAAAGCATCTAAATTCAATTCATGCAAGATTTGGTTTTCATAATTTACAACACATATAATTAACATGTATTGTATTGATTATTGTCACGTTCATATTTTTTTAGAATTTATATATTATGCAAAAGGAGAAAGGTTTAACTAACTGATTGGTTAATGTTCTATTATATTATACTTGTGAGTATAGTTAAACTTTAATTAGGTGAAACCATCGACGGGTCGGGTCAATATAAAAATATACTCCGTAATAATTATGTTGGAAATTGTAATACGTACTAATTAATCATCATGTATAAATTGTCAATTACTTATAAAGTATACTTATCTTGAAATGTTGTATACACCTTCGTATAATCCTTGTCTAAGAATGTGTTCTTCAAGTTGTCTGCAGAATTTCAAAACCATTCATCAATATATAAGAATATGTTAATAAATGTATAAATCGATTAAAAAAACACTATTGATACTAAGATTGGTAATAGTATTTCATTGATAAATATACCCAAATAAAAAAAAAATAAACGATAATTGGATTTTCGTGAGGATTGCTATGTGCGATTGGCTTATCCCGTGGCACGGGTGGTTGTGTTGATTGAATGTTGGATTACAAGTCAAAAGGAATGCACTAGTGCGTAGCCATTCAGGACTTATACGCCTCCCTTAACGGAATGTGGCACGCTAGTGCTCTTATTCTCTATGGGGAATTTTCACAAACATCTTGCCTACATTTCTTCCCGGGTCTTGTCCTCTCGGATCTAGGCAGGGAATGTAGAAAAGTCAAGAGGCCTTCTTAGATTTAGCAATCTCTTGGCTAAATCTAGGGATCCAAATCATCCAAGGAGTTGGGCCCCACTCCAAAGAAGCTACCATAGATCATGATCATCCTCCACAACAAGACGTTCATAATCTCAATCAAACAATCATCACAATATAGCAAATCAATACAAGCCAATCATCACATAGTCAATCTACACTACCATCCTAATCTCTAGAATTTTAGCCACTCATGATCAAGCTCAACAATCTAAACATTTGCAAGATAAACATCCAAATAAAGCAATAAAATAGATTGGATAAAGTGTTTACCCAATATTGCAAGCTAGATTGTCAAACCAACGGATTAGAAGTGAAGATCTTGAAAGGGAATGCTTCAATCTCCTCTTCTTCCTTACAAAATGTACTGTGCTAAAATCTAGTGAGAGAAAGTGTAAAAATCTAATCTAGATATGAAAATTATAGAAAACCTCTCTCTAAAATGTGTATCTTTTCTCTAAAAATGGTAGAACCCCTTCCTTTAAATCATTTGGCCTCCTAATTACGCCGTGACGCCGGCGTAAATGGGATTTTAATCCCTTTTGCGCACGCGTTGCATCCGGCTCCATTAGTTTAGGATTACACCTCCTTCACTCTGTGAGCCTCTGCGTAATTTGAAAATAACTCTTCTTCCGCGCTTGCTTTGCCTTGTCCTTCTTATGCCACCATCATGCCGTGAGCTAGCCGGGCTTAAATGGGAAATAATTCCCCTTTTTCTCCTCCTCCCATGCGCGGTTGTGGCGTGTTTGGTCCTTGGATGTGCTCCTTTCTTAGCTTTGATATTTTTAACATCTTTTGTCACTTTTCCATCCAAAAATACCTAAAAACATTAAAAATATAATTCGGAAGGTATTTCCATGTTAAATCATGTTTCTAGAATAAATTACTCTCAAACATAAGATTTTAAGGTTAAAACACACACAAAACTCCTTTAAAATGCTATTAAAAACTAACATCTTTTGAGGCTTATCACCTACACCGGGCTTCCTTAAGTTAAATACTGATGCAGCTGTTCTCCCCTCTCAGCGCCGCATAGGACTAGGTTCGGTTCTTAGGGACGAAGACGGGTAGATGGTTGCAGCAGCATGCATACCGGGATCAAAGAAGCTGAAGCTTTGGCAATCCAGGAAGCTCTTAGTTGGGTTAAGAATCACGGCCTTAATCACATCAAAGTGGAATCAGATGCGCTACAGATTATTCAAAGCTTGAAGCAGAATTTTGAAGATTCCTCTTGTGATCTTGTTCTTATGGATGTTAAAGATTTGCGACTTTCAATTCTTCATGTAGTTATCTCTCATGTTAGTCGCACTGCGAATAGAGTTGCTCATAGTTTATCTAGGGAAACTTGTTCTACTATGTCTGTGCGTCAGGAGTGGACCTTTTTCCCTCCTTCTTTTATCATCAATGACTTGTACTACATTTGAATTAATGAAATTTATGGTTTTCAAAAAAAAAAAAACCGCACAAGAACCTCATTGTCGATCAATGCATTAATGGCACCTTACCTGTCTCAACCACAACTGAGGGTACTGTAATCTGAGGGCAACATGCCATGTCAGTTTATGTTTAAAAACTGAGCTAACTTGCAAGCTAGCATTTTATTTTTGCATACAACAAAGGCTGCATTTCTCAGTCAAATCAGATTTTTTGAAACGAGAGAGAGAATGGAGAGTTCAGCATCAGAAGTTAGAAGTCCTCTAGTGTTAGAGTCGTCAAGTAGAGAAAGATGGTGGAAAAGGGCAATGGATTTGGAAGAAGCGAAGCATCAGATACTGTTCGCCTTACCAATGATTCTCACCAACGCCTCTTTCGAATTCATCCTTCTCGTCTCCGTCATGTTTTCCGGCCACCTCGGAGACCTTCCGCTCGCCGCCTCTAACCTCGCCAATTCTTGGGCCTTCGTCACCGGCCTCTCTTTTATGGTACGTACAATTCAATACTCTCATCTCATATATAACATATGTTCGTTCTATCTTGGGATTCAAGCTAGATTAAAGATTCCCTGTTCCATTTGTGTTCCATATTTTTTTTGTTCGGTTGGTAGGAGACAACTTGGGAAAAGAAGATATGGTCAAATAGGGCTCCTAAATTTTTACACCAAAACTTCAAAGCCAATTAGACACCTCAACTTTAAAATACTGTAATTAAACTCTCAAACATGTTATTTTTGGTCAAATAAGTTAAATTTATCGGTAACTAACCGGTTACCTGTGTACCGTTCACTATATTTTTTACCGTTGACCAGAGAAATCTTACCGAAAAACATTACCATCGACCAAATGATCGTCTTCTCCGGGGAAGGCAACTAGTAAAGGGTCGCCTTCGCCGAAGAAGGCAACCTGAAGGGGCAAGGCCATCTCCGAATTTTCGTCGGATATGACGCCTGAACTGAAATGATATGCAATAAATAATAACAGGTCATTTATCAGTTTTTGGACTTCATTGTCTCAATTTAACATGTTAACTTTTTAAAAGTTTAGAGACCTAATTGACTTTTCAGGTAAAATTTATAAACTTTTATCATCTCCGGTGACGATCGAACCGTTGCCGATCGCTGTCTACCAGATAAGGCGATCAATCGCCTTCTCCGGTGGAAGGCGACCAGTTGGTCGCCTTCATATCTCAGAGAAGGCGACTAGTGGTTGCCTTCCGCCAGAGAAGGCAACCACCTATCCTAGTCGCTCTGCCAGAGAAAGCGGCTAGTTAGTCGCCTTCTCTGGCGGAAGGCAACCAACTGGTCTCCTTCCGCCGGAGAAGGCAACCAACTGGTTGCCTTCTCTGGTAGAAGATGACCAGCGACAGCCGGTCGCCGGAGATGGATAAAATTGATGTCAGAATCCAAATGACCTGTAATAGCTGGTCATTTATCAATTTTTGGACTTAATTGCCTCAATATAACATGTATGCACTTTTTAAAAGTTTAGAGGACTAATTGACTGGTAAAATTTAAGCACTTTAAAGGTCAATAGCGATCCGAGATTGCAAGGCCAATGTAAATATCTATTTTATCCCTGCTTGAAATGTGGAATTTTTTTCCCTGGTGAAAAATTGACGAAAAATTGGCCGAAATGACCATTTTTTGCAACAAAAATAATAATCGTGGATCGAGATTGCAAAGTTTGAAAGTCACGTGTCAATCCTGATAGTGCAACTATAGTTGTGGGACCATAAGTGCAAAAAACTCTTATTGTTATTATTTGCAAGTATATAATAAAATATATTTAATTAATTATATGATACCATGATGTATTTTATTGTATAATATAAAAATGAATGGTTATTCTTATTGAAATTTAAACCATCTAAATTATCGTGTCTACTTTAATTTAGTCGGTCCTTTTTGCTAAAACTAATGGGGTTGATAAAACATGTTTGTTGATGACGATGATGGTATGTAATAGATTGGCCTAAGTGGTGCACTTGAGACACTATGCGGACAAGGACATGGCGCCAAGTTGTACAAGATGATGGGGATATACCTCCAGACATCATGCATCATAACGTTTGTTTTCTGCGTAATTGTTGCTATTATTTGGTACTTTTCTGATTCCATTTTGATTTTACTCCACCAACAACCTCAAATAGCACACATGGCTGGCTTGTACCTCAAGTTTCTAATACCTGGATTGTTCGCCTACGGTTTTGCGCAAAACTTGCTTAGATTTTTACAAACGCAAACACTCGTTTTACCATTGGTCGTTTGTTCAGTGGTGCCGTTACTAATCCACATCGGCATCACATATGTTTTGGTTCGATTAACGAGTTTAGGTTTCAAAGGGGCACCAATTGCTGCTTCCATTTCTTTGTGGATTGCGTTCCTTATGTTAAGCGCCTACGTAATGTTTTCGAAGAAATTCAAGTATACTTGGACGGGATTTTCATTCGAGTCATTTAATCATATCTATAAAACCTTGAAGTTGGCCCTACCCTCTGCTGCTATGGTGTGGTTAGTATATATATCTCTAATTAAGTATCATTACAATTATTTTGAGTATAAATTAACTTAATTAGGATCGGATGTGTGATGTCTGATAATCTTTCAATTTCTATCCCTCTTTGGTCATTGTTGAACAGCTTGGAATATTGCGTTTTTGAGATTCTGGTGTTGTTGGCAGGCATTATGCCAAACTCGGAAATAACAACTTCACTTGTTGCCATGTGGTAAGCATATATGTATTGCTTTGTTATTTAATCTCGAGTAGTGTTTTAGTACATCTACCCTTATTTTAGTTTCTAATAACATCCGTAATAAGTATTCAATTTTGGTATTAACAGGTGAGTTTTTGTCATCTTTTCCCTCCCCATCTCTCAAATTAATAATAAAAAAATATAAATGTCAGCACGCGCTTAGTTCACTGCTGGTTTAATAGATAATATTTGAAAAAAAAAAAAAAAGATCAGACCAAGATTTAAAACTCACCAGCGGTAGTGTACGGATTATGGGATTATGCCATGACATTTGGCCCTACCTGTTGAGCTATTGAGTTACCATGATTTATATCTCCTCTCACATGCTTTGTTGGATCGAGGCGTAGGGACCCTTGAAATTATGAATTCAACCTTTTGGGAGAGAATAAAAGAAAATAAATAGCAGAAGAAATAAAAGAAAACGATCCTCCCTATAATTACCAATTTCTATTAAATATCTACGTTTTTTTTAAAAAAAAAATATTCTCTTTGGTCATAGTATTGATGTGACATGACATTTTTGTTCTCCGTCAACAAAATCGTTTAAATAACGTTAAATACAATAACACTTTCTAATACTAATAATTTGGTTGACCCTATCATGAGTAAATAAGGAATCTACATATCTTCGATAGAGAAGGAATCTACATATCTAATTAAAAAATCGGTTGGCATATTACTGAAATTCGTATGTATTTAATTTACTAGTTTTTCTACTCGCTTTGCGCGAATAGGATAATGCCCAATAATTACTTTTAAATAAGTATTTCAAAGTATATCAATGCAATATTATATAGAAGATGTTCATGCATAGGTAAATAAATGTTGAATTTGTTTATTTAAATTGGTAATTTAAAGTATATAAATGCAAGATAATATATGAGAGATTGATTATATATAACTGTCACAAAAATAAATGTTTGCAACGTTGTAATAACGTTAATCTAAGTACTAAGTCTAAAAGCGATAGTCTAAATAAATACTATTTTTGGTTTAAATGTTTCTAATTCTCTTTTAGGTAGCATTGTTATTGTTTTCAGTACATGTCTTTTTTTTTTCTTTTTTCTTTTTTGTTATTGGTAGTGTGTCATGTGCAATTGGTTTATTGGTAGTATCATAGAGGGATTCATCATGCAATGAAATTATGGTGTATGAAGTTTTAGATTTATCTTGTTGTGTATATGACTGAGATCTTAGTTGTGCTATGAACTCTTTATCTTACAAGCACATGTTGATATTTGATAGTGGTAGTTTTCCTTACATGTTTCATGTGTTGTGAGACATCTAATTCTAAATTAATTAAATATATATATATATATATATATATATATATATATATATATATATTATTTTTTGTTGTAGCTACTAATTTATTTTTTTAATTTTAAGTAATAAGAGCAAAAAGTGGGAAAATTATGATGTGGAACCGTGTCCACCTTGCAAGGTGGACACGGTTCCAAAATTGTTCATAATTATGAATGTATAGTTCAAAAATTATGAACATATAGTTCTATAATTATGAACATAAAGTTGTGAACATAATTATGAACATATAGTTCTGTAATTATGAATATAGAGATTCAATAATTGTGAATATGAAGTTAAAAAATTATGAATATATATCTTAATAATTATGAACATATAGTTCAACAATTATGAACATTGAGTTCTGTAATTGTGAATATAGAGTTCAATAATTATGAATATGAAGTTAAAAAGTTATGAATATATAGCTTTATAATTATGAACATATAGTTCAGTAATTATGAACATAGAACTGTTTCCATATTGCAAGGTGGACACAGTTCCATGGCATAACGATTGAATAAAGTGCCGTACATACTTTTCATCCACAATAATGAAATCATTGATTTTTTTTTTTTAAATTTTCATTCGTTGCTGAGACAAATTGTTTTGAGAGTTTGTCAATGACAATTGCTGTCAATAGATGATGATAATAAATAATTCAAAATATAAGGTTACAATAAATATTGTTATAATAATATAGTAAAAATTAACTTACAAATTTCTTTAGAAGTTTTTGATAAAAGCATAATTGAAATATTAAGTTTTGTTCTCAATAATCAAAAGAAGATTAATTAAACGAGAAAAAAAAAAATCTGAACTTAAATTTATTATTTTTTTAATGAAAGAAAATTAAATGATTATGAAAGTTCCTCATTTATAATCATCGAATGCTATGTATTTAGTCGGGCTAATTATTTGATCAAAGTTTATGTTAAATTTTATATTTTATTTTTAATACATTTTAACATATTCATAGTACATGTTTAATAATTATGCTAACTCTAATTAGAATGAGGTTCGAACCTAAGACCTTTTCTTATAGAAATTAATGAGTAAGTTAAGAATAATAAATAGTTAACGGAATATTCCGTTAATAAAGTTTATACTAACGGAATTTAAGGTTATCTAAGGAAAGAAAATAATATAATAAAGGGTAAATAAGGAAAATCATTAAAAATATTAAAATCAAAATACTATGAACCAATCATTTTAAGAAACAAGTAGTACCGACATTTTTTTTATTCCAGTTATAAGGGCCTAACATTATTGGCTTTTATTATAATTGTAGATTGTAGATAAACGGGTTTTTGAGTGTAAAACCTTGAAAGTCCTAATATTTAAATGGTAATATTTTATCTTATTGCTAAATATGTTGGTATTTTGTTACTTTCCTGTAGTGAATATATGCTCCTAAAAATTAACATTTTAATTTTCATCAGTGTGAATACTGAAGCCATAGCCTACATGATCGCATGTGGTCTTAGCGCAGCTGCCAGGTATGTATGTATTTCAATTCACAAATCTCTAATCCATTTTCACTCTTCTTTTCTCGTTTAAATTTTTGTTAATGTTGCCCGTCAATTGAGAGGCAATATATGTACTGTTTTGAAAATTGAGAGACAACATTTACACCACTAATAATTCAATAATAACATTAATAATTGGCATATTATGTGGCCACAGCACCAGAGTCTCCAACGAATTAGGAGCCGGAAATCCTAACCAAGCTAAGCACGCCATGTTTGTTTCTCTCCAGTTGTGCATTCTTTTGGCTATTGCAACCGCCCTTTCTCTAATTTTCGGTCATGATGTGTGGGTCAGTCTGTTTAGCAATAGTTCGGTTGTAATATCAAATTTCGGTTCAATGACCTACCTTCTTGTTACATCCATCATATTCGATTTTGTCCAAGGAATCTTATCAGGTAAAATATGATATTTTTGAATGAAACTTTATCGTTTACTAAATGATCTGAGGTTTTTTTTTGGGGCAAATTTTGTGAACAGGGGTGGCTAGGGGGTCCGGTTGGCAGCACTTGGCTATGTGCATAAACTTGGCAACATTTTATTTCATTGGAATACCAATTGCTGCACTCTTTGCTTTCAAGTTGAAACTCTATGTCAAGGTAAGTGGTAACTATCATATATATATACTAGCCAATGTGAAGTTTATTTAAAATGTGACTAGATAATATCATTAAGGCGATGCATGCATGATTAAATTGGATGAAAGTGATGGGTTAGAGCCTAGAGGGCTATATATATATATATATATATATATATATATATATATATATATATATATAGTAAGGTTCAAGTGCGGCAATGTCCTTAGGTGCAGCGGTGCAGCGTCACCAAAAGTTCAACAAATATACACCATCAACGTTAAGAAAATGCACCACAGAAACACATATAAATTAGGTACGCATCTCTAAAAACACACCATTAGGTGTGAGTAAAAACACCATACAGTATTCGGAAATACACCATTGGTGCATGTTGTTAACTGTGGGTGTATATATTCTGAAATTTCGCCGCACCGCCATACCTAAGGACATTGTCGCATTTGAACTTTTTCCTATATATATATATATATATATATATATATATATATATATATATATATATATATATATATATATATATATATATATATATATATATATATATATATATATATAATCAACATCTTTTATGTCAAAATTGTGATAGATCCAGTTTAATTAATTATGACAAGATTTTGTATTGAATGTGAAAATTTTATATATTTTATTGTGGCACATATATATAGGGATTGTGGATTGGATTGATCTGTGGTCTGGCTTGTCAATCTTGCGGTTTGTTGTTGCTCTCCATCTTCACAAACTGGAACAGACTGCTACCCTCAACTACCAACAATAATGAAAAACCATTATTATTATCAGCTTAGCTTCTTCAATCATCCTAGCTAATATTACTCTATTTGTTTTGGAGAATTATTCCGACTAGCTAGGTAGTTTAATGCATTCTCTATCGGACCAACCTAGACCAGTTGGGTTATTCAAGTCGAGTTGTTTTAAAATACTCTTTTAATAAAGTATTTTTTGTTAGATGGTTATCGATCAAAGACCAAATATAGAGTTTATAGAACTGAATGAATTATCACTGCAAACTTAGGCAACTATAAATAGTGTACAGAGAAGAGGAAAGATAGAAGGAAGTTACAACAACTAATCTAACATACAGTTATTCAACAGATTGAAGCTAAAATAGAACAAATACATAGATGACTAATGTGAGCCTCATATATATCCTTAATAGAGAATGTATGTCATTTCTCTGTTTTTAGGTTTTTCTTTTTCTTTTTTTGTAATATTTAATTAATACATAAAGTTTTTAAGGAGAAGGTACAAATATGGCATCAATTATTTGAGAAATAACAATTAAGCCACTAAATTTGAAAAAATTCACCGCCGACATGCATCACCGAAACTTTTTTACTCCCCAATGAAATTATAAATTACGAAGAGAACTTTGTCACTTTATTGTTATGATTATATATAGCAGTTACAAATTGCAATGCAAATTCACACTCACACTCACCTTCTTGCTTTCCTCAATTACCGAAATCCTCCATCGTTGGTAACGACTCTCCTGGCCAGATTCTTTAGGGATTAGGGATTTAAAATGTGACTTTTAATTGGATCAAATATTTACATGTATTTCAAGTAGGATAATAAAAAAAAAATTATATAATTACACATGTAATCCAATCGAAACGTGGTGTAATCTGCTAAAAATGTTAATTGTAACATTTTTCTAAGTTCGTAGATTAATTTGCAACTTTTTTGAGTTTAGTGGTTTAATTATTATTTCTCAAATAGTTCGATGACCTATTTGTATCTTTTTCTAAATTTTTTTATTAGTTTTGCGATTAAGTAGACTGATTCAAATAATAAAAATAAAGATTTTAAAAAAATAATAATAAAAGCATCTAAATTCAATTCATGCAAGATTTGGTTTTCATAATTTACAACACAAATAATTAACATGTATTTTATTGATTATTGTCACGTTCAAATGTTTTTTAGAATTTATTATGCAAAAGGAGAAAGGTTTAACTAACTGATTGTGAATATATATAAATTGTGTTTCTAAGCTAAGACAAAACACATAAGGAATTTGTGAATATAATATAGGAGTTTTCAAATCTTAATATGTTAATATTGTGTGATTGTAATATTTGAAATGAACTTGTAAATACTGATGGATATATTGGACTCGAAACGAACCGACCAGGAGAGACGGACCCGAGACGCCTCGGCCCAATCCCTTGGGCGTGGCCGGGTCGGCCCAAAGCGACTCGGCCATGGGCCGAGCTCGGTGCACCCGAGCTCATCACCATGGACCCGGCTGCTGCCGAGCCGGTCCATGGTGGACTCGGCTAGGCCGAGCTCGGCACATGCCCAGCTCGACCATGCCGAGTCGCCCCACTTTGGACCCGGTCCCGGAGGGGACGCGGTCAAAGCGGGCCGATCTAACCACCCCCGGTTTTAGGGGTGCGGTTGGGGGTTGAGCTGATATAAAAGCCTCCATCTTGTCCTAAACAAGGACACAACATGTTCACTATTTTACACCTACTATTGTCCTAATCAAGCCTTGTAATAGCTTATTAGCGATATTTAATACAATATACGGTCCCCGCGACCTACGGTCCCTGCGACCTTGCGATATCCTTGCGTTACATTTATTTATTTCATATTACGTTCTTATCCGGGTTCATTGATTCGGGTCTACCCCGGGTCAATTAAATCCATCATTGGTGCTCCCGTTGAGAGCTGTTGTACCAGCTCAAGCGTGTTCTTTACTCATTGGTCTACCACGACCAGCTACCATGGCAAGATCGAGATCCAACTCTCGCCACACCAACGGTTCCCGCAGCACCCAGCTCGTCGCAACCGGGAACGGCCCTAACAGGGCCCCCAACCTCCAGCCGACCGCCTCCATCAGGTCGGGGGGAGACCTGAGGGGCCAGCTCACCAACCACCGTAGCAGTGGTGCACCGCCCCCCGCTCCGACTCGCGCTCTCCTCCATCAGGTCGGGGGGAGACCTGAGGGGCCAGCTCACCAACCACCGTAGTGGAGGTGCACCAACCACTGTCGTCCCCGCTCCAGCTCGCGCTCTCCTCCAGGAGGGGGTGGTGGTCTTCAAACAAGCCTCCACGGCGCTGACTCGCTCGCGGCGTGCCTACGGGCAAAGGAGCAAGCTGACCTGGGCGACACCCGAGGGGCGCCAGCACCACCTCCACCTCTACCTCTCTCCAGGGGGCGCAGCGGGCCGAGCACCCGGGCACTCAACACTCAAATCGAAGAGGAGGTCAACCCGCCCCGGCCATCGGACACGCGGGGAGGGGGTGACATCCGCCAAGATCGCCATCGAGAGGGCGATAGAGGGAGGTCGACCCATGTTAGGCCCACCTTGGAGAGGCTGGGCAAGTGCGTGTCAGCCCGAGAGAGGTTGGGCCCAAGGCCAACCCCCAACGCACCACAAGCGGAGGAATCATGTTCCCGAATGTCGCCAAGCCATGGCTTTCGAGCCTCACCGCGGGAGGAATTTTTTTCACGTAGGTCGCCAAGCCACGGGCCCCGAGCTCCGCCGCGACGCGAGTAGGCCTCCCGAGATTAGAGGTCGGGAGAAATGAATGGTCGAGCTCCAAGCACCCATCGTGACGAGGTCGAGCAGCTCTGTAAGCGAATGAACGAGCTCTCGGAGGGGATGGTCCGAGCCCTCCTACTTAGCCCCGACGTTTCTCGAGGGGTGCCTACATTTACCCCACCCTTCCCAAGGGGGCGTGATAGGTCAACCACCGGACTTCCCCAAACCCCAGGAGCTCAAATATTGACATATGTTCTTATTAACCCATGGTCGATGTCGTGCACGCCGACCCCGACCTTGGCATTTCCCTAACTGTAGTACAGGGGGGACGCCCTCGATCACTACCTAACGGAAGAACCTGTTATGGGTTGCTTACCCCTTGACAAGGCCGCAGCCAAGCCGGTGGGGAGAACCTACATGGTCTCCCGTGATATACTTTACAAGGGGTCCTCCCATGAAACCCTGCTACATTGCTTGTACCCCAACGAGGCGAGGTCAGTAATAGAGGAGATCCACAAAGGGACCTGCTCGGCCCATCGCGTGGTCCTCTCCAAGGATGTTTCAAGAGGTGGAATATCTCCTCCAACGATGTTTTAAGAGGTGAATCGTCCCCTCCAAAGATATTGCAAGAGGTGGTCCGTCCTCTCCAATGATGTTTCAAGAGGTGGAACGTCTCCTCCAACGATGTTTTAAGAGGTGGAGCGTCCCCTCCAAAGATGTTGCAGAAGGTGGCCTGTCTCCTCCTTTGCAATAAATGGAATAAAACTTCTCGTGTCGAAGTGATTTTCATTCCTTTTTTAAAGAGGGGAGACGAGTATTCACCCGACCTTCCCGAACGCACCCTAAGGGGCACGAGGTCCGACTTCGCGTACCAACCCCGACGGAAGAGCTCGATGGCTTAGTCCAGCAGGGCTCGACCCAAGCAGCTTGCGCATCCTAAGGGGGCACGAGGTCCGACCTTGCGTACCAACCCCGACGGGAGAGTCCAATAGCTTAGTCCGGCAGGACTTGGCTCATGCTGGTAGCGCACCCTAAGGGGCACGAGGTCCGACCTCGCGTACCAACCCCGACGGAAGAACCCGATGGCTTAGTCCGGAAGGACTAGGCTCAAGCGGCTAACGTAACCTAAGGGGGCACGGGGTCCAACCTCGCGTACCAACCCCGACGGAAGAGCTCGGTGGCTTAGTCCAGCAGGACTCGGCCCAAGCGGCTTGCGCACCCTAAGGGGGCACGAGGTCCGACCTCGCGTACCAACCCCGACGGAAGAGCCCGGTGGCTTAGTCCGGCAGGACTAGGCTCAAGCAGCTAACGTACCCTAAGGGGGCACGGGGTCCGACCTCGCGTACCAACCCCGACAGAAGAGCTCGGTGGCTTAGTCCAGCAGGACTAGGCTCAAGCGGCTAACATAAGGCATTGTGTAAAAAAAAAAAGTTCTAGCACCTCGGTAAATCGGTAATACTACCTCCCGGAGGGGAGACATAAAATGTGCCCACCTCTCGATGGGAGACATAAAATGTGTCCACCTCCCGGAGGGGAGACATAAAATGTGCCCACCTCTCGAGGGGAGACATAAAATGTGCCCACCTCCCGAACGGGAGACATAAAATGTGCCCACACCCCTGAGGGGAGACATAAAATGTGCCCACCTCCCGGAGAGGAGACATAAAATATGCCCACCTCCCGGAGGGAAGACATAAAATGTGCCCACCTCCCGAAGGGGAGACATAAAATGTGCCCACCTCCCGGATGTGAGACATAAGATTTGCCCACCTCCCGGAGGGGAGACATGAAATGTGCCCACCTCCGGGAGGGGAGACACAAAATGTGCCCACCTCCGAGGGGAGTGGCATGTTAAGGAAAATACAAAGGGGTGAAACGGAACCCATATGATAAAGAAAGGAGGACGGCAAACAAGCTACAACCAAGTCGCTACAATCAAATCTAATCCTTGAGGATGGGGTCGGCCATGTTGGGGTCGGACCCATGGAGTGCAACTCGTGTTTACTCTCCTTCATTAACGAATATTCGGCCCAACTCACCTCGGCCCAAGGCGCCCAGGTCCATAGCGAGCTCGGCCTAGGACGCCTCGGCACAAAGCTCCTCAGCCTAGGACACCTCGGCTACAATGGGCTCGGTCGTGGTGAGCTCGGCCACGTTACGCATAGAGGTCGGGTCGGGACATTTACTCTCTTTCGTTGTCGACTTCTCCAACGAAGAGAGTGGGGGACTCATGATGGATATATTATGATCGGAGCAAACCGACCCGAAGGAGCGGAGCAAGAAGTTGGAGCGGCCCAAGACGTCTCACCTCGGCCTCAGACGTCTCACCTCAGCTTAAGGCGTCTCACCTCCGTCTCAGACGTCTCACCTCAGCCCAAGACGTCTCACCTCAGCCCAAGACGTCTCACCTCGGTCCAAGGCGCCCAAGTCCATAGCAAGCTCGACCTAGGACTCCTCGGCACAAGGCACCTCGGCCTAGGACACCTCGGCTACAATGGGCTCGGTCGTGGTGAGCTCGGCCACGTTACGCATAGAGGTCGGGTCGGGACATTTACTCTCTTTCGTTGTCGACTTCTCCAACAAAGAGAGTGGGGGACACATGATGGATATATTGGGATCGGAGAAAACCGACCCGGGAAAGCGGAGCAAGGAAGTATGGAATAGACCCGGGGCCTAGTGGTTGGGCCCTGTGCTCGGCCCAAGGTGCCTCGGTCATGGTGAGCTCGGTCACAGGAGGTCGGTTAATTATCAACTTGGGGTGACCGCGTAGGAGTCGGCTCGCAATGTGTCTACTCTCTATCGTTGTCGACTCATCACAACGAAGAGAGTGGGGGACTCGTGATGGATATATTGGACCCGGAACGAACCGACCCGGAGAGACGGACCCGAGACGCCTCGGCCCAATCCCTTGGGCCGTGACCGGGTCGGCCCAAAGCGACTCGGCCATCGGCCGAGCCCGGCCACGGACGAGCTCGGTGCACCCAAGCTTGTCACCATGGACCCGGCTGCTGCCGAGCCGGTCCATGGTGGACTCCGCTAGGCCGAGCTCGGCACATGCCCAGCTCGGCCATGCCGAGTCGCCCCACTTTGGACCCGGTCCCGAAGGGGACGCGGTCAAAGCGGACCGATCTAACCACCCCCGGTTTTAGGGGTGCGGTTGGGGGTTGAGCTGATATAAAAGCCTCCATCTTGTCCTAAACAAGGACACAACATGTTCACTATTTTACACCTACTATTGTCCTGATCAAGCCTTGTAATAGCTTATTAGCGATATTTAATACAATATACGGTCCCCGCGACCTACGGTCCCTGCGACCTTGCGATATCCTTGCGTTACATTTTTTTTTTTTTTGAAAGTCCTTGCGTTACATTTATTTATTCCATATTACGTTCTTATCCGAATTCATTGATTCGGGTTTATCCCGGGTCAATTAAATCCATCAAATACAAAACAAAGTAATAAATTACATATATGTTAATATTGTGTAATTATGAATTTTTTAAAAATAAATTGTAAACATACATTTATCATATAAATTGTGAATATTTGAACCCAAATCTACAAAATAATTTGCGAACATGGGAACCAGGAGTTTTGGGTTAAGAATTGAGAGAATATGACAAGACATTTCGGATTCCGGTCCATGGAAGAAAAGATAATTGAAAAGATCGTCCTAGGTCAGTAGTGTTTTTTTTTTTTTCCTAATACATAAGTTTTTAAATTTAAGTAAGAGTATTCCTAACTTCTAATTTTTGACTTCAAGAGTTACTAGATGATGTAAATTCAAGTCATATTTTTCGTCTCAAAAGTTATTAGATTATATAAATTCAAGTCATATTAGCTTCTAGTTTTTTGTCTCAAGAATTACTAGATGATATAAACTTGAGTTGCATTAACACTCTTTCTCTCAACTTGGAGAGCCCAACTCCAACAATGTTTGAGATAGCGTTCGAACCTCTACCATATCGCTTCGAGTTGTGATATCACGTGATCAATCACTATGCAAGTCCTTAGACTCCTATGTTAATTAATAGTTATACCAATATACCATAGACAAAGAGTACATATAATAACATGAACTCCAGTTATTATCCCTAACCTTTTTTCAATTTACATTATTCCTCTTTATTTTTCTTTTTGTACAAATAAAATTAATGTATAAAAATGCATCATTAAAAACTCTAATTCAGAACTTTTAAATCACTCATATTGATATTTTTCAATATTTTAAGAGAAAATGATCAAATAGACCCTCAAACATTTGCTAAAAAGTCAATTAGCCCTTCAACTTTTTAAAGGTACAATTACACCCATAAACAATGTATTTTGATGCAATGAAGTCCAAATTAGGGATGGCAACGGGGCGGGGCGGGGCGGGGGCGGGGAGTATACTCCCCGTCCCCGTCCCCGAATCCCCAACCCCATCCCCGTCCCCGTCCCCATCCCCGGCGGGAAATTGAAAATAATTCCCATCCCCGTCCCCGCGGGGAATTAGGCGGGGACGGGGATTCCCCATCCCCATTAACTATTAATTAAAATTTTAAATTTTAAAAATAAATCGTAAGTTTTAATATATATATATATATATATATATATATATATATATATCTTATTTTTTTATTATCTATTTAATTATAAAAATTAATCGGGGACGGGGCGGGGCGGGGAGGGGTATCCCCGTCCCCGTCGGGGAATTGTTTACATTCCCCGTCCCCGTCCCCATTTCCCGAAAACTTTCTTTATCCCCGTCCCCGTTGGGGCGGGGATTGGAGATCCCCGCCGGGGACGGGGCAAATTGTCATCCCTAGTCCAAATACGGATAAATGACCTGCTATCATAGGTCATTGAAGATCCGGCGACTTTTTCGACGTGTTTTCAGGAAAAAAAAAAAAAAAAAGTGACCGGCGAACGATCGCCGGTCACGGAGAAGGCAACCCAGATCTGGGTTACCTTCTCCGGCGAGAAGGTGACCACAATGGTCGCCTTATCATCTAGAGAAGGCAACCCAGATCTAGGCTACCTTCAATTTTAAAATAGTCTAAATTCAACAATTGTTTTATTTTTTTTTCAAGTTCTAAATCGTAACAAGAAAACCATACATACTATTTCAATTGGATTGCTATAGTGTCCGGTTTGGTTCAAATCGAACCTTAGTCATCCCTACATATAAACAATAATTTTTTTTTCTCAAAAAAAAATAAATGAAATAATTATTTTAAGAAAAAATATCCATTTAACATCAAAGGAGAAAAACTGACACTTTTAAAATAATTGAGGAGACAAATGTGGATGCATGAATAACATGGGGTGGGTGGTGTGTGGGGGGAGGGGGGAATGCTATAAACCCATAATTCAATGAGAAAAAAAGTGTCATTTTCCCTTCATAAAATCAATAATTCAGGTCCATGAAGTCACTAGTGCATATTTTATGCTTGCAAAATCACTACTGTAAATTTATGTATGTATATAAGGGAGACTAATCAATAGTTGGGGGTTGTGGGGAAAAATGTGGGGTTATCTATATAAATATTAAAAACTTAAAAGTTTTTAATAATTGATAAAATTGACGTAATTTTTTAAAAACTAAAACCCAGTTGCCCTCAATAAGGCTAATGAGTCACTCGCCGAGAGTTAAACTTGTAACTTTATAATTACTAAATATCTCTTAAAATTATACAATAATCATGATTACATGTCAAATACTCAGTTTATGAACATTTAACTTTAAGTTTATTTGCGTACATATTCATAACTTATATAAACGGTGTTTTAGTAACACTATTTTTTTGCGCAACCAAAAATAACATTGGTACTATAAATAGGTATATAACTAGTATTTGCACTCGTGCGATGCACGCCCATATATATAATTAATAGAATATATAGTATTATATAAAAAAAAAAAAATAGCACAACATTTGAAATTTATTAGACATTATTGAATACTTCTTTCTATACGACATTCGCAGTTGTATTTTTAGATCGTACATTTTCTTCACAAATAAGTATTTTTAACATTAGACCGCCCCAATCGCACGCACCCGACCGCTGGAGAGGCACCCGCCATGAACGCTGCCCACGCCCAAGGGGCTGCTGCCGCGCCCACGGAACCTACTACTGTAACAGCTGTGCCTCCAATGCATCCGCCTACTGTTGTGCTAGATCAGAACGAAACAGCTGCACCAACGGCCATACCCCAGGTTGGTCTTACTGCTATACGAAACCAATGCTTCTTCAACGCTGCTTATTCTCATCACACGAACAAGGTAGCTGTAGGGGCAGTCCTCCTCGATAGACAAGGAATGTACATCTCAGCTCTACAGGCACCCATGGTAGACTGCTTCTCCCCTCTTATGGCAGAAGCGTTCGCATGCAAAGAAGTTTTGTCCTGGCTATGGGATCGTGGGGAACGATCTGTCGAGCTCTTAACAGATTGTTTAACACTTCAACAGTATTTATCACTTGCAATTAGTTCGCCTCGCTCATATCTTGGATATGCTATTGATAGCTGCAGAAACCGTATGGTTTCTTTTAACTACTGTTCGCTTCGTTTTATTCCTAGATCAGATAATTACTTAGCTCATACTTTAGCATCTACTGCTTTTCTTCAGTTAGCTACTATGTATTCGGACTCTGGTCCGTCAGACTCTATTGCAGCTTACTTTCAATAAATGTCGTACAGGCTCCTTTCAAAAAAAAGTATTTTTAACATTAGAATCAAATTTACATATATACCGAATCACTTCTGAGATACGTCTTTCCTTCAGCATTATATTATATTCATTCATGTATTCATTGACTGTATCTACCACATCCAAAGTTGGGGCCAAAATTGCACGATCTTTTAGATATTTAAGATCTCTGTTGCCCCTACGAAACCTCGGGAATATGCTATCAACAATTGTAGAAATAGGATCCTCAACACACGTTAGTAAAAAATTTTCAGGAATATTTATCTCACATTCTCCATCCATTGAATCACCAATTGTTCCATCACCTATATTAGCAATCCACTTTGCAACTTCACTATCTGATTGCAAGGCCCTAAGCCTTAGATTCTTTGTTAGCCTAAATACTTTACACCTTCTCCAAAGATAGGATGAATTTATACTTGCTTCCACAATATCTTGTCTCGTTGGAATTACTGGTAGAATCTGTCTGAAATCTCCACCTAACTCCACGATTTTTCCACCAAAAGTCATATCAAAGCTGTTTGGATTTTTAACACGCATTATATCTCTCATAGTTCGGTCCAAAGCTTCAAAGCAGAATTTATGCATCATTGGTGCTTCATCCCAAATTAAATAATAGTGCTTCAAAGTGAATTCTTCAATTAGTAGAAGTCTATTTATTTTACTTAGTAACCGAACATAGTAGCCGGATAATGCACATTGGAAATCCAAAGGTCATGTGAACACAATCAATTCGACACATATAACTAATCACTTAAAAAGACGCAGTATAGTCTAGGCGGAAAGCTGTTTTAAGGAGAAAGTTACTGCTTTATTATAATGATAGATAGATGATAGATGATAGATTGTAATTATAAGTACATAATATGTTAAGTATATAATTATAAAATCAATACGTTAAGTGTACATAATAAAAACTTGATAATTTTTAACCAAATATATTTTAAAATCACATCATAATCATGATTACATGTACAACACTCAATTTATAAAAATTTAGCATGTTTCTTTACCTACAGTAATCACATATTTTGAATTTAGAACAATAATTACTTAACATGATACATTTAACAGAGTATGTATCCATACTTAATTATGTACCTATTGCAAATGTGAATGACGTTATTTTGAACCAGAAATAATTACAATGCAAAGTGAACCTGATCCACGGTATAATTTACCTTAAACCTTAATGAAGAATTGAAGATTCAACAATATATATAATTCGAAATTTTAAAATTTTATTTTTAATCTTCCAACAGTAACCTCCATATTTTTCAGTTTCTATTATAACCTTTGGCTTCGGTTTCCATTTCTTCCTCTTTATTGTTTCCCTCCCTCTGTCCCTCAATTTCTTGTACATTTCACTCTCCCCATTAATTACAGTAATTTTTTTTTCCTTTCATTATTTCTTTTCCCAAGTTAATTTAAACAAAAAAATATATATTTTTATCGTATTTTATTTGTTAATAAAAAATAAAATACATTTATATACCCCTTCTCATTCCTGATAGCGTAGAAATAATTATGGCTCTACAAAAAATACATTATTTCTCAACAGTTGTGGTTTTCTTTGCATCTTTGTTCTTTCCTTCCTACGACGCTTCGGAGTTCGACGTCGGTGGCAACGACGGCTGGGTTTTAAACCCTTCTGAAAGTTATAGCCATTGGGCTGCCCGTATAAGATTTCAAGTTAACGACACTCTATGTAAGTTTGTTTTTCTTTGAGTAATGTTTTTCGGGGAATCCTATGAAGTTTTCTTGCATGTTTCTTTGTTGAATATAAAAGCAATATGATATTTATAGACATTTTATAACTTTCTTTTATTTGTCAACTCGATTTAATGTTGTTTTCAATCATATTTGTAAATTTAATGGTAGAAAATAAGATTTGTGGAGTAATGTTTAAAAAAAAAAAAAAAAAGCAAAATTATTCCAACTTTTTTAGTTTTCAATTATGTTTATGATTTGAATGTGAAATTACTACTTATTCTTTATTTTTTTTAATAAAATATATGAATATTATTTGTTAAATTAATACAAAAAGATAGAATTGAAGCAGTATTTGTTTCGAAAATCAAATTTAATTTTCAAAACTGTGAAAAGAAGTAGTCGTTAAAAATAGGTTTATTTGTTTGAATAGTGTTTAGGTACGAGAAAGGATGCGAATCGGTGTTGGAGGTTGGCGAGGAAGATTATGAAAAATGTAACGGCGAAAATCCGATGAAGAAAATGGACGATGGATATTCTGTTTTGGAGTTGGATAGATCTGGACCGTTCTATTTCATTTCTGGAATTCAAGAAAACTGTGAAAATGGACAAAAAATTGTTGTTGTTGTTCTTGCTCCCAAACACCATAATGCTCCTCCTCTTGATCCGCCGCCGCCGAAAGGCTGTTCCTCAACGGCTTCGCCGCCCGGCGTGGGGGGCGTGGCTCCCTGGGCTAGTCCTCAGAATGGGTCTTCGGTGACTTCACCATCTAGCCACCGTCCCAGCGCCGCTCCGCCTAAAGGGCCTTCGGGTTCTCCGCCTGGAGACGCTCCGACAGTTGCTCCTGCAGTGCCGCCGGCATTTAATGCACCAGCGAAGCCTCCGGCGGCGGCGGGGACTCCCGAACCACCTTCGCCAAAGCCATCTTCTTCACCGGCTTATTCTGATACTCCTTTACCAACGACGCCAGTGTCGCCGACGAAATCTCCTCCGGCGGGAGAGGGTTGTAACGGTTCGAGTATCCGAAGCGATCCGGCGAATGTTAATAACTCGCCGGCGGGTTCACCTCCACAGCCAACGTCAGCGGCAATCCATCTTTCAGCCATATTGGTTCCAACCTTCATACTTACTATGTGTTTTGCATTTGGAGAATTTATTATTTTTTGTTAAATTTATATATTAGGTTTTCATTAGGTTTTTTACTTTCAAAAAAAAATATATTAGGTTTTTAAGTATTCGGGTATTAGATTTTATTTTTTCTATGTATTCCGGTTTTTTTTTTTTTTTTTTGGAACAAGGAGGGATGTATTCCGGTTCTTTAATTTATTGTAATCTTTCAGTTCATCATTAATAAATTAATAAATAATTAAATATCTTTATAACTTTTGGCAGATAATTTTGTCAAGCTAGCTAAGGTATGGGCATCTTCAATAGCAATGGATTTTTGGTGATTTTTTAAATGCTATAGGAGAGAGATGATGAAAAAAAAAAAAAAAAAAAAAAAAGAGAGAAGAAAAAGAAAAAGCAAAAAAAAAATGAAATCTGCCCAAAAAAATAAAAATAAAAAACTGTAAAAGTTGTGCTTTACGCGCCTACTGGGTGCGATAATTGCGCCTGACGCGCAAAGGTGCGCTGCATGCCTGCATTATTACTTTACTCACCAATTGAGGGCCCACAAAAATCCATGTATGGCAGGAGAAAAATACCATTCAAAATCCAACCCCCACATTTGTTAAAAACTCAACATCTCATTTTTACTGATCCAAAATCCTTGTAAAAGTATCTATTGGGGATGCCCTAAAGATTTGAATATATGATTATATTTGGGAAAATGTAATTTTAATTCTTAAATTATGGTTGAATAGAGATTTTAGTCTCCAGTTTTTTAGCTTCAACCATACAATTACTAAAGTCTATTCCTTCAGCCAACCAAACATCATAATACAATTCATATTCTATTCCTTACATATTCCATTCCATGTGAAATAGCATGCTGTAATTTTATTCAAGTATACCAGGGACTGCAATTGTAACATAAGGATTAAATGCACTTTTTTTAGAATTAATTTTATTTTTTGTCCTAGATTTATAGGTCACACTTCACTTTTAGTTCTTTTTTATTAGAACATCCACCTTTGGTCCTAGTATTATTGTGACATAATAATTTTTTGTGTCCTCTGTCAACAAAATTGTTAAAATGTCATTATGCAATGACATTTCGATTTTTTTTTTATTATATACAATGACCCGCTATTTTTTACTTTTTATTTTTGAAAAAAAAAAATCCCTATTTGAAGATCAAACGCCCTTTTATTTAAGAACATTTAAACAATTTTGTTATAAATGACCAAAAATGTCAATACCACAATAATACAGTACCAAAAGAGATGCTCTAAACAAAAAATAAAAAAACAAAAAAGAACTAAATCTAAGACAAAAAATGAAATTAACTCTTTTTTTAATAACGATGAAAATTCGCATGTGCACTTTTTTTTTTTTCTGTTTTTACATTTCAAAAATATTTTTAAAGAAGTTCATAGAGTTAATTTTTGAAAATGAATCTTTATGACGTCAAACTAATTTAAACATCAAAATTAGATTATTAAAAAAAAAAAAAAAAAAAAAAAAACTTAGTAAAACAATTCTTTTAAAGTTAACAATGACTTTGATAAGAAAATAACACATTTAGTCTGCTCAATTGTTATATGTTGTGAAATCTGTTTGGACCTTTGTGACATGTATCCAAATTCCAATTCCATTTTTCTCTGAAATATAATTTTTTTGAAATTCTTCTAGAATAAAATTAAAATTAAAATTCAAGGCTGCATTTAAATTCAAAGTTTTCTTATATACCATTCTTAAATACTCAAAATTTCATACAACAGTAAAATATCAAGCAAGCTTTTTAAGAAGAAATGCTCAAATTGATGTAACATTTTTCTTCTAATTAAGTTACAGAAAAGGGGATAATAATATACTAACAGAGAAGCCTCATAGATGATAGAACCCAGGAAGAATTGTTTGTTTCACCACTTAAAAGAACCACCATCGTTTTTTCTGCACCAAATTAAACCATTTACTTACCAATGATAAATCATAAACCATTTTACACAGAATAATCTTACTTAGATGGAATAAAGGGGAGAAAAGGAAATGAGTTTTCATGAGTAAGCAAAGAATTGCACCTTTCGGGTCACATTTTGTCGGCTTAGCACGATAGGCGTAGAGAGGACACCATTGTCAATTTTCTGAATGTATGGTTGCACCTTCTCCTCCAGCATTTTGTTTAGCTGAATTTCATTAAATGTTAGGGTTACTATCATGAAAACTTTATCAACGACAAATGATGACGTCAGATAAAAGGCAGATCAAGCCAATAGACATGTAATACCACTAAATCTCCATATATTTAGCAAAAACAACAGTTTGGTTCTAGATTACCCATAGAAAAGGAAAAAGGAAATATTAATGTTGAACCTTCATGACTAGTTAAAGTTGTACAGAGCAAGCAATTCCACATCACCCAAACAAAGAATGATGCACATTTATTTCCAGCGCAAAGAATTTTGTTACTGACCTTTTCTTCCCGCCAATTTGCTTCCCACTGAGCATCCAGCATCTTCTCTGCAATTTCCCTTTGAGCATTAAGAAGTACCGTCATTTCATAGAGTGTTTTTGGATCTTTGAGATCCTCTTCACTCCAAGAAGATGCATTAAGTGGAAGGTTCAACTCCTGTAGATGGTTTCATAATGAAATGAACAATTGAAAATAAAGCCAACAGTTATTCATTCAGGTCATATATCAGTCTAAACTGAGACAAGCTCATTATGAATTACAGCAACAAATTTGTTTTCCATAAGTTTAAGTAATTTAATCTTGTGAGCTTAGTAAAAATAACATTTTAAATTAAATAAAGCTAATAGACTTACTCCCCAATTTTGAGGCCGTGGTGGAGGGTGAAGTTTCATTACTTCAGATTCTAAAGTCTTCTTGGCCCTGTAATAAGGAATATTTTTCACAATAACAGGATCATCCCTAGCACGGGCAGGATCGATTGAGATCAAGGCCTGTAGAAATTTTTTTTCAATAAAAATTTGTTTCAACCATTTATAGAATGTATCACAATAAATCACCGTACTTCTTGCAAATACTCCCATCCAGGCTTTCGCTTGGCAACCTCATCTCTTAGTTGATCATATCGCATAGATTCCTAAAGAATTAAAAATAGAAACATCACGAGTTAGTTACCAATGACTTCACAAATTCACAACATGTTAGATATTCTAAAAAGATTCAATATGGAGAAATGCATCTTGCACAGGATAAAGTGAAGATTCTGCATCTCAATTTGTAAATTACCATTAGTTTATTTGATGTTTCAATTGTCTTAAATGCTAATTTACTAGAAAAAGAATTTGAAACTTTGTGCAAGGATGTAATTAATATAACAAGTGGACCGTATTCCCATATATCTATTATTGGATTTCTTTCTATAAAATTGAAAGGATAGGAAGCTGAAAATTAATCATAATATAATGAATGGCAACACATACATGAAGTTGGACTTAGTTAAGTACATTGAAAGATTAATTACACAAACTGATTAAAACTCAATTAAAAACACTCAAGAAAACAGTTCAAGAATGCAGCATAAGCATATAGCCCAACATAAACCTGTTTTCTTCTATTGCTTTCATGGATTGAGTTTCTATATCTTATGTGTACGTGTATGTGTGTGAGAATTCTTGCTCTACTGAACACTATAGATTACTATAAGCTAAAATAGATTTGTAAACATAAAAATACACAACCAGAGTTGCATGTAGGTTCAACATGCGCATAATTGCATGTAGATTCAGTGTTTTATTTTAAATTCAAACATAAATAGGACACTTTTCCAGAGTCGCAGTCCTGGCACACTCAAAAACCAGTGATCAAAGGAACAGAAGAATCTTAGTAAATTAGTAATGAAATTTTGGATGCCAAAAATAGGATGTGAATTTTCAAAATCTTGTCCTATAAGATTAACAAGTTATACATTAGCTGATATAACAGCCAACTAAATATTCAGTGCTTGTTGAGTCAAATTTTTATCAATCAGTTATTTCTCAGAAGGTGTAGCCGTGTGGGTTTACCAAACAAAATGTCTGTGAGCAAATGAACATACATATTTGAGAAGTCGATAATGTAATCTATTTAATTGTTAAGATTAATATTCATTCACTTTCTTTCCTTCTCTTATGTTTGGAAAGCAGAAAAAGACGTTGGTTTAAGAAAGAGCTTGGAGTGATGGACGCTTTGAGCCTTTGACCCTTGGTAAATGAAAATCAAGACAAGCTAATTTTCTTGCTAAATAGCTAAAAATGGGCTACATAGAATAGAAATTCACACTAGGGTTTGCAATGAAATACAGATGTAAACAGAAGTGAACCTTGTATTGCCACCAAATCTTCCTCTTGACATCATCATCATATTCAAATCCTCCCACAACTTGAGGCAAGGTAATCAACCAAAATTCGGCAATGCTGGGGTTTTTCATACTGTCCACTATATGCTGCAATCAAAAGCAGGATTCAGAACTATGAAATCTTAAGGAAATTCTGAACATTAATACAGAAAAATCGAGCAATGCTACATGATCTTGGGTTCTTCAAGGTCAAAACACACTTTAGCTCTCATCTTCTGACTTTCAATTTCTTGCAAATACATAAAGTGGGAAACGATTTCATATCCTAAACCAGGAAAAGAATAATTTACACTGCAATTCACCCTCTCCAATGGCTAAAGCTAGAAATAAAACTGCAATTTACATACTACAAGAACCAGTACAAAGTGCATGCCTTATTACACTTGAACATGTAGGACTTTTTTAAAATAACAATTCAAATGAAGAATGATAAAGTATCATCATTAACAATATTCATCCTTTGCATGTTTGATGTATTCTAGTGCAAGTTAATGTTTGCCTTCTATCCATATTAATGATGTGTAGTCATATAACAGACAAAGAAGTTCAAATTATTGTTAACAATTGACATAGAAGTAAAAATGGATAAGATAACACTAGCCTCATATGGGTAGTCCATCTTTCTCATTATGTTATAAGGTATCCATGGAGGCTCCATTATCTGTGGTAAGAGAATACAAACATGAGAAATAAAAAACATAAACTGATGAAGTTTTAAATTTACCCTGAAATTAATCTTGCGATTGAACTCACATTATCTATAGATATCTTTATTGGTAACTTGTCTTTGCATTCTGGGCACATCATAGAACCCTACAGAATAAGTGATCAAGTAAACATTAAATGAAATTACAATTTGGGAGCAATGGAGCATAGGAAAATATTTCACAGAACTTTTTGAAATATAAAAGTATAATAGTTCTCACAGTTCCATCGCAGTTTGGACAATCTTTATATGGCAATGGCAAATGAAGGTCCACCACTGAAGGAAAGTGCACTAACTCAGCTCGATTATCTGCTATGGCATCTGCAATGGATTCAGCTGTTGGCTTCTCTCCCCTGCAGATAGATTTTTGAAATATAAGAAACACTCTGGCTTGTTTGTTTCTTCCCTTGAGTTTGGGGAGGAAAAAAAGTGGTGTAACAATCAAGTAGGCCATCAAATTAGAGTAAAAGTGTTGCAAGGGAATAAAGCCGTTTTGAACTTATAGAGTTTACAACGTGCATATCTACTTGAATGAAGAGGAAGGGTCACAGCTCAGAATACTTGTAATAAATCCGTAAAGGACTATGGAACTGATGAACATAAAAAGATCAGTATTTTTCTCAGGATGGGAGTTCTGACTACATCTTATTACATCAAAAGATTATTGCATCAGTGGGAACCTACCTTCTCAGGCGGTAATCTTTCACCTGGTATTGCACCATCCCTGACCCCTTGCACATTGTGCACTGTAAAGCCTTCCACCCATTGCAGGTCCTACAGTCACTGCAGCTCAAAAGCAGGTTTCAACAATATCCTGTTATTATTACCTTCATGTAAACTGAACATATTTAAGTTATATTAAGCCCAGCCACGACTACTTAACTACCTTGTACAAACCAACTTCTTCCCCAGCTCCAGCGCAATATCATACGTTCCAATGGTAGCTATTGCCTACACTCCAATTCAAGCAATATACGTGAACAAGAACCCCAATTCAATAAAAACTAAGCACACAGACCCCGAACTGACAAATGGACGAACACATGGTGGCCCATTCCGCCAAAAGCAAAGGCCAATAAAACCAGCGTCAAAAGACTAAAATTTTTCCAAGGAATCAATCAGGTTGGAGACTTACGAAGACTGTGCAATAGGAGAGCTTAGAAATGAGCTCGGGGACGCCAAAGCCGCGTTGGGCGGAGCCAGCAATGTCGAAGGGGAGCGTGAAGGGGGTCAAGACCACCTTTACTGGGAACTCGAGAATGTCCCTAATTTGGTGGCCATAGCGCTTAGTGAAGAGGGTGTAATGAAGGTCAGCGAATTTCTTCACCTCCCTCAGCATACGCTGCGTGCTTTGCGACATTGGAGCCGGTTGAAAGCGGCAGAGTTGCAGATAGAGAGAACAGATAGATAAAGCGCAGATACAAGAGATATATTTACTTGAGCATTTAAATTTTTCTCATAAATTAAAAATTAACATTTTTTTTTTATTTTTATCCCTATAATTCATTATTTTTCTAATTTTATAATTTGCACAAAATTACAACACCTTCCCAACCGGTTTGGTGGAAAAGAATTAGAATTTGATTCTCACCTAATTTTGAAGACGAACAAATTTCTTTGTTTGATTGAAAAAATTGTAAATTCTTTATTTTCACGAAATTAGAATTTCATGTATTTCTTAGTATTATAATTTATATCAAATTGCATGGTTAAGTAAATTTTAAGAGTTATTAAATATCTTATAGTGATACAAATTTATATTTAAAGTGAACGATAAATCTAAAAAATGTGAGCACATTCCCAATAACAAATGAATTGCATTATAATTTTGACATAAATTTAATTATCATTTAATAATAATAATAATATAAGCATTCGGTATTTATACTACTTATTCTCTTTTCATTCCCATAGATACCAAACACTGGAATTGAAAATTTCAATAATTATATTTTTGCAAGCTAAAAACGGGAATTTGCTAAGCACCTTGTACTCAGATGTCATGTAGTGACTCTCTCATATGGGAGCTCATGATATTGAGCCTCAATGGAGGCATTGTTGAGTCTTTGTGCTTCAACAGACTGAGAAAGTATAAATGAACAGATACTACAATATAATAGAGTCAGTAGTACTCAAAAAAAAATTTAAAAATAAATAAATAAATAAACAGGAATTTAAATTCTCACTTTATTCACAACTACTATTCATCACTCATAAGCATCAACTTTGAGTGAGACATTTTCCTCCCTCAATAGTCGGATATCATCACTAGCCGCCTCTTGCAGCGTCCATATGTACGTCTCCAAGGCTTTGAGACGCACTGCCAGGTGCCTAACTTCCGTGTCAAGGTCACCCGCAATCAAACTGGTCCCCTCCGCATGCCTTGAGGTTTCTAACTCGTCACGAGGATCAACACTACGTCCGCCAGCAGCGTTCGTGAAGTCATCGTCGTCCTCGCCACGCTTGCTCATCATCTTGTACCGGCTTGAGCCCAACCAGGCTTTGATACCAACTGTAATGAGTCGAATTCTCAAAACCAACTGGTTAACTCGCACCCACTCGGCCTACCTCCAAACCCGAAGGTAGTCAACTTTTCACCCACGCCAAATCCCGTGTTTATAACACTTTATTAAGTAAACCAGCAAAGAAAACACGGGCTTTTACGGACTAACTCGCCCAACCTTGTATATTCAAAATCGGGATGTACACAAGATCCTCACAACACTCTAAAACCAAGAGCTTTACAGCTAAAAACCTGACCAACACTTAACTCGTAGCCTTTGCTCTCTACTACACAACCTAGCTACAAAGTAAGGCGGTTACAAGCCAACCGCTTAGCTTTATGAGAGCCAATAACACGCTGCCACACCGCTAAGGTCTGGAACCAACTCACATGCTTCGCAGATGCTTGGAACTTCCCAACGACCGTCCCTTCAAATTTAAGAAGGGTACGGTTTTGTTGGAAAAATTCAAAGAGGAATATGGAGAATTGAATTAGTAGTCAATCTGCGTAACTTGCGCTCCATTTAGAGAAGTCCATCTGATCGCTTCTTCACGTGGCTTAGGCCATCGACTTTGGCGTTAATCTGTGGACATCTCTCCCTTCATCTTTGTGTGGCTGAGATGGAGGAACTACTTACTATATAAGTTGCTCCTACCGTCACTATCAAAACACACCTGAATTTGAGTTATTTATTCTATTCCTCTTCTCTCTTCCTTCGCCTAAGCAATAGTGAGGTTCACATACATGATTGCTAGTGCCAGCTATTCGTAGTAGGTCTGTGTAGCCTGTCGAAAGCGTGCTAGGATTCTAACTGCACCGTTACCGGGCAAATAACGCTTTTAAGATAGTGTTATTATAACACGGCACAGATTTCCTTTCAACCATACACCCGTAGCGTCCGTGCTTCTTAAAAGGCTTCCAGATCGCGCGTTGACGTTGCGACTATTTTCCAACAGTTAAAAGCGTTAGTGTGCAACAGTCAATCTTTAGCGTTATGGCACCTTATGTCATACCCGATCTATCAAAGATCACTGCGCTTGATGGGAAAAATTACAGTAGGTGGGCTCAAAGAATGCATATCCTCTTTGAACAATTAAAGTTGGTTTACGTGCTATATTCAGTTGCACCTGAACCTACTCCAACAGTGTTCTCTCCTTTTGGTGCTACAAAAGCTAACCATGAACCTGATTACACTCCAGGTGAAGAATTGAGAGAAAGCAGTCCCGAAATAGATTACATTCCGGGTCGAGAACCGGGTGTAACTTTGATGCAGTTCAGAAATGACAATGTGGCAGCCAGAGGATACCTTCTGTCACAAATGAATGACGATTTGTTCGACATCTATGTCAAACATGACTCGGCAAAAGTCATTTGGGAATCACTATCAGAAAATTACGGTGCCAATGAAACTGAAAATCAAAGTGTCAGAACCGTCTACAACAAAAGGAGTAGAAAAGTCAAGAAGTTCAAAGTAAGATGTTTTGCGTGCGGAAAGCAAGGACACCCGAGCATACCAGTGCTACCATCGCAAGGGCAAAACTAGCAAAAGTCAATCTGATAGAGCAAGATGAGTATTGAGTCTCTTTAAATAAGTAGTTATTTTGAGTAACTATAGTTGCTCTAGCTCTAAGGACTCGCATGAAGTATGTTTTTCTTAGTACTAAATACTAGTTGGGTTGCCTAGGTTTGATTACTTAGCAGTACTTATTTCTTTAGTAAATTGAATACTGATGACATTGATTGAAATGATTTGTGCATAGATATTGCTCAAATATTTTACTAAAATAATATAAGAGCATATATCAAAGGCTTCAATTGCAATTTAATGAGAACATAGAAACGTCATCATTCTTGAACACTCTGTTGAGGAAGATGGTTTTTAAGTAAACTTCGATTTCACCACTCGACCTGGGAGTGCTTAAGAAGTAGGGTGTTGATCATGCAGGCTAGTTAGAGCGTCACTTGATCTCCACCTGAAATGAGGTTGACTTTCATGTTAAACAATCAAAACCTTGCAATAGAAATTGTTGAAGTACTGCAATAGTAATATTGATCTGCATCATATGAATGCCTTATATGAGTCTCAATCTCCTCAAGTGAAGAAAAAGTTATGCAGGTGGTGAGTTTGAGTGTCAAAATTATACTTGTTGATGAATTCACCTTGTTGAGAGATATTTTCTAATAAATGTTAGTCTGAACATATTATTTGCATATGAGATTAATATCTTGTAAGAATATGATGTGAAATTTGTGATTATGTTATTCGACTTGAAGTAGCATGTGGACAACATTATCTCTATGGCTTACTAACAATGAGCATTTGTTTATATATTATTTAAATTCTTGGTTGAGTCATATTGAAATACCTATAATTCCTATTTAAAGAGTAATTATGATGAGTTGAGATAACCAAGTTTGTTGAAATATATTCAACTGTTGAGTATGTATTAGGTAAAGTGCGGAGCTACTATAATACTCCACAGAGGAAATTAGCAAAACTCAATCTACAAAGGAGCTAATATTACGACACCAAAGATCAATCTGGGTAAGAGATCAAATACCTTTGAGAAAAATATTTGTACAATACTACAATTCTTCATTTTCTCAACATAATGAAGGAGTTAGAGAAAAGGCAAATGAAAAATCAAAGAAGAAGAAGAAGTCTATATATATACAATACTAAAACTCTTCATTTTCTCAACATAATGAAGGATCGAGTTAGAGAAAGGGCAAATGAAAAGTCTAAATATAGTGGCCATCAATATATATATATATTTATAACAACTTAAAAGTTTTTCCAACTCAAATGGGTACAATTTTATAATAAATTTTTCATTCTTCAATTATTCATTTTGGGCATATAATATATCAAATTCATACTCTCAACTAGGAGAATATAAATCCTCCTTGACCCGGCTCAATTGGAAGTGAATCCTCACTGAAAAGTATGCTATAAAATAATCACTTCAAAAATTTAAATGTCAATTTAAGTAATTTTTTCAAACAATGACGTCTTATCATTTTATTGGATATATTTTTATATTTAATTACTCCGTATTATTAGAAGTGACCAAGGTTCGATTCGAACCGAACCGTGCACTGTACTAACCGACCGGAATCAATAAGGTTCTAGTTAAGGTTCTCAAAATACAGGACCCCGACTCCGATTCCAAAAAAAAAAAAAAATTATATAAAGCATAGCATACTGCCGCACTGCGGGACAGGTGACCGGCGCAAAGGCCAAATTTTGGCCGGCTTGGCCTTTGGCCTTTGCGCCAAGAGTAGTAACATACAAAAAAAAATAAAAAAATAAAAAAAATAGTCTGGTTACGATTCTAACCGAAACCGCCCAAATAAGGTTTCGGTTCCGACTATCTTGGAACCGCAAACTGACGATTCTGAACCGAAACCGAATCTTGGGCACCCCTGCGTATTATATAGATTCTTTGTGATTTAGGAAAGGGTCCATTTGTAAGTAATCCATGGAAATAACTAAATTTTCTTTGTAATCAATGCCGCTTATATAATGATTTTAGTAGGAATTAAAAATAAAAAAAATAATTAAAAAAATCAAAATAAAATAAACTAAAGATGTGCTAACATGCATCAATATGCAACATTAACCTAGGGGACTAAATTTCTAAATGACATATATTGACTAAGATATTTCATTCAAAATTGCTTTGATATGGAATATTGATCTCAGAGATCTTATATTTCAAATAAAAAAATAAAAAAATCAAATATTATCAGTTGACAAAATCTTTATCTCCGTAAGCATCCATTCTTAAGCTTTAATTTAAAGTAGTAGAAACTTTCTCTACTTGTAATAATTTATATATCTTTCCCTTTTTCATTTGTATGTAAAAATTCTTAGGACATTTGTGCTGGCATATATGCCATTGATGGTGTTAGCTAGCTAGTGTAGCATATGAACAAGAACCTGAATTTGATTCCACCTAACAATACCTAGCACTAAAGCAGCATTCACGCAAAATGCTCGCACAGATTTAGTTTAATGGTTCAGTAGGTATTTAGGAGAAAAGACCATGGTTCGAATCTTGGCGGTGAAAATGTAGGATTATGTTCAAAGTGGGCAGATCCTTTGTGCGCACCATTCTTTGATCTTGTCTACTGAACCATTGAGCCATTGTGTGTACCAGCATTTAGTTCTGTCTATTAAGTCAGCGTGATTACATCATTTTAAATGTTCTGTCTGGTTAGGGTGCGGGGCCTACACAAATAATGTTTATTTTATATATATTCCTTGTACGCACAACATAAATAATGAATGATCCATGTCTCTCGGCTCACAACTACAATAATATTATATATACGTTTGATGACATTGATGTAATAGCGATAGATTTCCTAAATCTTTCAATCCCACTATATTTCCCCTCTTTTCCGCCCTTAGCTTGAATATAAGCACATGTATAATTAAATGTTTAAAAATATTTTTTTTTATTGGTACATTAATTAACTTTCTTTAAAAAATTAAATAATACTCCGTAATAATACTCATATACACGTGACGCGATAATTATCATGACAAAGAAAATGATATAAGGTTAATTATTTGATGATAAGACACTTTAAATTTTTTTTTTTTTATAGTTATATGCATATATTGAGATTAATTTTGAAATATTTTATTAAGGTAAATGTAAAGAAATTATACAATACTAATTGCAACAATGCATGGATGATAGTAAGGGGGTGTATTCTATTGAATTTTTATGGACTTTTAAAAACTTTAAAAGTCGAGTAGGGGTGAAAATAGGTAAATCATATATATATATATATACACACTAGTTTTTTACGCGCATTGCGCGATTGGGATAATGCCCAATGTTTTTTTTTTAAAAAATAAGTACTTTAAAGTATGTCAAGGTAAGATTATATTGGAATTGTTCATTCATAGATAATTGATTATTAAATTTGCGTATTTAAATAGACAATTTTAATTTTACAAATGCAAGATAATATAGTCAAAATTGATTATAATTGTCAATAAAATAATTGTATTGGTATAGTTGAAACTAAATACGGGACATAATGGGATAACAAATAAAAATTAGGGCATAAAATATTAAATATATACTAATATTGAAGAGCTAACTTCTGATTGCCAAACAATGACATTGCGAGATAGTTTCTCACTTCAATTTGTTGTGTGATTTGAATACTCTTTTTGTCAATAAATCTCCCAAGTAGTTAATATGATTAGCTTAATTATATATATATATATATATATATATATATATATATATATATATATATATATATTTTAAAACAATCATCATCATCATCATCATCATTATTATTATAATATTATACCATTAGGTCATTTTACTAACCGTTGATATAATTCGCTGGTCAAATTCACAAATATAATCCACTAACGCTAACAACTAACTACTGATTGTCAAACAAGGACATTGCGAGGTAGTTCTCACTTTAATTTGTTGTGTAATTTGAATACTCTCTTTGTCAACAAATCCCTCAAATAGTCAATATGATTGACTTTATTAATTATATTTTTTAATTTTTTCATGGTATTAATAAAATACTTGGTAAATAAATATATAGCATTATTTTTTATTATAACTTTGATATTTAATTAAAAAATAGTGCACAAAAAAGATAATAGACAATGTAGTGAATATAATCAATTGATGAATTTGAATGTAAAGAATTTTTACATTGGAGAAATATAAAGACAATATAACTAATAAAGTTATTTCTCTTAATTAATTTATTGATAATGAATAATTTTTTTAGTAAAGACATTGTAGGGACAATGTAGCGAATATAATCAATTGATGAATTTGAATGTAAAGAATTTTTACATTGGAGAAAAATAAATACAATATAACTAATGAAATTATTTCTCTTATTTAATTTATTGATAATGAATATTTTTTTTTGAATAAAGACATTGTAGACACATAATTCTAAATTAAATAAATGCATATGTATTATTTTTTGTTGTAGCTACTAAATTATTATTTAATTTAATAAGAGTAAAAATAGAGTACTAATTATGCCAACTTTGATTGAGATGGGGTTCGAACCTAAGACCTTTCTTATTGAAATCAATGAGTAAGTTAACGGTGAACTAACAGAAATTAACGAAAAAGATAATATTTAACGGAAAAGTTAACGGATAATCATATTCATTAAGGATAAATTAGGAATCTTAAGGAAAAATTAAAATTTGAGCCATTCATTTGATTAAAAAACTTGACCGTCATTTTTTCTACCCATTATAGGCCTAACTCTCTTGGGCTCTTATATATATATATATATATATATATATATATATATATATATATATATATATATATATATATATATATATATATATATATATATATATATATATATAGAGAGAGAGAGAGAGAGAGAGAGAGAGAGAGAGAGAGAGAGAGAGGTTGCATTCAAATACAAACTCCCTTGAAATACAACTTGAGCTCGTGCACACATTAACATACTTACATGCACACATTTTGTATTTTAAAGGGAGTTTGTATTTTATATATATATATATATATATATATATATATATATATATATATATATATATATATATATATATATAAAATCAAATCTTAAAATTTAAATCCTTAATTTTTAATTTTTACACTTTATCATCTTTCCCTGTTTCTTTTTTAGCGGAGTAGCAGACTCATCCTTGCATATTGCATAGTAGTAGTAGTGGAGGTGGCAGAGTGAGACATGTGATTGATCAACATTTGATCTCGAGTTTTTATCTTAATTTAAAAAAAAAAAATCAATTGAGGTTGACGATGCTTGTTGTTGTCACTACTTACACATTTGTTGTGGCTTACGACTGCAACTGTTCATCTATTATTATTATTATTATTATTATTATTATTATTATTATTATTATTATTATGATGTTTAATTTTTTTTTTTCAAATATGTAACCCTTATAACGTGTATATCTTAAATAGACTCAAAGCCTATTTAAAGTCTACAATAATGCATCTTTAGTTATCTACATATTAAATATGCTATAGGCCTTTAAAAGGGCTTTAGGACAGGCCAAGTCTATTGTAGGCTCAAGCTTAAGACTAAAAACAGTCTAAATACAGGCTTAGACTTCAAATTCTCATAACAGGCTCATGCCTAATTTTTCAAAGCTCAGTATGCTCAAGCCTATTTTCATCCCTATATATTTGCTTAAAGCCGAAAGCTGAAAGCCAAAATCAGAGAGCCTATGGTATAAGGCCTAAAGCTGAAAGCCTAAAGTCGAAAGCCTAAAGTTGTAAACCGAAAGTAGAAAGTTGAAAGCCTAATGCCAAAAATTGAAAGTCAAAAGTCGAAAGCTGACCAGTTACAAGTAATTTAGACTGGTTTATCTCATTGTGGTCTTTTAGCGGTTAAGATCACAAGATACACTACACACTCTCGAGTAGGGCGTGCGAGTTTTCCCAATAAGGTAATTTTGTAATTTGACAAAAGTGAATGAATGAGTTTAATTTTTTGAAATTACAAAAATGTCATGGATTTTTACGATTTTTTTAATGCTATTTTATTATCCGACATGAAAGTTAGTCCCTAATTTATTTATTTATTTATTTATTTTACGATAAGTATTGGCCATGAAAAGTCATTCCTATAAAATGTAGAGATGAAAATTTAGAAAGGTAATGATGATTGCGTAAGTTGGGATTAGGTTTAACACTTCAGTTGGATTGGTATGTTTGGTCGGAAATAAGATATTGTACGTGGTCATTTATGAAATTAAAAAGTGATTTTTGTGTACGATGTTAAATAGTAAAGTGAAGTTGGTAAATGTTGACCAAATTTGGGAGTCGGATTAAAATTGTTTGAAATTATATTCCATAAAAAAATTAAAAATTAACTATTTTATAAACTTATAATAATGTTGAAATCATGTACATCGTATACATATTATATTGAATGATGAATTATTCTCACCTATTTTGTCTTTCTCTTTATTTTATATTACTATGTGTGTTGCATTTTTCGTAATGAGACGTATGAATTTACAACGTTACTAACATAACTGCAATAATTTAAAATTTTAAATAAAATTACCTACTAAGCAAAATATATGAATTTTTTTTAATTAATAGACATTTTTCTATTAAGAACCCATGAAAAGGAATTTAGAAGGAAAAAAAAAAATGAGTGAGAAAATGAAGCAAATGATCAAAAGAAAGAGATATTACTTTGTTGAAATCAAATTACAGAATTAAACAACTCTTTTAGCCTAGTTTCTTCCCATAGATGAGAAGGGCATTGTAGTAATTAACTATCCTCAAGAAGAAGAAGAAGAAGTGTCGGAAACTCGGGGCGAAGTGACCGGAAAAAGAGGGAGGAGCTGCGGCGGCGGCTGAGAGTCTCTAGGAGTATCGGTCCTCGGAGATGGATGAAAGTAAAACTTCTTCTCAGCAATCGCTTTCTCCTCCTCAGACGAAGACGACTTGTCGAACGGGTCTGCGGTCAACGGCGTGACGGGGCTGAGAACGAGCGCCGGAAAATCAAGAATGCTCGGAGACAGAACCTCCGGCTTCAAGAACGACCCGGAATTCAAAGGGCTTATAATTAGGCCATTCTTGAGGCTGTTCCTTCTCTCGTAGAGCTTGAACCCCTGTTTCTTGGGAGGGGTCTTGTTCGGGGGTATGGGGAATCCCTTGGCGGCGGCGGCGGAGGAGGAGGATGGGTTTTTAGCGGCGTCCGAGGAACCAGTGAGCATCTGGACAACCTGCTTGAACGATGAAGTGTCTGCTTGAACAAAGGTTGTTGGGTAAGGGTTATTAGCTACTTCAGATCTTGGGGTTAGTGGTGGGGAAGTACCACTGCCATTGTTGCTGTTTGGTGAGTTTATGGTAGAATCTTGAAGAGGTTTTGAGATGATTCCCATTGAAATTTTAGTTTCTTTCTTCATCTTTTTCCTCTCTCTCTCTCTCTATGTATCCAAAATTTTGATTTGGAGAGAAAAGAATGGGAAGGATATGATATGATTTGATGAAGAAAGAAAAGAGATATGAATGAGTGAAAAACAAGGCATATGAAAAGCATGGGGATTTCAGCTTGCTTGCTACTTTTGCTACTTTTGCCACTCCATCTACCCTTTGACTTCTTAGTGTTCTATTATTATTTTAAGGGAAAATGGCACTTTTTCCCCCTGTGTTATATGCTTATAGCACTTTTTCTCCCTGAGTTATTCATGCATTCACATTTGCCCCCTCAATTATTATAGAAGTGGCGGTTTTCCCCCCTGATAATATTAAACGGACATTTCCACCCTTAAAACAAATATTTTATTTATTTCTCTTCTTCACCAAATTATTGCTTATACGTAGGGATGACCACGGTTCGGTTCGAACTGAACCAAACACTATAGCAATCAAATTAAAAAATTTCGATTATGATTCATAACATAACCCAATATTTGGGTTTCCGTTTATTAAAATCGTGAACTGGAAAAAATGGATCCTGAACCGTGAACCGGAGGTTCAAATCGGAACAACTACTAGCAATAGCTTAAATTATAATTATAATATTTGCAAATAGTGTATGTTTTTTTCCGCATTTATATTGACTCTCACATATATGTATATATAATCGCGATTTGAGTTTTATTTTGAACCGTCGGTTCAAGATTTTGGATCCAATTTGAACGGTTGGTTCAAACTTTCTTTTAAAATTTTATTTTTTTATTTTTAAAATATTCTAAATTTAACACTTAATGTATTTTATTTTTTCAAATTGTGGTTATAATTTGTTGGAGAAGAAAAATAAATGAAATATTTATTTTAAGGGTAAATATGTCCATTTAATATATCAGGGGGAAAAACTGCCACTTAAATAATTTAGGGAGAAAAAGTGCTATAAGTATATAACAAAGGGGAAAAAAGTGCCATTTTCCCTTATTTTAATTCATTAATTTATTTGTCTCATTTTATGTTTGATTCTTATTTTTAATTTATTTTTTTTATTATATAAAGTTTATATATTTAAAAATTATATTAAAAATACTATTAAACATACAAAATGAAATTTAAGACTAATTTAAAATACAAAAAAAAAAAAAAAACAATGAAGAAATATTTGGTTTAATCAATAAAGAATAAACAGCTAAAATAAGATAAAGGAGTACAATTTTTGCATCAACTGTTTACAAAATTTTTATCAAATACGGAGTAGTTCCAAATAAAAAAAATGAATATCAAAATAAATAAATAAGTTTGAAGAACCAAATATTTTACCAAATGTTAAAGTAGAATATTGGTATTAAGTTATTAATTGATTTAAAAAGGTTATTAAACAGTGTAATATCTCTCTACCAATCAAATTCGAGTAATGAGGTGAGTGACTGCTTTTGAGTTTGTTTGGTTTGGAATAAGTGAATTGGATAGAATGCATGTGAGCCAAGCCAACTCGCTAGTCGCTCACTCTCTATTGAGTCATGGTTTAAATCGCTCGATGATAACGAGCTCAATTAGGCTTGTATACTATTATTCAATAGAGTTTTACTACATGCACTTCCTAATCTTATTTTCTAAATTTTATTTCCTGTGACGGATTTTGATTAGTTATTTTTTCATGTGGGTCCCAATACAAGTGTCTATCAAAGTTTTGTGTGTGGGAGTACAAGTTGAGAGAAAAATGGGAGTACAAATTGGGAGTAAAAAATTGGAGTACATGTAGCATTTTCCTATCCAATATAATTAGATTATTTATATCTAATATGTGTATGAAATATAAGATTGCGATTATTCATTATTGTATAGCACTAGCGTTGGCACAATATAAGAGTTAAAGAATGTCATTTCTCATAAGGGGATATGTAATATAATTCTATTCAGGGATGAATTGTTATATGAGGCTAGTTTAGGAGCATCCCAAGCTATTGTTGAAGTATCATGGCAAGTCATGGATTGGTAGTAGCCAATGTAAGGAGGAGGATAGGAAATGGGGAGACCACTAATATTTGGAACACACCCTGACTTCCGAGGCCGAACTTGTTTGTTGTTACCTTTATGCCATTGGCTCATATGTAAGTAGTTCTGAAATAGTGGATAAACTGCTAATTATACAGAGGCCAACTGGAGACAAAATCGAACTCGATTTTGATTCTTCTGTAAGGTCTTTTGGGATGAGGTATTCTATTTTTCACTTTTACCATTTATAGCATTGCACGTTGAACTTACTAAATCCTTTCAAAAAATTTCAAAGAATTGAGCTTGACACACACGCTTTACACACATTTACAAGGTGAAATGAACAATACCACACACCTCATTCAAATGTACAACCCCACGGGTTGGTGCTTGTGGGTGCTCAGGTGGCTAGTCTGCTACAGATGGATAAGAACGGGGTAGGACTAGGACTTGTTGGAGGATTTATTGGATGGGAGTGATGCAGAGTTGATCAGGAAGGTTCCAGTGAGTCCAGGCTTTGGGGATACTTGCTTCTGACCGGGTGACTTGCGGGGGGAATATTCAGTTAAGTTGGGTTACCGCAAACTCGCAGAGGGCCACATTGTTGTTGCTCCCACGTGGTTCAAACGATGGAGTGTGCTTTGGGGTTTAAATGTGCCATAGAATGTTAAGATTTTCCCGTGGAAATGTATGTGTGGGATCTTGTTGACTACGGTGGCGTTACGGGCGAGGCATGTGGATGTTGAGCTCAAGTGCCCGGTGTGCAAGCTTGGCACGGAAACTCTAAACCATGTATTTCTCTAGTGTGTTGTGGTGTGCCAGGTATGGGTGTTAGGTAGAGTGGCGGGTTGTTTTGCGACAAGGGGTTCGTTTGAGAAGGTTATGGAGGGTTGTTTTGGGATGGAGCCTAGGGGGGTGTTGTGCAAGATGGCAATCCTAATGTGGGGTGTGGGGTTGAGGAATTGGGTCGTTTAGAATGGAGTCGTGTCTTCCACGGTGGAGGTGGTGAATACGACAGCGAGGGTGCTGCCCGACTAGCAGGGTAACGGGCAAATGAGTGGAGCGGTTGTAGGATCGCGGGTGCATCAGGAGGGGGGGGTCCGAGTGGTGCGTAGTTTGCTCTGCTACGTTGTTGGTCCGTGGTTGGCAAGGGGTGATGCGGCGTGGGTTGGAGCGGTGTTGTGTGACAAGGATAAGGGGTTTATTGTTGCGGTGAAACGCTCACAGGCTACATGGATGCGTACACATCATAGGCAGGGATTTATCGCTATGGTGAATAGCCCGCTCACGGGCTACATGGACACATACACGGCAAAGGCATTAGCATGCAAGGAGGCCCTTTTATAACTTAAAGATCGGGGTGTGTCGAATGTGTGAGGTCCACTTAGACTGCTTGAATCTCATAGTGCTTTGAAAGGGCATCGTGGTGCTTTTGGCTATATTGGTATCATTGTGAGCCAGTGTCTTAATTTAATTTGTGTTCTGCTTTAGTTATGATTTCCTTCTCTTTTGTTAGGCGTTCTATGAATAGTGTTTCTGATGCTTTGGCCACGAGGGATCCTCCCAAACTAATAACCCTCCATCTTTTGTGGAGAACTTATTACTTGTTCTGGTTTAATGCATTGTTTTGGACTTTTGGTTGGTTGGTTTTAAAAAAAAAAAAAAAAAAGTATGATTATTATTAGTATCACAACCAAGACAATCTTATATAAGTTTATGCCCACTTAAAAAATTATACATGTTCAAAAACCATAAAATTCCAAGGTAAAACCATACTCTCACATCCCTAGTTAATTGTACATTCTGTTCAAACAAGTATTGAGGTGAGGAGTTAAATAACAAGAGTAAATACCAGCGGAGGTCCTCTGACTTTGGTGACACTGCCACTTTTAGTCCTCAACTTTTAAATCAACTACTCTTAGTCCTCTTACTTTTTGTTTCTAGCCATCTATGGTCCTTCCGTTAAACTTGACCATCTAATGTCGTTTTCTTAAGGATAATTCAGTCCTTTCATAATTAATAAATTAATTATTATGTTTGTCGAGTCATACCGAGATATCCCGACGTCGTTTTGGCACAACTTTCGTACCAGTTTTTGTACGTCATTTTGATTCACGAGCTAGTTTTGTACACGTTCATAGTTGGCAAACCATTGTTTGACTATTCTGATGAGAAAATTAAACATAATAATCAATAAATTAATTATGAAAGAACTGAATTATCTTTTAGAAAATGGCATTAGATGGTCAAGTTTAACGAAATGACCATAGATAGCTAGAAACAAAAAATAAGAGGACTAAAAGTGGTTGATTTAAAAGTTGAGGACTAAAAGTGACAGTGCCACCAAAGTCGGAGGACCTCCGCCGGTATTTACTCTAAATAACAACATGATGGTTTCATTAACTAAGACACACGAATGGGCATAGAGGCTTTTCATATTGGGAGATTAAAAAGAAAAGAATCAATCACCATTGCTTTAACCCAGAATGGAAGAATATTAAACATTATTTTAGGTCAGCTAGAATCATGAGAATGGAAAAACCCGAAAATCTAATGCAGATGAATCTTGGTGTGCAGCAACAAGCCAACAAGACTAGGAAAATTATCAGATCGTTATAGCATGAGGGCATTTGAACAACCTGAAAAGAATCAACTCACAGTGTCACAAGATGTTGCTGGCAATGGCATAATGGTTTCACAAGAAGTGAAGCCCGGAAGTGGATCAACCATCAGAGCAATCCAGGCCATATGAAGGATCGGATCTCTATCAAAGTCCTCTAGCCACACTTTTGAACTCGTTCAAGCAACTATGTAGCATCTTTTGTCGCTTATGAAGGGATTGGCGTTCATTCTGAAGGATATCGATTGATCCAGGGGAAACAAACATGTCCATGAATTTCTCATCATTGACAGCAAACAAATCCAATCCAAGTGCCACGAAGAGCCTCTCCCGACTGCACAGTTAGAGAAATACTTCATTCGTTTAATAGTTAGCTGACAACATAAATTAGAACATTGACTGCAATGGCAATGTCTGTATTAAGATGGCATAATGTCCAGGTATATTCTGGTGCAAAAAATTCCTTTGCAGCCCATTTTGTTAAAGATATGCACCAAAAGATTTGAAGCCACCCCGAGTTCATAGAATTTATGCAGACTCTTAGAGATGATCAAATAGTGGAGGAATTTAGAAACCTACCAAGGAGTAAGAAAGCCAGAGTTCAAAGTAGATGACACACTTTGCTCAACCAGAACGTCACGCATTCTGGCAAAATGTTTTGCAGCTAGTGAACAGATCTCTGCATAAGGTGAGGCTGATCTTGAATTAGTATCCCCACTTCCAAACAAGAGGCTTACATTTTGGCCCCTCAAATTATCAGGATTTTTGTTACTGCCAATCAGCCTAGAATGCCGTTTTCTTGCTCCAACATCAACGCAATTCACAAGTTCTTTTTTTACTCCATAGTTGGCATCGCAAGGTTGATCAGGAGATGGAGTCTCTGGTACAGTCATTTGACATTCACGAAGCGCATCTCTGGCCTCCCCAATTTTTCCAGGTGTTGTTTCCTGCCCATTCTTTTCAGGAGGCATATTTTCTTGGTCTTGTGGTATGACTTCACTGCGCAATGAAGGCCCGCCATCCGAAAGTTCAAGACAAAATGAACCAGCTGAGGCTTGATTCAAGTTGTATATAGTGTTTGAACCAGCTCCAAAAGTACCCAAGAAGTCCTCATAGCAGACCTGAGAATATGGACTAGTAACTGAATCAAGATGGTGCCTAAGAAGCTGTTTGCACTGTCTGGAGAGATCTTTTATGAAGCGGTTGTAAGACTGCCTTAGAGAGGCAAGGAAACCAACATATCCATCAACATCCCCATCTCTATGTCCATCTGCAGATCAGAGTGACCCACAAAAATAAGGAGAGTTCTTTTTTAAGAAGAAGAAAGAGTTTAAGAATGCTAAGCAAAAGGAAAGTGATATTTGTCAGAGTTCATATGCTCCTTTCACAACACTATCAACCACCAATAAGTACCACAGTGCTTTCTTTAACTGATACTTTTCACATTATCATTGAAGTTAACAGAGAAATGCATATAAATACTTCAACAGCAAACAGGTGAAAATTTATTTTAATGATGAATGTGCTCCTTTACCAGTGCATTTAATGCAGACAGCACAATTAGACTGAAGAAAAGATGGATTGTTGTTACTGGAAAAATACTTACAATGTGAATCACATCGTCGATTTCTTTCAATGGCAAGTTCAAAGAGGTTTCCTAAAACAAATGATATGCGATCACATGCTGTATCAAGAAGAGGAGAAAGCCAAGAGCGTGCGGCAGCTCTTGCAATCTCTGCAGCTGCATCTGTAACCCCTCTACTCCCACCTCGACCAGCATGAGCAAGTAAAATATTTGCTACCTGTAATCAAAATTCTTTAAAATTGCATTCTAAAGTTCCAACTTGAGGATTGCTTATTCAGAATTATAAAATTTAAAAAAAGAGATACCTTCTCCCTTGAAATGGTGGGGCAAGCAATTGAATATGTAGCACACCGAAATTCATGCATCACTCTCTCAAAAGCTGCACCTCCATAAAGGCGAAGTGTTGCATTTGGAGGTCTAATAACTGCCGAAACACCAGGCCAACTACCAATACCACTCTCTGACCGTTCCTCTTCAGTTGTTCTTCCCCATTGCTCAGGAGCAGGGTCAGCTGCTCCTTCGATAAGTGCACCCTTCAAAAACAACAAAAACAATCTCAGTACTTGGGGTACAAATAATGTGAATACATTTGTTCATAAGTTCAACACTTAAATACAATGTTACAAGCAGCAGATTCCAAAGGTATCAGGAATTATATTTTATATTTAGATGTTGGGAATAAAACTGAACACATGATTACATAAAGAAACAACATGTAGCATCAAATGCTTCATAACAAACAGTAGATGAAGATATTAGGGATTTAATTAAATGATTGGATGATGTCGATAAGACTGACCACATGATTACATAAAGCAGCAGCATGCAGCAAGGAGGATCTTCGAAGATGTGCAACATCCGAAGTTGCCTGTATTTTGCTGTCCATTCTGGCTAAATCAGCAGTTACTTCACTGCACCGCTGTTCAAGCAGGGCCAATGTTGCTGGAGTAGCTTCCTTGTATCTTCTCTGGAGCTCAGTTTCTAAATAATCTCTGAGAGAACCAAATCCAATGTAGGACCTGTATTTCTCTTCATCAAAACCCCCCTTAACAGAATCACGCAGATATCGTAATATTTCTCCATCAACTTGAGAGATTTGCCTACGGAATTCATCATTTGACACTGCACTTCGATCCTTAGGTAGGGCCACAAAATATGGACGAGTATTTTCTCCAAGGTACCCACTTGCACTCAAATAGCGATCAACTTCCCACCGGTCACTAAACTCCTACACATTAATTTAGTCACAGTCATTTCCAACTGAAGACTCATTTGAGATTAAAATTATCACAAGGTTGTTGAAGGAGAATGTGATCATGGCATTCACACTCACATGTTTTTATTTGATAATTTATCCTTATACAAGTAATATTTTTCAACAAACAACCAAAATTTTAACATTAACAGAAAGAACCAGTTGTTATGTTATTGCACTATTAAAGCCAATTTTCTCAATCAGTGGCTAAAGATACACGAATAAGGCTTAATTATTTTTACCAGTGCATTTAATACAAGCAGGTCCTAGAAAGGAAGGTTGTGTAAGTACCTTGAGCCTGTTATCAAATTTTGAGACAACAATGACCGTCCTCCTAAAAGTTGGATCAATTTCACGAAGAACATCCAACCATAGAGAAGAACACCACTCCACACTGCTCTGTTGAAGAAACAAAAGAATACGGTGAGGTGGACTAGCCAGCGACTTCACCATTGATAGGATCTCATCAGGCGTATTATCAGGTTCACCCTTCTTTGCCTGCAATTGCAATATCTTTCTATCATTATTTGCACAACAGAGAACTATTTAACTGCATACAAAATTTTGAACATTTCATCATATGCATGTTCAACAAGCCAGAGAACTTGCCTTTAGAACAAAGCCCGGTGTATCAATGATGGTAAGGTTAGGACAATGTGCATACTCTGCTCTCATGACAATGGGTTTTGAAGACACTGCAGACTTAGTTCTTTTTAATAGAACTTCGGTCCTTGACTTTATGGTATCAGCAATTACAGACGGTGAAATGATGGGACTCCCATAGTCTTCAGAATCCTCCTCCTGTATCAAATACAGACCCCAGAAGTCAATTTCTACCTCAAGAAACATCAAGTAAAATTTAACATCAAAGCAATCCCACATGGCCATATCACTACAAACGCATAACACACTGAGAAAAAAGTCATAGCTAGAGATATATAAAGTAATCTGATTTATGGATCCCTTCCATCCTCACATTCTTTTTAGTAGCTAAAATCCTGAAAGGTTGATACTAGTGACTGCCTTATTATCTGTCATTATGCTATACGATACCCTTTTCTACATTTATTGCACATTTCAATTTCCGCATGCCTCGAACTATATGATTTCAGTAAGAATTGTTAACTATATGCAAGTAGAACGCTTCATATATCCACGCTCAGAATTATTAATTCATGGAATACCTTGTAATAATTTCAAGCGATTAAAATATTCAAAAATCTCAAATTGAACCTGAAAGCGACATCGAGGCTCCAAAGAAGTTGGATCATGGACCATTTGCAGAATAAGAGGGCGTCGGGTGCCCATTTCAACTTCCCGGATATTGAACCGGAATCCTAGTAGGGCTTCGAGGAGAGAGCTCTTGCCATCGGACTGGCCACCAATGGCAACAATCTCCGGAATCGGCAATTTCTCTCCGAAGGCGACCGCAGCTGCCTGCAGCCGATTATAGGCTTCGAATCGATTCCTCATTTCAGAAGCGGAGGGAACTTCGTGGTGGCGGTGGTGGTGTTTCTTAGAATTGGAAGATGTGGCTGGAGGCCTCTCAGATGCGGGTGTCTTGGTTGGTGTAGTTTGGAAGGCATCTGTGTTCGCCATTGCTAAACTGGGAAGCGTGGGATTTTCAATTTTGAATTTGAAAATGGAGTTGGGGGAGCCGTTGAAGAGCTAGAAGGAAAGGGGAGCTTGGAAATTTGAAATAGATCGCGCTTACTATGACGATATACGCAAATTATGCAGGTGACTCGAGTCCAAAACGACGTCCTTTTTTTAAAAAATGTGTCATTTTATTCGTTTGTGCCATTATGAATCTATATGGAATTATGAATATAAGTTATAAAATTATGAACATAAAGCTCTGACATTATGAACTTACAATTATGAACATATAGTGATAAAATTATGAACATAGAGCTCTAAAATTGTGAACATCGAGTTTTGAAAATTATGATTTTACAGTTATTGCATTATGAATGTACAGTTACGAAATTATGAATGTACAGTTATGAAATTATGAACACAGAGCTCTGACATTGTGAACTTACAATATGAACATATAGTGATAAAATTATGAACATAGAGCTCTAAAATTGTGAACATAGAGCTTCGAAAATTATGAATGTACAGTTACGAAATTATGAATGTACAGTTATGGAAGTATGAATGTACAGTTATGAAATTATGAACATAGAGCTCTGACATTATGAACTTACAATTATGAACATATAGTAATAAAATTATGAACATATACTCCTATAACGAAGCAATCTGAAATTAAAAAAAAAAAAAAAAAAAAAAAAAAAAAAAAAAAAAAAAAAAACATTGCCTAACGGCACTGTTACCCGTGTCCAGCATGCATGCTAGACACGGGTCCATAACGATTGGACGATATATATTTGGGTTTGCAATTATTGGGCCGCCCTTTCAACATTAACAATCATATCATATGGCCCAAAAAAAGAAGAAAGTCTAGTAATGGCCCATATATAGCCCAAGCAATCGTGTGGATCATATTTTGTATATTGTAAAATAATGTACATTCAATACAAAAATAATGTACAAAATGTATAAAAATAGTGTACATTGTATTCAAGAGATGTACATTATTTTTGTGCTGAGTTATAATGTACATTCAGTACAAAAACAATGTACATTCAGTACAAAAACAATGTACATTTAGTATATTAAAAATGTACTTTTTGTTATGGTTCACATAACACTGTGTGAACCATGGTCCACATAATAATTTGCCTAGTCCAAGCCATTGCTATATCATAGACCAGAGTTCATATTGCATTGTCGACTCTGGTTCAAAAATTATGTGTATACAATTAATTTATTATGTGTTTCAATTAATAAGTATTGTGTCTATAAATAGATTGAAGACATATAATTTGTTAATTACAGACACATAATATGTTAATTACATGCACATAATATGTTAATTGTGTATTATGTGTATGTAGTTAACATATTACGTGTCTTCAATTTATTTACAGTTTGTTAACTATATGCACATAATAATTTGATATTAGAACCAACCCATGACCTATTGCATGTGGTCAACTCTGATACCATGTTAAAGTAAAGAAACCGATAATAACCAACCACTAAGTCACTAACATACCACTGCTAATTGAAGAATGTGTTTCATATCAATTAAAAGCCTTTTATGATATTTGGTATAGAGGTAGCTTTGATACCAAATTAAATGATGTTATATATCTCAATTAAAAGTTTAAGTTGATAGTTAAAGTGCACATATATGTTTATATATGATATGCTCAACAAAATGGAGCTAACCATGGGTCCATGTTGATGACCAAATCATCGATGCCACCACGCTTAGCTCGAAGTTGACATTGTCGATCTCGTCCTCAATGCCAACCACACACCTCGAAATGAAGTTGAGTATGTCCATGCAGATGACGTTGCCCTATCGATGAAATTGTTCCGGCGGAAATATATATATATTCTGGAAAGAGTTAATACCCAAAATCGTCCTCGATTATAGTGATTTTTTTCAATTTCGTCCGAAACGACTTTGGTGACCTAATATCGTCCCAGATTTTTGTGTTTCGCTCAATTTAGTCCCAAACTTTTGTGTTTTTGCTCAATTTAGTCCCTCATTTGTTATTATGTCCATTTGGTGTTAAATAAATAGACAATTCAGTAATTTTAATATTGGCATCTCTTTACTCATAGACATGTGAACTGCGAAATCCTTTTTTTTTTTTACGAATTACTCCCAGAATTACTCCTAAAACTGCGAATATAAAATTTGATTTGCAGGTCCGGGAGTAATTCTGGGTGTAATTCGTACAAGAAAGAGAAATTTTGCATTTCACAAGTTGAAAGTACAGAGAGATCAATATTGACATTACTGAATTGTCCCTTTATTTAACACTAATTTGACGGAATAACAAATGGAGGACTAAATTGAGCGAAACACAAAAGTCTGGGACGATATTAGGTCACCAAAGTCGTTTAGGACGAAATTGAGAAAAACCACTATAGTCGAGGACGATTTTGGGTATTAACTCATTCTAGAAATGCCTAGTGCCAACTAAAGGTCAACTCTAGAAATGCCTAGTGCCAACTAAAGGTCAACTCTAATTAAAGACTTACCTCTTTTTTTTTTTTTGAGTTAATACCCAAAATCGTCCTCGACTATAGTGATTTTTCTCAATTTCGTCCTAAACGACTTTGGTGACCTAATATCGTCCCAGACTTTTGTGTTTCGCTCAATTTAGTCCTCCATTTGTTATTCCGTCAAATTAGTGTTAAATAAAGGGACAATTCAGTAATGTCAATATTGATCTCTCTTTACTTTCAACTTGTGAAGTGCGAAATTCCTCTTTCTTGTACGAATTACACTCAGAATTACTCCCGGACCTGCAAATCAAATTTTATATTCACAGTTTTAGGAGTAATTATGGGAGTAATTCGTAAAAAAAAAAAAATGATTTCGCAGTTCACATGTCTATGAGTAAAGAGATGCCAATATTAAAATTACTGAATTGTCTATTTATTTAACAACAAATGGACAGAATAACAAATGAGGGACTAAACTGAGCAAAAACACAAAAGTATGGGACTAAATTGAGTGAAACACAAAAGTCTGGGACGATATTAGGTCACCAAAGTCTATTAGGACGAAATTGAGAAAAACCACTATAGTCGAGGACGATTTTGGGTATTAACTCATTTTTTTATTACAAAGGAAGGGGATACCCATACACTATCTACGCCTACACCGAGGCTCAAACCTACCTAAGACATCCCACATAAGGGGCCAATCGAATACCAGTGGACCACAAGCCACTAGGTAGACTTACCTCTTTATTGAGTTGCTCTTTACTTTACTTTTTTAAATAATAATAATAAATGGTTATTATTCGTTGGAAAACTTTATTTAAAGAAAAAAGCATTTGTATTCAACTACATTTCTAATTTATAAAATATGAGATTATTCAAAATTTAATGTTGAGTGATCGTAGTTTTTTGGTAATCTTAGAGTGAATATGTATGTTGTGATGGGCAAGTAGATGTGGCTATGGCTGATAGTTAGTGGTGTGTAAAATAATTAATTATATTAGTGGTTGTTTTTACGATTTTTGGATCGTTATTGATTGACGAACATAACTGGTTGGATGATGGAATAAAATATAAATAAATTGAGGAAAAAATAAATTGGACATAATATTTTTAACATGGAAACAGAAAGGTAAAATTTATGAAACTTTTAGAACACTGTCAAACCAAATTCGCTATCTTTGTAGTAATTTTGTACATATATGTATGTTTTTTTGCATGAAATTTTGGGAATAAGAGAAGCTTCTCATGTCTATTGATTGAGCTGGTGGAGAGACATAGAGGAGCGATGAAAAGGATTCTTCTAGTTTGATCATTTTCGTTTTTTATTATAGCCTTTTATAGTGAAAAAGTAGTACTGCATATGGTAATTGGGATGTTAGGCTCTGTTTTAGACACTATTTTGAAAGTTAGTCCTTTTTATAGTGTTCTTATATCCAATTTTGATGTGGTTAGTAGAGCATGCGTCTAAGGTATTTTGTTTAAATATTTTGCAAAGGTTAAGTCTAACTTATTGATTGTTAATCATGGCCTTGTCATATATAGCAAAACAATGCCCGCATGGGTAGCTCAATTGGTCATAGAGGTGAAATTTTGGAAGAATGATCAGGGATTGAGTCTCATCAGCAGCAGTGTGAGAGCAACCTCTCAAAGTGAGGGGATTTTTTGTGTGTAGTGAGCACCGGTCTAGCCTCTGTGGTTCATGTTTAGTTGAGTCACCATGATTTACATCCTCTCAAATGCTCTGACGGGCCCTTAGGGTTGGGGTTTAACCTTTTGGCAGAATATATAGCAAAACAAAGATATTTTGAATGTTAATGAAGCAAAACTTTATAGAATTGTTTTGGCTAAAGTGTCATCCCGCACTCGCACCATGAACCTTCCTGATTATTCATGTCACACCCTGACCTTTCAAAACGTGTATTTCGATCCACAAAACATTAATTTTTTTTTTTACTTAAAATTGTTTATAGATTTATCAGTTTACCTGATGACATGACGCGGATTTCCTGCTGATTTGGAGTCTATGAAGAGACCATGGCCAGCTTCTCTAGACGAAGAGGCCAACCATGACTTCTCCGTCAGAATGTTTTCCTACTACTCGTATTTACAACATTGTTCTAAGATCATCTGAAATTGGAAAAGCATGGGAGGCAGGCCAATAGGTTGTTTATTCCCCCACTATGCCATTCCCCACCTTCGCATATGCGTAGGTGTGGACTCCAACTACCATAGTTCGAGTCTTGATTCAAAACATGAACTTTGTTGACATAACATTGATGGCATAGAAAGATGTATGATGAAGTGCATGATATGACAATGAAAACGTAGAAATAATAATAATAATAATAATAATAATAATAATAATAATAATTATTATTATTATTATTATTATTATTATTATTATTATTATTATTATTATTATTATTATTATTATTATTATTATTATTAGCATTTGGTTTATTAATAAGTCAATTTTTTTTTTTTTTGAAAATTATATGGTGCTATATTAAAAATAGGCCGAAATAATATCTTGTGAGAGTAAATCCCAATACATAGCAACAGGTTGCTGATAAGCCGTAGTAGCTAAAGCATGAGCTAAATAATTATCTAATCTAGGAATTAAATGAAACGAACAAGACTGAAATAAAGATGCAGGCAGCCTGCAGTTGTCAATGGCATAGCCTAGGTATGTACGCAACGCAACGGTTGGTGTGGTAAGATAGCGATGTAGCATTAGACAATCCGTGTATATCTCGACAATTTGTTCTCCCCGATCCTTCAACCATGATAATGCCTCGGCCATAAGCGGCGAGGTACAATTCCGGAGTGGTCCGGCATGAGCCGAAACATAAGCTCCATTCGTGTCTACTAGAACAGCTCCACCCGCAGCTTGGCCTGTCTCTGGCAAGAATCCCGCATCGACATAACAAATTCTCTTGGGCGACCCATCGTGCTGCTCGACAATGTGCGGCTCGGCGTGGTTCAGTTCGGCATTTTCCTGCGCCAAAGGCGGCTCGGTCGGCAGTGGGGCAGCACGGGCTACAGGTGGTGGATGCGCCCGGGTCCACGACTCCTTGGCTGCAGCGGCGATCCTGAGTATGGTGATCGGTCGTGGTAACTTTGCTTCCCAAACCGCCATATTCCTTGCTCTCCATATATTGTAAAGAATTGCTGCTGCATATAATATTCCATCAGAGTCTAGAATATTTAAAAGCTCACCAAACCAAACATGAAAAATATTTGTGTCAATGTTGGGAATTGTAAGGTTGGATTGTTCCCAAGTGTTCTTAGCAAAATCACACAACACTAAGGCATGCATTGTGTGTTCTTGTAATATTCCACACATGGCACAATGTGGATCCACATCCACTCTCTTTATAAGTAGGTTGGTTGTGGTAGGCAAAATATCACTAATGGCTCTCCAGATGAACATTTTCCATTTTGGGGGGATTTTGAGCTTCCAAAAATTCAACCATTCTGCAAATGTCCCATTATTATTTTGATGATTTCCAACAATTCGCCTGTATCCATTCTTAACAGAGTACATTCCTCTCAGGTCTCCATGCCAGTACCAAGTGTCATCATAACCCGGGGATACAGGTATTTTCATAATATTCTCCACATCATTGGGTTGGAACAAATCTGTTAAAATTGAGGGATCCCATGTGCCCGTTTGTTGATCAATCAAACCTGCCACTCTGGCTTCCTGCAGCTGTGCTGACATTTCTGTTTGTACCATAGGGTCATGATCATCTTGTAACCAGGGGTGAGCCCATATGAGTGTAGACTCGCCATTACCAATTCTGCGCCTTACCCCACTGCAAACTATACTTTTTGCTGCCATAATACTTCGCCAACAGAAACTGGGATTATTTCCTATCTGTGCATCAAAAAAAGATCCTTTAGGAAAATATCGGGCTTTATACACACGAGCCACTATAGATTCAGGTTTAGTCAACATCCGCCATGCCTGTTTCCCCAGCATTGCTAGATTAAACGCACGTAAGTCTTTAAAACCTAATCCTCCATACTTCTTTGGGATACACAACTTATCCCAAGCCTTCCAATGTATTCGCTTGTCAGTTCCAGAATCCCACCAATATCGATTCATAGTTCTCTCTATTGCCGTACACACAGATATATGCAGCAAAAAAACACTCATCGAAAACGTAGGCATAGATTGTGCTACTGTTTTCAACCGTATTTCCTTACCTGCCTGAGTCAGCAGCCTCTTATTCCATGATCCAATCCTTTGGCGGATTTTGTCCTCAATATATGCAAAAACTGCTTTCTTGTGCCTTCCAACAAAAGAGGGGAGTCCCAAATATTTACCAAAATTCGGGGCCTGTGTCACTCCCAGAATCTCAGCCACATTTTCCCTATCAGTCATACTTGTGTTCTTACTATAACATATACTTGACTTATGATAGTTTACTGCCTGCCCTGACAGATCCTCATACACAGATAGGCATTTTTTGATTTCACTTGCTTCCTCCACATTAGCTTTAAAGAATAAGAGGCTGTCATCTGCAAAGAATAAGTGTGAAATTGGGGGAGCACCTCTGGCTACCCTGCATCCATGTAATGACCCCACAGTATGTGCCTGCTGTAATAATAGGGATAGACCTTCTGCGCAAATAATGAATAGATATGGGGACAAAGGATCCCCTTGCCTCAAACCACGTGTTGGCACAATAGGATCACATCTTGAGCCATTTACCAGAATATTGTAAGAAACTGAGGTTACACACTTCATAATTAATTCCACCCAACCACCATGAAACCCCATAGCCAGCATCATCTTTCTAAGGAAAGACCATTCCACACGATCATATGTCTTTGCCATATCCAGCTTAAGAGCACTCCATCCCCCCACTCTACACTGCTTCCTATTCAAAAAATGCCCTACCTCCGCAGCCAGTAGGATATTATCCGTTATCAATCTATCTGGGATGAAAGCACTTTGTGACTCAGAGATTATTTCTTCCATCAATGGTTTCATTCTGTTAGATACCATTTTTGCCAAGATTCTGTAAATCACATTACTGAGAGCTATAGGGAGCAGGTCACTCACTAATTCAGGGGTGTTCTTCTTAGGGATCAAAACAATATCAGTATCAGTCAACCCAGGTGGGAAATCACATGATTCAACACAATTCACAATAAAACTCGCCACATCCCCCCAACCACATCCCAAAACTGCTGATAAAAACCTGGATTCATTCCATCCGGGCCTGGTGCCTTATCTGGGAACATTGCAAATAGTGCATCCTTAACCTCCTCCAACTCAAAGGGTCGTAACAACGACTCGTTCTGTGCCTGAGTGACACGCGGATTTACCCCCTCAAAGAAATCCTCCCCAGATCCCGGTGCTCCAGAGGAGAAAATATGGTTATAATATTGCAAGATAACATTTTTTCATAGGCTCCCCCTCCACCCACTCCCCATCATCATTCATTAGTCTAGAAATAGTATTAATAAGTCAATTAGTTTACTTTATACATAATATACCCTCACACGACTATCAAATGCAAGATGTTTATTAGTGGCGCACTCGGAAAATAAACATATGTTTTTTTGAGTACTGACAAATAAACATATGTTAGTTTTAAGGGTCGCTAGCTTTTAGTACATTAACCTATTTTGAAACTAAATTATTGTTAAACTTTATTTATCAAAATCCCCTCAACACTACATATTATTTTATTCACAATGTTCAAATCTAAAACTTTGCTCACAATAGTACAACATTTTATTGTTAAACTTTATTTATCCAAAAACTTTGTGGCCAGGCACATAAATGTGGCTCTCCCAAACGGGAGGTCACAGTGGAGGCATTAACTCTGATTTTTGTGCAAATACTACATGTTAGCTTGACTACAAAATAGGGAAAAAAATGGCATTTACAAAACCAATAATCAATCAACATACATGTTAGATACTACATGTTAGCTTGACTACAAAATAGAAAAAAAAATGACATTTACAAAACCAATAATCAATCAACATACATGTTAGATTGTTAGAGAATATAAAATAAGGAGAATGGTAAAATAAGCATTTAAACTATTTAAAAAATAATTATACCATCGAATTACCAAAAAGAAACTTCATATTAACCTTTGAACTGTTTTTTTTTTTTTTTTTTTTGGGGGGGGGGGGGGGGGGGGGGGGGGGATACCTTTGAACTATTTTTAAAAATGCAATTAGCATCTTTTTCTATTTAAATTACTATTATTATTGCATGCTATGTTGATATGACTTTCACATGTAATTTTCTTTGTATACATGGATGCCTTTGTTGACACTTAAATTTTGATAAATATTGATTATTTATTAATATAAATATATTTGAATATATTTATGGATAATATTGATATTATCTAATTTGTTAATTTAGATAATATCAAAAGAGTTTGAGTTTATCAAAACTCTTCTATCCTACAACGGAGGTTTCATTTCTATGTAGTCACAAAAAAATCCTAGGAAAAATCATGTAAACATCTAAAAATATATATTATTCAGAGATTACAATAAAAATGTGATCCTGAAAGTAAAAGCCCCTCCTCCTCCATATGTTGATACATGTTGATCCAAACCTCTATTGAAGATCAAGCCGTTTGAACCCGGAGGCCCTTCAAGAAGAACAAGCCCTTCTTTGAAGATTAAACCACTTGAAACCCGGAGACCCTTCAATGGTGGAGTGCTCAAGACATCAATTGGAGAATCAGAGGACCATTCAGAGACTTGTACCCACACCGCATTGATTGATACTTGACATGTAACCGGAATTTTGAGTTCAATATATATTATTCAATTTTCTTTGTTCACAAATTGGCACGCCCAGTGGGACAGCTCTGCCTCTCATCTCTTCATAGGCACTTACAACCGATATGGGAGCAAACCCCGTATGAAATTTGAAATGGAGGAAACTAAATGATACTCCTTGGCACGAGTTTAAACGGCGTCATATTCATGCTCCTTGGCACGAGTTTAAACGGCCTCATATTCATGCTCCTTGGCACGAGTAAAAACGGCCCCATATCTTTCAAGGCTCCTTAGCACGAGTTGAAACGACCTTATATCTTTAAGTTGTAGTGTCGAGACTTCCTTGCACTACATACTTTCAAGTGGTATATGCTATCAAGTGGTGTACAAGCAAGTCTCGAGGGGGCATTTGTAGACACTTAAATTTTGATAAATATTGATTATTTATTAATATAAATATATTTGAATATATTTATGGATAATATTGATATTATATAATTTGTTAATTTAGATAATATCAAAAGAGTTTGAGTTTATCAAAACTCTTCTATCCTACAACTATAAATAGGAGGTTTCATTTCTATGTAATCACAAAAAAAAATCCTAGGAAAAATCATGTAAATATCTATAAATATATACTATTCAGAGATTACAATAAAAATGTGATCCTGAAAGTAAAAGTCCCTCCTCCTCCATATGTTGATACATGTTGATCCAAACCTCTATTGAAGATCAAGCCGTTTGAACCCGGAGGCCCTTCAAGAAGAACAAGCTATATATACAAGCCCTTCTTTGAAAATTAAGCCACTTGAAACCTGGAGGCCCTTCAATGGTGGAGTGTTCAAGACATCAATTGGAGAATCAGAGGACCATTCAGAGACTTGTACCCACACCGCATTGATTGATACTTGACATGTAACCGGAATTTTGAATTCAATATATATTATTCAATTTTCTTTGTTCACAGCCACGTTGAAGCCATCTCAATATAACTTGTATTTCTCTTTAATTTTATTTACACAAAAAATATTTTAAAAAATTAAAATAGCCTGCGTGACATTCATGTATTTAAAAAAAAAAATACACATAATATAAAATTCTTGTTAACATAATTATAACAAGTAATTTGTAAGTAAAATGAATTATAATTTCACTTTTAAAAAATTAAAATTTTGATGGTTAACATAAGTTGGAATAAGTTTAAAATTGATCACTGAACGTAACTTGAAAATGCAATTAGGCCACTGAACGAAAAAAAAAATGTAATTAGGCCACTGGACATTTCTAATGTATGCAATTTCACCTGATAACAGGTTACTATCAATTTTAACCGGTTACCTGCTTACGTGGTTTGCATTTTTAATAATTTTTAATAAATTTTTAAAAAAATGACAGGCGACCCCCCTCTTCTTGAGGGATTTAATTTTTTTTTTTAATTTTTTAAATTTATTATTAAAAATTATTAAAAATGCCAACTCAACTTTCACGTAAGCAGGTAACCTTTTAAAATTGATTGTAACCTGCTATCCGGTAAAATTGCATACATTTGGAGTGTTCAGTGACCTAATTATACATCCAGAATTGCATAACTATACATCCATAACTTCAAAACTATAAAATCTAGAATTGCATAACTACACCATGCATAATTACATATCCATAATTTAATAACTATAAATCCAGAATTGCATACCTATACATCCATAATTTCATAACTAAAATTTCAGAATGAATGAACTAAAAAATAAAAAATAAAAAATAACATAATGTTGTTGCTGGGAATCGAAAGTGATTTTTTTTTTAAAGTAGGACGCGTGTTTTAATACAAAACGATGTCGTTTTTGCATCTTTATGCACCATGCACAGCATAATTTGCTCCAATCCGGCCTGACAGAACATATGAGGGAAGATGTAAATCACGATGACTCAATGGCTCAGCAGGTAGAGTCAAATCTCAAATGTCGATGCATACAAAGAATTTACGACTTTGAACATAATCTTTACACTGTCGCCATCGAAGTTTAAATATTGATCTCTTCTCTTAAATATCATCTATTGAACCATTGAACTAAGCTCGTGCGGACTAAAAATATGCCAAAAGTTGACTGAGTGATTGGGAGGGGTGTGAATGTGGCCTGGCGGGGAAGGGAAGAGTCGGCCGACGGCATGTGAATAACTGTGATGGAGGGGAAGTCAACCACATGGCCAATATTTCTAGTCATCAAAATGGACGGCCACGATTGCATTGACAACACTACAGCTTTTCAGCTATGATCTAGCATGAGACGGCGTGTAGCAATCACGGTATGCAATCATAATGCCCGCCGGGATACCGGATCCTTCCCACGTGTAACGTGTTGACTCAGCAACTCACTTCGCGGTCAAGCAATTTTTAATTAATTAATTAATTAATTTCTTTCTTCCTAATTACTCCATTACATTTTTTAATTTTTGAACTTTGACCCCAAAAACTTTTTTCCCCGCGCACTGTTTTCTTTCCTTCTTTTATTTTTATTTATTTTTTCTTTAAATTGACAGCCATGTTATAGCTGTTGTCTTCGTAGATCGTAAAATTTCCCGCATTTTTATAAATATATTTCACTCGTGTGATTGTGTTAGATGTTGGTGAGAATAAGATTCAATTATTTTTTAACGAAAAAATTCACAATTTTTTTAAATCTACAAAAAGGGGGACACGCAATAAATTTAAATACTAGCTAGGGACTAACGAAAATGCTAGCTACGAAAAAATTCACAATTACTAACGAAAACTTACATTAGATAAATGATCTTAGTGAATAAAGAAATATGATGAGGTAAATCAGTCTACATCCATTGGTGATCGAACTTGAAACCTTGTACTCCGTAGTTACTAAAAATATATAGCATGACCAACTTGATTGAGTAAAACATATCAATTTACATTTTAATTCATTCGGACAACCACTTTTCAGCATTTAACATATTCAAATGTAATTTTCTTTTTAAATTCTTATCAAACATATTTATACTGTCTCTGTAATCACTTATTCTGATATCTCCTTTCTAAAATAGAAAGAGTAAAAATATTTTGATCATATCAAATAGTTGAAAAAAAAACAAAAAACAAAAACAAAAACAAAACAAAAAAATGTATGTGGTAAAATTGCACCCCTATTACTGTTTTTTTTTTTTAAATACTACTGACTCTATTACAATGTAGTATATGTTCATAGTTACTTTCTCAATCTAATGAAATACACTGAGACTCAAACCCACAACCTATCATATAACTATATAAGAGAGTAACTTAGTGTCATTGGACCACAAGACCCTTGGCACAAACAATTATTAAAACTTCAAAACTATAAATAGAAGAGAGAGAAGGAAAGAAAATATAATACAAGGTGCTTGATAAGTAGAATTTTTTTTTTATTCTTCTCAGGACGATATCCTATCACTGACCTCATGTATGAGCTCTCATTGGCCAGCAACTTTTCAAACTTTCTAAATCTCAAAATGTACTCCCGGTGACTTTTTCTAATAATTGTCTTTTTTTTGAAAGCACTCATAATTGTCTTAATTGCAAACAAATAACTATACCTTATATAAGAACATCTCCGGTTCTAATTACATTTATGTTAGAATTTTTTTTAAAAAAAAAAAAAAAAAAAAAAAAAAAAAAGAGTGGTCATCAATTGGCGACACTCTTCAACATGCCCAATGGGAACGTGTAGTACACGTGCCCACTGAACGTTGTTGGTGCGTGTGTAACTATTTTTTATTTCATTTTGTGGGGTCCATCTTTTAAATAAAAAAATTCACCTTTCTTGCAACATTTTTTTTTCATTCTCTCTGTCTTTTCTCTTTCTTCCACCTCAAGTCACAAATTCTGAAAAAAAAAAAAAAAAAAGAAAAAAAAAATCACAATTGGGGATGCCCTTAACTTCGTGGCATTGTATTCTTCTCCTAGTAAGTGATGGTGAAAACGAACTCTGAAGCGGTTCATGTCATCAAGGGTGAAGGCGATTCTCATCCACAAGTTGATACTTCGATTGTGGATTGCAAAAATATCATGAGGTAAATCCAGAATTGCGAGATCAACTATACTCTTTGGGAAGGAAACCAATGTACTAACTACCTTGCAAACTTGGGTCAAGACTCAAGAGAGTGGTTGGGGACCTTACACTTGTTATATAGTGGACCATGATCGTCGAATGAAACTGTAGTAGAATTAAAATAATACGTTGGTGTGTTACTATAATGAAACTAGTGTGTGTGGAAAAATGAAAGTAAAAAACAGAACACAATATTGTCAAATGAAACTGTAGTATAATTAAAATGATACTTTAGTATTGCTATAATGAAAGTAGTGTGCGTGGAAAATGAAACTAAAATCAAGAGCCATACAATAACATATATTGTCAAATGACATGAAGTGCAATTAAAATAATACTTCAACATTACTATAATTAAACTAGTATGTGTGGAAAATGAAACAAAAAAAGAGCTCAACCAATAATGTATATTATCAAATGAAACTATAATAGAAAAAAATAATACTTTAGTATTGCTATAATGAAACTAGTGTGGAGGGAAAATTAAACTAAAAAACATAGTAATATTGTCAAATAAAACTGAAATGTACTCCCCTGTCCCATTTTATCTGTCCTACTTACTATTTATTGATCAAACCAAATATTTCTTACTTGTTTAGTTTCTTTAGTATTTTTTTTTACTTATTTTTAAATTTGATTTTGTGTGTTTAATAGTACTTTTAGTGTAGTTTCTAAATATATAAATTTAGTATACAAATACTAAACTTAATATTATGAAAAATTGAATTAAAAATAACTTCAGTCAAGTTTCATTAATCGAACCAGATACATAAAATGGGACATAGGGAGTAATGATACATATTTTATGATCCATGCTGCTACATAGACCATGGTCCACAGTAAAATTTGTCAGGACCTTAATCCTGGAGAACCCCCCAGAAGGCGTTAACAACATTTTGGAAAGGGACGCGAGGTCCATTGCTACAAGAAGAATTTACTAACATGGGGCCACCGAGGCCCCATTTGGCGTACCAAAAAAAAAAAAGTTACAAAAAACATTTAATGAATACAAGATATATACAATTGACCCTTAATTGGGCCGGTGCAAATGATGATTAATTTGGATATGATACGAGCTTAAATGTGTCTCCTATTTATAGTTAGGGTCTACTCAAGACATCTCATGGTCTAACAAAAAAAAAAAAAAAAAAAAAAAAAAAAAAAAGGAGAATTCTCTTTTTTATTTTTTTGGGGAGAAGAAAAAAGATAATTTTTTTAGGGACATTGACAAGTAATACTCACTTTATCTTATTTTGTTTGTTTAGTTCATTTTACTTTCTCAACCTAATAAAGCACAAAAAGTCAATAACGCATTCACTAAGACTCAAACCCACGACCTCTTATATAGGAGTCCAACCTTGGTGCCATTCAATTTTGTGTACTCCCTCTATCCCATTTTGTCTGTCCTGTTTACTATTCATTGGTCAATTCAACTCTTTCTTCATTGCTTATTTATTTTTAAATTTGATTTTTTTATGTTTAATAGTACTTTTAATGTAGTTTCTAAATATATAAATTTTATATACTAAAAATAAATTTAATATTATGAAAAAATGAAGTAAAAATAGCTTCAGTCAAGCCTCGTTAAACGAACCAGACAAACAAAATGAGACGGAGGGAGTACTATTTAATTAAGTATTAATATATATGGTAGGATATATCCCGACCGGCATGCCACGTCTTTTCTTGTTGTTTGTGCAGGTTTGCAGGTCAGATATTCCTAAAGGCACCCGGTCGAACCCGATCGGCATGTCTCCCGACCGATGTCTTCGACACCCGATGGATGGCCCTTGAACGAGAGATCCGAGAAGAAGCACGTGGCAACGTTACGCGTTGACAGGCAGGGCTCGCGGGGTGAAGACACGTGACTGCTACGTGGGTTACATGCCGGCCGGCCGAAATTGTGTCTCTGGCCTAGCGGCTACAGTGTGGAGGACTTTTGGAACGATCGATAGGCTATTTACAGAGCAGCCTGACCGCAGTCAGTCGGCCATCGGAATAGCCATTTTAAATTGTATTAGGTCCTTTACCCGATAAATAAAGTCTTTACTTGCTTTTGACTTGATCGTGTTGGCTTCTTTGACCGCATTACGTGGAATTTACACTATCATTTTGGCGCCGTCCGTGGGGACCCGTGCACGAAAGCTAACGTCTGACGAGCACCGGTTCTATCTGTCATAATGTATCCGTTTATGTATCACACACTAGGCGATGATCATGCAGATGCAGCGAGCTCATCCGATCACCAGTCCACTCAGTATCAAGGTCAGACCGTTGACCTAAACCTCAATCTATCACCGCCTCACCCGGCGTCACAGTACCCGGTCGCCCAGCAACCGGTTAACTACATCCAACCGGGGTATCCACCTCCCGGCCAGCAGTTTCCTTTCCCCGGGCAGTATCCGTACCCGGTCCCACCTCCACAATATGGGTACTGGCCCGATCAGCCGATGTATTACACACCCCCGACCGGCTATCCCCAGTATATGCCTGTGCACAGGGCTCCAGCCTCCACTCCTCCGATTTACCCGACTATCCCGACTGAGCTGGAGCTTCAGCCCACTTCCCGGGCTAGGCGCTCGGCTCGTTCGAGGTTGGGGTCGCAGGGTGCCGAGGCCATGGAGGTACCACGGCAGGCCCAACAGGTACAACCGGAAATGCAAGCCCAAGCGGAGGACCCCGAAGTAGAAGCCAACCGAGCAGTAGCATTCGAGTGGCTCCGACCAACCATGCGGCAGCGATTGAGACCGCAGGACCCGAGCAGGCGCTCAGTAGATTTACCGATGAGAGAGGCCAGCCAGGAGGGTTCGTCTGGGCACAGTGGCTCAAAATCACACCGAAAACGACGCGCTCGGGAGCCATCCCAAACGGTCGAACTTCAGGAGACCTGAGGACTGCTCAACGACCTCCAAGCAGAGTTCACTCGGTTTTGGAACGAGCACGCTGTAAGGCCCCCGGTCGATCTGTCAGCCTCTTTACTGAGGACACCCTTCACGGCGGAGATTATGGCCCAGCCTTACCCGCTCGACTTGCGCATCCCTAGTAACAAAGAATATGATGGGAGAACGAACCATGAGGTCCACGTGAACACTTACTACGGCAGCATGATGATGATGGGCGTGTCTGACGCCGTGATGTGTAGGGCTTTCTACTCCACGCTATCCGGTCGGGCGGCGGAGTGGTTTCGCACATTGCAGCCGAGTTCCATCTCTGATTTTGCCACTTTGGCAATGAAGTTTATGCGGAAGTTTGTCACTTCCAAGATCGTGAGAAAACCCTACATGTACTTGGAGAAGGCCAAGCAACTGGAGGGGGAGAGCTTGTCCGAATTTTTGGTCAAGTGGAAAGCCGCGGTCGGGGAGGTTGAATTGATGGATGATCTTACTGCCATCCATATGCTCCACATTTCCCTCCGGGCTGGTTATTTATACCAGGACTTCATCCTCCATCCCCCAACCACATATGAAGAGGCCCTCCGAAGGGTGACCTCCTGCGATCTCTTGACGGCGTTCGCTTCTCCGGCGTTAGCGTAATTCGTCACCCTTCGGCGGCTACAGTGTGGAGGACTTTTGGAACGATCGATAGGCTATTTACAGAGCAGCCCGACCGCAGTCAGTCGGCCTCCGGAATAGCCATTTTAGATTGTATTAGGTCCTTTACCCGATCAATAAAGTCTTTACTTGCTTTTGACTTGATCGAGTTGGCTTCTTTGATCGCATTACGTGGAATTTACACTATCAATATAAAATTTATATATTTAAAAATTAAATTAAAAGTATTATTAAACACAAAGAAATGAATTTAAAAATGATTAAAAAATTAAAGAGAATAAGCTATATATATATATATATATATATATATATATATATATATATATATATATGACTAATAAATAGTAAATAAGACATGTGAAGTATTATATTTACTATTACTTTTTATTCTTTGTTAATGTGTTGATCTAGGGAATAAAAACAAATGAATCATGATTCTTTTTCCTTTCATTAATCAAATTATGACATATAGTGAGAATATACTTTACAAATATTAAATTTTTTTGGATGAATAGAGAAACTCACAGTCACTATCTGAAGGTGTGGATTGATGATGTAAACTTGCTAAGATTATTGTCTATATCTATATTTAATTAAGAAAACCAATAGTATTGCTGACCAATTTAAATCAAGAAGGCCAATAGACTACTTCTATTGAGAATCCAAATTGAAACTTACTCCGTAATATTTATAAGTCAATTGACCAACTTAGTTGAGTTGTCTCGACATTATTTTCTTTTTGTTAATGTGGCAAATTGGCAATTTGCATATATAGGTAGAGAATCTAGACCTTGGCGAAACGTCATGATTTGTGCTAAACAGATTACAGATCTATTAAGCAAGTATTAAAGCAGTGGATTGTCATTAATTCATTGCAAATCACAAGGAAAAAAATAAATTATTATTTTTGCTAAATCCTCCATTCCCAACCTTAAATTCTGGAATTCTTTATTTGTAAGTGCCAAAATCTGCGACTTAATAAATTGGCGTACGTAACACCTCCCTTGCCCATCACTCTCGTGAACAAAAATCTCAAACTTGTTCAACACAGAATGGCCGCCTTACTCAAACTCCTCCTCCCCATTCTCTCCCTCGCTCTCTCCTTCCTCCTCCTCTCCACGCATTCCGCCACCGCCGCAGCCGCCGCCTCTTTTCTCGCCGACGACGACGAAGCCGAAGAGTACATCCTCGACGCGCCGTTCTCCGGGGCGCCCAGGCTGAGGAGTAGGTTCTTAGCGAGCGTAATAAAGAAGGGGAAGAGGTGCGACGCCGTGAGCAACAACGTGTGCAACGGCGTGTCGGCGAACAACGGCACCAGCCTCCTCTACTGCTGCAAGAAGCACTGCCGGAACGTGCTGGGCGACGTCAACAACTGCGGCGCCTGCGGCCGGAAATGCGGCTTCGGACAGCGCTGCTGCGGCGGCGCTTGCACCGACGTCGTTTATAACCCTTTGAATTGTGGGAAATGCACCAAGGCTTGCTTGCCTGGGGTTCCATGCAATTATGGATCTTGTGGCTATGCATAATTAAATTAAAAGAATTATATTATTTCACTTATAATACATTATTTGTAGTCTCCATCTTTTGCACTCACAATCACATATTATAGTATTTGAAATTTTGAGGGTGGTCCATGGTAAAAGATCTTATTCTTTGAGAAAAGGTATAATGTTTCGTAACGATACCATAAAATATTTCTGGAGTACTATATATATATCTCACTAGAGAACATTGATTTTTATATAATTTCATATATGAATATTTAAAAATAAATAAAATGTAGTGCATGAATGACTTGTTCATTGTGCTTAGGAAGAGATCAGATGTTTTTTGTACGTAGCTAGGGTTCAAGAGTGTTAAGTTTCCACTACGTAATGCACAGATATGTAGTAGGAATACGTACAGTTCAAGTATTAATAAATTACACTTTTTGCCTCTAATTCTGTTTTTTTTTTCTTGTTTCTACTGGAAAATGTTATTTTTTCCATCTTTAATGGGCAAAAGTAAGTTATTGTTGTGTCCAATAAAGTGTTCAAGCTTCTGAAGGAAAAACTTCGTCCCTACATACTCAAATCCTTTGATCTCTCATTTACTTTCTCTAGCCGCCATCAAACAAAAATATATGATAAAAGTTGAGCAAAATTTTCTATTAGAGATGCTCTAAGTGAATGTGTGGAGCGAATCGGGGCCGCAAAACACGATTAACTGATTACATCGCACTTTCCTACAATTATACAACTCAGTGCACGCCAATGTACATACATATCAATAAAAAAAAAACACAGGGTAATTGTTACAAATTACAATTTTCTTCTTGTATTTGCAATTGTCAACAATTTGGGCATCCACAATACTTCTCCACCTTATTTTCCCAATTTGTGTGTCCAACTCTCTTCCGCATCATCATATAATCTCCTATCTTATTTTCTTTCCAATCATTCTCCTCTTTTCTCCATTTTTCGTAGGTCTTACTTCTCCACGCTCCTACACACCATATATTATTTTATTCATTTTTCTATAATTAATAATTTCAAATTTATAATTATAATTTCGATTTGAAATAAAAATAAATTTAAATATAAAATAAAATAATTTTTGAATTATAAAATACAATTTTATAAACTAATCAAAATATAATTTCATAAATTAAAATTCGCATTCAAAATCGTTACGTAACAAATTACATTAAAAAAAGAGTACAATATTTTAAATACAAAATATACCATCATCAATTCAATTAATCAATTAAAACATTAAAACCTGAGGTTGTCCCCACCCGACTTCTGTGTGTCTTTTGTGACGCATGTCGCCCACACGCTACGCGCCCTTGGAAATAACCTCCGGAGATGACAGCTTCTCCGGAAGTTGTCTCTCTCTCCCCTTCTTTCTCCCCTCATTTTAACCCATTAGTTATACCCTTAGAATCTCTCAAAAAATTTCCACAATATCCATCTTCTCTATTCAACTACCAGTTCAGAAATCATATTTATGGTCAAGCCACCCACATATAGGGTGGTATTCACATATTACACAGTTTCCCATTTCTTGTATCTTGGATCACTCTTTTTCTTGGGGCAATGGTGGTGACCTCAACTCCTCAAGATTGCTATACATTGCACATTTATTGCACTTATTGATTCACTAATGGATTTCCATCAAATTCTTCTGTTGGTAAATCTAATTTTTTATTTTTCTGCATCAGCATAATCACAAATTAACAAGTATTATTATAGATAAACTTGTGTACCATAAGCTGGAAACAGAAAGCAGGCAGTGACTATTTGCATTTCAGGAAAAGTACAAATTAAAATTAGAACAATAACAGAATGTTTTTTGTTTTTATTAATGTATCATTGATCACAGTCACAGAGGAGGGTAACAAAGAGTCAAAGAGAGTAACAAGTATATATAAAATCAAATTGATCTTCATCTTCAACATATGTTCATCCCATGATTCAAATAAACCAATGTATTCAGTAACCTGTGCAACTTTTCAGGTGTAAAAACTATTAATGTCACATGGTGTGCTATAACTTCACGAGTCATATGTATCGGATCAGCTCAACTGCGAACTTCCCCTTCCTAGTTGAATTTATTTCCCCTATCTGAACAAAACACAAATTATTAGATTTAATTGCTTATGAGAAGTTGGTAACTTGTAGCTCTGGTTTAATGATTCAGAGAAGATGCTCTATCTTAATTTTATTTCCTCCTTAATGAGTTACCAAAAGCATGAATTAATAGCTAATTTACCTTTAGCCTTCCTTTTCCGCTAACAGATATCAAGTCTCCAGTCTTGACGGTAGTATTGCTTTTTGTGACAGTGGTCCAATTGATGCGCACATCTCCGTTACTAAAACAAAATGTGAAGAACCTTCATTGAAATAATGCGTTGAAATTTGGAACGAAATAATGTTTGTCTTATGGCCAATCTACAAAGGTAAGAATCTAAGCCTCCCCGGTATCCCCCTCCTCCCCCAGTGACACTTCCTCGCAATTCTTCTCTTTTCTTATCCTTTGTTTTGTTGCCTCGTATCCCACCATTTTCTACACCCTCTCATATTTGTTTGCTTCTCCCGAAATCATTTGAAGTGTTTGACCATTGGCTTAGGGAAATTAAAATGGAAGTAAATATACCTAACGAGCCCTGCCATCTTGGTTCGTGAAAGTTTGAACCCTGCACTTGCTATTGCATCAAGTCTCAATGATGCTTCTACCGTCTTTAGCAACTTCGTCCTGAGAAGAGTAAAGATCTGTTACAATTCTACCAATTGCTCCCCCTCCACAAAAAATGACCAAGCAATTTTTAAACATCAAGAAAACAAAATCGAAGAAACTAATGGTAATACAAAAAGCATGGTAGTCCAATGATATAGCAACCTTGGCGGTTCATATTCAAGCGCGAGCAATGGAATCTTTTTACAGGAAACAGTAACGTTTCCAACCTGTAAAGCAGGAAAAAACAGCTTATTAATGGAAGTGAATTGTTGGATTTGAATTTGCAAAAAGACACTAACGTTTTGGAGAATTCCTACTCTTGATTTACATACTAAAAGCAAAAAGTTAGATGACTACAGTCTGTAGCACCTCTGGTAAATTGTAATAAACAGATATAAAATTTCAAGCGATAAAGTTGAAACATGTATAAGGATTTTATTCTTCTCATTCTATTTTTCTCTTTCCACCAGAGATCAAGGGCGCTAAACAATATATAAAAATAAAAGATACTGCAACAACTTCAGGTGCATGCAATCCACAAGAAAAGATGAAAAGCCTATGAGAATAATTTAAAATGCTAGTACTTATTGGCTCTAAATGTAATATAAATAAGTAGACAAGATGATAGTGTGGATGATCTATCTGGAGATACTACCTTGTCCAATGTCGATGTGAGGAAGTCAGCTAGTTCAGGAACAACAAGAACTTGTCCTCCCTTTTCCCCCTAAAATTGCACGTAAACGGTCTGGAAACAATTAGATATCAGAAGAGTACAAAGATAACTTCTACTAAATATGCACTGAATACATGAGGGAAACATCACAAACACACAAATGCTTAAATTTGCTAAGTTGGCAAAATGCAAAAGCAAGTTGTAAATCTTTGTGGGGGAGAACTCCGGGATAACCCGGGTTCGATTCCCACAAGTGACGATTCCCTTTGGGCCAGCTCCTGTGCCTCCCGGAGCGAATGGGGATCAGTCGGGTGCACCTGGACCGTTAAACGGACAGAGAAAGACCCGGACCACCTCGTGGTTTACACCAAAAAAAAAAAAGTTGTAAATCTTTATGCAGGTTGAGGCTGAGGCACAGGGTCCTTTTTGCATGAAACTCGACAAGTTACTGAATTTATGACTTAAAAGCTTTAAGTAACAGAAACCTCATCTGGGAAACTTTTCTTTTCCCTTTTTCGTTCAGTTAAAAAAACCACGTCCATTAGTCAACAACCAGAGGTTATCAAGGTGGTTTACTTAATTACTTTAATCAAACTCCCAAAGTCCTCTGAATATGGTTTAAGAATACCTGCAAGATAATATCTCCCAACTTATTTCTGGAAATCCCTGTACCAAGGATGGCTCCAAGGAAATCACCATGAGAACAGGGCTGAAAGGAGAAGTTCCCTGAAATACTGAAATGCGAGACCATTTCTCAAAAACATGAAAGCACCAAGTAATTCAATTTGAGATGCAAGTAAACGATGGATTGGTGACTAGAGTCTGATCTACCTTAGGGCAGAAACAATATCTGGATCAGTTGTCAACACCTCCGGATGTCCAACTGAGAGTCTGCAACGTTCAGCCTAGGATATTAAAGGTTACTAAAAGTTCAGATCCAAAAGCAATTTTTGGCAGGCAAAATAAAATCTAACCTCTGGGTACCCTCCCTGAGCAACTGTTTTAACATTGGCTAACTTTTCTAACGCTAACATTGACTCCTTTAGTACAAGTGGTGTAAGAAAATCAGTATGCAAAACTTCTCTCCTTGATGATGCTCGCTCTGCCTGTGATGAATATAAGATATCCCTATTAAGAACGTGTACTGAATAGTGTAATTCTTTTTGAGCAGGAAGAAAAGGAAAAATATAAAACTAAAAGACAATTCTACAAATAAATATGCATAACTAATATGTGAAACCTGCAATATAACAACATACCATTTCAATGATACGCTTGACATCTTCAATCGTATCCTTGTCTGATACTCCTTTGATTAAAACATCAACATCACCCTTTATGGCCTGTGCTGCACTGCATATTCCAGAAGCTGCTTAAACAACCATGCAGGTAATTAGCTGTCACAGTAATACATTATCACCAAGGATATAATTACTCTTTGAGAGTATAGATATAGGAACTTTGCAAATGTTAATTACTTGAATCATGCAAGCCATAACAAAGCTACACAGAACGCAATATGCAGCCTATTATAGTCTCTCTCTCATTATGGATCGTCATATCTTAATACAAATCCCCACTAGATAATCTTATTTTTTTGTTTGAGCACAAGCCTTCAGGGATACACACATTTTTAACCTATGGACCCATTTTCTATCATTTCTTCCATTGGTTATGCTTAAGATTTTTGTTAGGAATTTAGATCAAATCAGAATAAATAAAGATGAAAGTTTTTCCAAACTCTCTTTGAACACATAAGGTATCACTCTTGTACTCGTAAGCCTGTCATCTTGATGGTTCTCTAAATTTACTTGCCATGTTGCCCAAAGAGTAAACTAACCCGAACCTAGGTTCCAATATTCTTTTTACCAAATCCATTTCTTGCCTAATTTCTAGGTGCGGGTCAGGTACTGTGACCCAACAGATTTCTCTGGATCATCTACAAACACAATACTTTGGTGCAACAAGAGTACAATATGTGCTACAATGGGGCCAAATAGCGACATCAAACAACTAAAACTTATGAGATTGTTCTTGATTTCCTTCCTGAGGAACTGAAGCACATGGAAGTCTTTGAAACTAAAACAAATACTAATCTTGAAACCAAGCAGATACAAAAAGGAGATAATTAAAAACAAACAAACAAAAGAACAAATAGGGTCATAACTACACCAAAACTGAATCTTTATTTATCAGTAGTACGTCTAATGGTTATATAAACCCCAAGATACAAGCACTGTTGTCACAAAACATTAAAATGTTCAGTAATACAGTTACAAAGCTGAATATAACTGCCTCATTGTGCAATTCCATACTGCAGTTATCATATTTCTAACCAAAAGTTTAGTTAAATAGGGCCGTATTTAAAATACCCAAAAAGAAAAAAAGAGAAAAACCCCAAATAATTGTGGAGAGAAATAGCATACGACGAACCTGAAGGAGTGAGAGGTGGTCGGAGAAAAAGCTTAGAGTTGTAGGAGAAGGCGTTGGTTATGTGAATGGGAATTGAGCGAGGAGGAAGTATAAAGGACTTAACGGCTCTGCTCAGAAAAGATTGTGCGGCGGCCGTGGGTGGTATGCGCATGAGCATCCCTGCTATGTCTCCTTCAGATAACGCTAACCTGCTTCTCTTCGCTGTGGATTGTGGAATGCCAACTTGCTTTTACACTTGGCTTCGTAAAATCACATTTATCTTTCCAAATGCCATTTTTAATCTTTTCATTTTTTCGAAAAGGAGTTAATTCCTTTTTTACACCGTAATTGTAATTCTTTTACAATGTAATTTATTGGTACGCCTGATAGGAAATACTCTTAGGGGCGTTTGGTTCGGGTCATCTTAGATTACCTAGGTAATCTAGGTCCGGTAATGTTATATTACTTTGTTTGGTTCAAGTTATGGGATTACCAGGTAATGTTATATTACCTGAAAGCTGATGGCGGTAATGTTTCAAGGTAATGTGATTACCCCCATTTTTTTAGGTAATCTTAGATTACCTTGAATTATTCCAACTTTGCCCTTATTAACTAATCCTTATATAATAATAATAATAATAATAATAATAATAATAATAATAATAATAATAATAAGAGTTAATGTCATTTTTGGTCCTAGACTTATTAGGGTGTCGACAGTTTTCATCCTCCATAATAAAAATTGCCAATTTGTAGCCACGCTTATTGGTCGTTGGACACTTTTAGTCCTCCGTCAAGGAAGCCGTCTGTTGACCGTGAAATAGAAGGGCAAAGATGTCTTTTTTATGCCTAACTCTTGCACCCAGAACATTCCACCCCTTTCGCAGCCTCTGCCTCCCCCTACTCAAGCCTTCTCCGACCGGCGCCCTCATCGACAACCGGCCTTCCACGGCCATCAACCACTATATATTACTGAGGACATTATTGTAAATTGATTCATATAACCTAAAATTATAACCCTGAACCAAACAAGGTAATATTATATTACACCATCCAAACCAAACACATAAGGTAATCTTACATTCCCAAAATCTCACATTACATTCCAGGAGGTAATCCTATTACCTGGGGTAATCCAAGATTCCGTGAACCAAACGCCCCCTTAGGGTACACGTATCCCTCTCAGACTGCATACTTGATTGATATTCGGTGATTTTGGTCATATCACCAAGGGAGATGATTCCTGATCTGGACCAATCATAAATCCGACCCTGTCGACTTAAAATGTAATAACCAAGCTAATTAACGAGTGTGGTGACATTTCGGTCTCCAAGGAGTCAAGGACTGATCCCGACCATATTAGGTCGAGATGATCTTCCCGAGCTAGATCACTAGACACAGAACTTCGCATAGATTTACCCCGTCTTAGTGGGTGGTCAGAGATTCAAGTCCACGTGGCTGATTGGGCATCGTTCCCGAGTGCACCAACTACATGCGCCCCTCCTCTATGAATTCCAATTCAACATAGTATTGAAAAGTGAAAACTATAGCCACTATTTGGAAAATGAAGCTCTTTGTTGAAATTGAAATGATTTACAATAATAATTTACATTTTAACTTTCAAAATTCACAAAGCTAGTATTTTTATATAAATATACTCCTTAATAAAATGCGATCAACTTATCAATTAAAAAAATTAAATTCATAAATAGCATCATCAAAATAGAAGACCAAATCCAAAATTAACTATTTGTATAAAGTCTGGTAAGCTCTTAATGATTTATTTCAATTACAATAAGCATTACGCAGATAAACATAGCTTCTTCTCCTCTGAGTAAAATGTCAAAAACAATAATCCGAAGAACATTAATAAAGGTGTCAAAATTCAAAGCTAAAACAACCAAATGAAATGAGTATAGCTCGCTCTTGGTCTCTGAGTAAAATGTTCAAACAAACATTAAAGACAGCCTGATCTATGACCAAAATTATGGAGTCTAGCAACCAACCATCCCTAGCATAGGATGCAAAGAACAAGTAAACTCGCGCACTACTAAACGCAGAAATCCCGACACCCCATCTCACCACAAACACAAGTCGTCTTTTCCTCTTTCCGGTGACATTGAAGAAGACTTCTAGGCGTAAAACTTGTAATAACCTACCGCTAGGAGTAGCAGGATTGCCACAGCAGCAGCGGGACCGGCCCATATCCAATAGTTTGTGCTTTTCTTGCGCTTGAGTATGACTTTGTGGATGTCGGAGGATCCTTTTGGGCGTGGTCTCTGCCTGACCGTGCCCACTTTCCGGTCCTTGGTAGTTGGCTTCGTTGGCTCATCGACCGCCTCGACGTTCTCCTCGGGCTTCTCTGGTTCAGCGTCCTCGCTAGTTTTCTCAGATGGGTCGTCGGTGGGTTCCTCGGTGGCAGCAGCTCCAGCCTTCTTTTTGGCTTTCCTCTCTCGGTCCTGTCAAAAGTATTCACACCGGGAATCAGATCAAAGGTGAGTTAAGAGTTGAAAATAAGAAAACAGAACATCGTTCGAAAGGGTAATTTCCTTGAGCTTCTTTTCGGCTTCCTTCTGAGCTTTTAGTGCTGCTTTGGTAGCCGCTTTCTCCGCCAACTTCTTCTTCCGCTCTATTGCCTGCTTATTTTTAGCAATCTCTTCCTCTCTTCTCATCTGCTTCAACGTTTCTTCGTCAACTTCGACCCTCTTAGGAGTAGAATCTTTCGGCAGAGTTGTTACCCCCGGGATTTCCTCATCGTCATCAAGGTCGTTTACCTCCAAGGAACTCTTCGAGGGTTTCTTCTTCCCGTCTTTCTGCTGCTGCTTGCTATTCTTGTCTTTCTGAGCTTTCGAGGCCAGGGAAGCATCAGGTTGCGGAGGAGGAACAGAATCTTCCTTCGACGCTTTCTGAGTTGGTTTCGCCACCACTTCGGGTGCAGGCACGTTGGGAGTCTCGGGCAATACCAGCGGCTTCTCATCAGGGTTTCTCATCCTACCGTCCTTACTCAACTGCCTCATATCAAGCGATTGTAAAATTCTCTTCTCATAGTCATCCCTGAATGACTTGTTGCTGCTCCATTGGGCCACAAATTTATCGACCTAAACAAAATTGACGTGTCACTTAAATTGTAGAAATACCGAAACACGTAAAACTAAAGAAGAAAAGCGATCAAACAAACCTCGGTTGCAGAAAGTTCTCTTAGGGCAGCAACATCCTTCTTATCAGCAAGTTGTCTGGCTTCAAGGTTGAGTTTACGAGACTGGAAGAAAGAAGAATTCTGGGAAAATGTGGAAGATATTAGTAATGAAGATTGTTGAAGTGCATAAACTGAAATCCCACATTGGTAAGATTACGTTACATTGAATGGAACACTAGGAATTTTACACAGTAAAAATAACAGAATAACATTGCCAAACTCCCAACTGTAAATTTTATATTTTACTTCACATTTTTTTCATATTCCAAATGAAATAGTCGAATAATTAAATGGTACTAAGAAAGAATAATGAACGGGGAACACAAGGAAACTCAAGAACATGAAATTCAAAAGTAGTCAAGGTTATCATTCTAAAAATACACAACCCCCCACCCCAACAATATGGTTCAAGAAAAATCTCACACGCAATTTAGCCACATATAGCCATTGTTACTGCGAAATTCTGTGGCACCGAGTAGGCGAGTAGGAAATCAATTAGATATTAAAAATCAAAATCAAAATAGTGCATAAAGCCACACATATTTAATAGTTTTTTTCTAAACAACGAAAAAGAAGAGTATACCCCTTCTTCACGTTGTTTTCTGAATTCCTGAATGCTTTGAAAAGTTTTGTCCCGTTGCTGAGTTAGAGCAGTCAATTCCTCCTCCAATGTGCCGATCTCTTTCTTCATAGCATCAAGCTCATCATCAATTTCCTTAAGTTTGGCACTAAGAGCTTGTTGCTCCTTTCGGACACCATCCAGGTCGACGCCTATAAGCTACAATGACATTCAATAATAATAAACGGTTACCAAATACAGAAAACAAGCAAACATAAAACTTTCCCTGCACCGAAAAGTTACATGTAAGCATCGTCTTACCTTGACCTGGCTTTGAATGGACTCTTTTTCGCCCAATGATTCCTGAATCTTTGCCCGCTCAGCAGCATGAGCAATAACTTTATCCCTCGTTCCTTCAAATTGTTTAATTTCTCTAAGAATTTGCTTCTCTTCATTCAGAGTAATGCTTTCATGTTGAATACGATATTGCAGACTTTTAATCTAAATTTAAAGAAGACATTAATCTTAGAACACCTCAAAACCATTGAGAATGAAGGGATAAATTCAAAGAATCAAAAATCAGAGAGCATTGGAGCTTACGTAATCATTGAGCTCTGCTTCAGAAGAAAAAATAACAGAACGTTGGTCTCGACCACCAGCGTTATTGCCGCGCAACTTGCCTAAAGCTTGCTGCAAAGGTTCCATCACTTTCCTTTTCTCATCCATCTGTGACCTGAACTGCTGTCTTTCAGCACTTAGAGACTTCCTTTCGTTAATTAGCTCTGAGCGAGCTGCCTGCAAATATCATCAACAATAAAATTCCTACAAGGTAAGATATTTTACTTTTTGAAAAATCGGTGTTGTTACCTTTTATTAGTCAATGCCATAACACGATGATCATAAAAACACGACAGAAATGATAGCAATAACACGACACAAATGGTCCCAATCAAGGTTATCAAGGCGGACTTTCTAGGCGAGATGTCACCGACTGCCTAGTCGACTAGTCGACCGCATAGGCGATGACTAGGCGTCTAGGCGATGAGTATTAAATAAATAAAAAGTATATATATATTGAAAATATCTTGTCTTGGGCAGCCTTTTTGCTAGCCTATTTACTTCAAGTAGATGAATAGTTTTTCCTAGAATAGTGAGAAGTCTAGTATTTATTGTATATTGAAAATATCTTGTCTTGGGTAGCCTTTTCACAACCCTATTTACTTCAAGTTATCTTGAGAAGATGAATAGTTTTTCATAGGGTGGTGTGAAGTCTAGTATTTATTGATAACATGCCAGAGTGAGGTAGTGGGCTTTGCTCGGAACAGGAGGACGACGACGCCGGAGCTTGAACCGCGCCGCCATCAGAGCCACCACGTGCCGCCGCTGTGCCGCTGCTCCGACACCACGCGCCGGCACGTGAGGCAGATTCCGGCGTCTTCTCCGGCTGGAAATTACACCGATCAACTCGCGTGTGTAGGTTCTGCCCATGTATGTTTTGTGGAGTTTTGGGTTGTATGCTGCACTTAGGCTAGGCGAGCACATTATGCGTTCGGTCTTGACCGACCGGACGCCTAGGCGACGCCTTGATAACACTGAATTCCCAATAACACAACACCAAAGAAGATCGTACTAATGCAACAAAAAAAAGATCATACTACACTCACCCTTTTTGCTCTCAAGTTATCAATCATCACGCTTCGTGCTTGGTTCTTCTTGTGTAATTCCTTTTCAGCCTGTTCCAATTTGGCCTTCAGCTTCTGATCCTCAAATGTCCGATATTTAACCAAATAGAATGAATGAATCTGCTGAGGTGCAGGCCAATCCTCAACCACTGCATCCTTTGGAAGGTTGATTGCAGGGGCTTTTTTCACATCCTCCTTGATTGGCTCCTCAGCCCCATGGGAACCAAATTTTATGGGCTCATTAGGAACAGTACCATTTTCCTTCAAAGAACCACCATTCTCACTTCCAGTTTCAACCGATACATGAGCCAACTTAGATTCCACATCTACACCCATGATTTCAATGAAAGCAAAATACAGACTGCCTTAGGGTGTCGTCTTCAATCTCTGCTGTGCAAAAACACACATAACACAAAAAAAAAAAAAATACGAGAAAGGCAAGTTAATAAAAAGAACGCAATGAAAAGTAATGAACAAAAAAATAGAATTTCAGCCTGAATTCTTCAGCTCAGCAGAGACTTTATACAACCAATTTAAATTCCAAGTTTAGTCTGCCACACTAGAAAAACTGATTCACAACCACAGTTCACAATGGACCAGAAAACATACAATAATCAGACAATTTGTTGAGTCAAAGTTGTTTAAAGTCTAAAGACAAATATACAAAACATTTACAAAATCAGATAAGCACCCTGGTTGAGATTCAAGCATGTAGACTCCAAGAGACCACTCAAACCAAACCAAAAAGAAACATGTACTTCCAGATTACAAACATACCGAATATTTAACCTCAACAAAATGGAAAGATTCCACAAAACCTTAATCATAGAAAACAATAGTATACGCACAAAGCATATCCACAAAAAGAAACATGCATTAACTATACACGCATATATCTGCAACAAATAAAACACCCAAAAATAGGTAATCCGTGTTCCAGTTCAGAGAGATTCAATAAACAACAAATACAATTTTAAAGCTCAAATGGATAAAAGATCAAATCGTTAAAAACGAATCACCAACTAAAACCGTAAAAAGATCAACTTTTTAGCCCCAACAATTCTGAATTCAACAACCCCTTAAAAGAATCTCTTAATCTAATGCATTTTGTCAATGAATACATCAATAAAACGATTGATTGGGACCTCGAAGGATTAAGATCGATACAGATCCAAGAGAAAAACGAGGAAGTTGCATTCGAGAAACACCCAGACGAAAAAAATATGAAGTTTGAGGAAACGGAATTGGGAAAAACAATAGCAAAAAACTCTTGAATAGAGAAAAATTACAGAAAAAAGAAAAAACAGTAACGAAGAGACAAATTTCAGAGAGACTCACACTCACCGTTGAGTTCCCCTTAGAGAAGAAACGTCTGAAACTCTGAAAACAGAGAAACACAAAGAGAGATAGATAGAGTCAGACCCCAACAGATCTCTCTGTTTTTGAAGAACTTAACACCTCTGTATATTTTAGTGCTATAAAGAGATCCAAAGGAGAGAGAGAGAGAGAGAGAGAGAGAGAGAGAGAGAGAGAGAGAGAGAGAGAGAGAGAGAGAGAGAGAGATTTTTTTTCTTTCCTTTTTTTTTTTTTTCTTTTATTGTTTTGTTCCCATAAGGTCTTGTAGTAAAAATTAATAAAATTGTTTTTTATTGGTGGACAGTTGGCAATATTTCGCATAAATTCTTATATTAATTAATTACGAGTAATATAGTTCGATTTTTTACTATAAATTAAACATTTAAAATTTAAAATATTACATAAATTCTTTTATTTAATTTTTACATAAAAATTTTATTAAGGCTTTCGAGTGTTATTTGTGCTAATAAAAATTTATCACCAAAGATTTACCTTACTTCATTTGATTTGGTCTTGTTGAACTAGACCAATTTATATTATTAATATATTTAAAATAAAATTTGTTAATTTTACTAACGTGTTTGTAAAATTCTATTTCAATATATATATAGTAATACCAAATTTATTATTATTATTATTATTATTATTATTATTATTATTATTATTATTATATTACTCCGTATTATTTATAATTGATTATCCGAGTCAAACCCAAACTCGGTTTGACAGAGTTTATTTAGGAACTTATAGCTTATTTTAAGCGACTAATAAGCTATAAGTTCTGTTTGGTAATGTTCCCAAATAAGCTCGTAGATTAAAATAATAGCTTATTTTGGAATGCTACCTATCAAAATAAGCTAATAGCTCCCAAACTTTTTTTCCTTCTTTGTTCTTATTACTTTAAAGAAATGGCATCATTTACCATTCCCAATTAAAATCCTTTTATGTTCTCCTTTATCCGCAACTTTTACTGCAATTATTATTATTATTATTATTATTATTATATGAAGGAGATTTGCAACAATATTGCTACTTCATTATGTGATGCTAGATCATGATTATGTTAATAATTTTATTTCAAAATGTTAATTTTTTTTAAGACAACATGTTAAATTTTAATATGTAAACAAACTAATTTAAATTTTATGAAGATGTCCTTTTTTGTCTTTTTTACATTTATCAGTTTATCAAAAAGTTAATTTTACCAAACACTTTCAAGTATAACAGCTCTTCAGTTTTAAGCTACTAACTTATAGCTTTTCAGCTTTCAGTTAGGTTTCCCAAACATAGCAACAGATAGAGCAAATTTTTATTCAAAAATTTACTAAAAAAATCAACATTTTGGTCCTCAATTTTTTCTTAATTGTCAATGTAATCCATAATTTTTAATTTCAAACAATTTGATCCTTGAATTGTTTAAAATTTCATCGATTAAACTCTTTTAGGGACCAAATTAACAAAATTTTAAAAATATTAAAATTACCATTTTGGTCATTGAAAGGGTTTAATTGACAAAATTTTAAATAATTCGATTATCAAATTGATTAAAATTAAAAATTATGGACTACATTAACAGTTGAAAAATAATTAAGAGACCAAAATGGTGATTAACTCTTTACTAAATGCAACATTGTTCATATAACAAAATTATAACACTTAAAACAAATTATATTAACTAATGTAAATTTTAGCCCAAAACTTTAGATGAGAGTGACATTAATACATTATCCTCCATAAAATACAAAAACTAATCAACAACATGAGATAGAGAAATTTTGTATCAAGTGTAACTTTTTTATAATAATAATAAAATATAAATAATTAGCCCTATAGTTGGGCTTCATTTTCCTCATAAAATTTTATACTAATTCATTTGATGGTGTGTTGTTATCTCTCATTGATTTCAAGAAAAAGATTTGTAATTTAATTACTGCATTAATTATTTTATTAACTAATGCAAAATTAACTGACGCTCACTTACTCCCAAAAAATTTAAAAAATAAAAAATAAAAACTAACGCTCACTTAATACAAATAAAGATTTTTCATGCTAAAAGTGATTATAATTGAGAAAAATAACCTTTTTTGGTGATATCTTGTAAAAAGGTTGAATAAAGAAAAAAATAAAAAACAGATTAACTTGCTTCAATTTTTTTTTTTTTTTACATAAAATGTTAGCTTAAATAATATCATTTAATCTGAATAATTAATGTAGTATAATTGATTTATTTATAGATAGTAAATGAATATGAAAATTTGAACCATTTGGTGATTTAATATATTTGCTTCTTTGGCTTTCAAAAAAAAAAAAAAGAATATGAAAATTACAGCACTTGATTTGATCATATATAATAATAAAATCAAGTTTTGGTACAATAAAGTTAAAAGGGGAAATGGTGGCCACTAATTATGCCTAGATTGTATATTTAATCAATAAATTATTGCTATATACAAATTTATCCCTTTAATTATATTGAAAGTGGTTGTTTCAATCCATTACTTATAAATTTTGTTAAAATTAAAAATTTATTTTGATTTGTCAAATTATTAAAGGACAAATTGGTCATTTTGTAAAATTTTTCTAAATATAACAAAATAAGTTTTTTACATTGATAATTTTAGTTGAATGTTGGGTTTGTTGTAACGTTTTTTTTTTTTTTTTTTTTTGAAAGTTACTGGCTCTATTACATTGTAGTATCTGTTCATATACTTTCTCAACCTATTGAAACACAAGGAACCAATAACGCCTCCACTGAGGCTCGAAAATTACACGAAAATTAATATATATATATATATATATATATATTACACGAAAATTATGATTTATATAATATATATATATATATATATATATATATATATATATATATATATATATATATATATATATATATATGGTGTTTGTATATTTATTGAATAATAGCTTATATAGTATGTCCTATACCTAACCGAATGTCTAATAAAAGAGCTCCCAACTCCTACTATAATTTTTAAATGTCCCTAACACTTCATTTATAGCATGGGAAAATACTAGGGATGACAATTCAACCCGCCCTCAACGGGAAAAACTGGATCCCGTCCCGAGAGCGGGTTCGGGGATTTATTTCGGGGAATGGGGGAATTTCCGAATCCCCGCCGGGGAGGGACGGGGATGGGGAAGACATTCCCCGCCCCGTCCCCGATCCCCGAATTTCCGTTTAATTATATAATATATAATATGTATACTATTAATAATAAAATTTTAAAAGTAAAATACTATTATATTTAGCATGTTGTTACTAGTATTCTACATCATATTTGGTTGTTTTTCCACTGTTTAAACTGCCCTATTTTTTTTACGGTTAAAACTATCCAACTTAAACAGTAATCTATCCCATTTTTTTCATTGCAGTATGCGTATCTGTTATTATATTTTGCATGTTGTTAATAGCATATTGTAACATAATAATATGTTGATAAAATTATATAATGTGGTTTGTTGATTAATTTTATATTGAGTTAATCAACGATTTGGTCCCTCAATTATTGTCAAACTGTGAATGTAGTCCTCTAATTCCTTAATCATCGATTTAGTCCTCGAAAATAATTGTTTTTAGTTGATTTAGTCCCTCTGACCGTAGTCGTCAACCAGCCGGCGAGAACTCCGATTAACCATGGGTATTTTGGTCTTTCAACCCTCTTCTTACCTGACCAACCTCCGATTAACCAGCCGGTGGCCTTGTCTTACTTGCAGAGATTGGGGCTGGAACAAGAAATGGCGTATTCTATGTTCAAAACTCAATCAGATCGCCGATTTCAAAATTCAACCCGCGATGACTCGAAGAAAGCGGCTCCCGGGAACTGATTTTCGGCGCGTTGAAAGACAAGGCGTCTCTGATCAAGGCCTCGTTCATGACAAATCGCGCCGTTTCATCAGTCCGCGTCGCAGTCATACCCGCCACCACCCACGCCTCTGCATCTCCCAATACGCGGTGGTCGGTGAAGGGATTGCGCAAGCACACGATGATGCTCTCAACCCTGTCAATTCCTCTTCTCAGTCAATTGTTCTAAACAATGCCCTTTAAATTGGAAAGATTGGTCATCAACCTTCCCCCTATCATCCGCCACATAGTAATAGATTAGCCGGCCACCGTGCAATGAAGCGAACGATTCACTCGGCGATCTGGTCAAAGACGACGACGAAAGACGAAAATCGGTTAAATCATCGTCGTCGTTGTCCTCCGATCGCAAGACCTTCTTAGGCGAGTCAGGCAGAGTCTCAACGCAATCAACTCTTTAGGCGTATCACATTGTCAATCCTTCTATGAATTCCACTGTCCATTTCGCCGCTCCTTGGATTCTTCAATGTCGTTGATTTTGGTCAAATTTGAACTCCACGGCGATTGGGATTTTTGTCGATTTGGGACTCCACAGTTTGGCTATGCTTTCTCAGGTAAGAAGAGGGCTGAACGAAGAAAAAGACCAAAATACCCATGGTTAATCGGAGTTCTCGCCGACTGGTTGACGGGCTACGATCGGAGGGACTAAATCAACTAAAAACAATTATTTTCGGGGACTAAATCGATGATTAAGGAATTAGAGGACTACATTCACAGTTTGGCAATAATTGAGGGACCAAATCGTTGATTAACTCTTTTATATTTAATTAATTATTTTGGATTTGGACTTTGTTTAAGGATTTGTTTAAAAATATGAATTTTTGATAAAATATTAGTATATTTTTCATAGGTATAAATCAAAAAACGGGGCAGGGATTCCCCGTCCCCGAAAAATCCCCGCCTGGACGGGGATGGGGAATAATTCTCCATCCCCGCCGGGGAATGGGGAGATGTTTCGGGGACGGGGACAGGACCTCATTCCCCGCCCCGCCCCGTTGCCATCCCTAGAAAATACTCTATTTTTGTCCCAATATATAAAATATAATTTTAGTCTTTTGAACATTAAAACATATATTATTATTGATCTTTTATTTATGCGATGACAATTTTAATTTCCTACAAACATAAACTATTAAGGTCGATCAACTTTGTATTACATATGTAGAGTTTATTAGTCAATATAAAAATAAAGTTATATTTTTTGTAATTCTAACTATTAAAGTTTATGTTGTTATACTAAAATATCAAAACTATGTAAATTTTCACGTTTCTCAAAAAAAGGCTATTCTAAAACCATCACATGTCACATCATGAAAAACTATAAAGTTAGGGCTGGGATTCAGCCTTTTGGAAAACACTAATTCACATTAGAAATTATTTGAAAATTCACATTGGATTATTTGCGCAATATGCGTGTGGTAACTAGTATTAAAATATATTTGGTTTTTTTTTTTTTTTGAATGCTACTAGTTCTATTACATTGTAGTATCTGTTCATATACTTTCTCAACATATTGAAACACAAAGAGCCAATAACGCATTTCTCAACCTATTGAAACACAAAGAGCCAATAACACCTCTCCTGAGGCTCGAACTCACAACCTTCCAAATGAAAGTCCAACCCAGGTACCATTAGACCACATAGTATCTAATTAAGTAAATTATGTTGGTAAGTAATGTATTAAGGTAAGTACAATTAGATACTTTCATTTAGTATTTAATACTTAAACAACAAAATGTTTAATAGTGTAAGGGTATTTTTGGTATGAGAAATTAAAGTACAATAATTATAACATGATGTACAACTTCACAAAGCATAACAAATATGAACATAATTCAAGAATATAACTTACACTACCTTGTATTATAAGTTAGTTATTTAGGGAAAAAGGGGCAAGTTACTTATTAGATAAATTTGTGGTAAATTAGTCAATTGATTGCCATTTGGCAACAAATAAATATAAATGAGCATAACATTTATTGCAAATCATGTTTTTTTTTAGTACTATTGACTCTATTACAATGTAATATATGTTCATATATACTTTCTCAACCTACTGAAGCACAAAGAGTCAATAAATGTAATACTTGCATATTTATTGCAAACCATGTTATTTAAAGTATAATCTTCTAAATTTTCTTGTTAAAGTTATTTCATAATGTTCATTCGGTGTGCGTCATTCTTGTATTCCACTATTTTTTCATTTAATTGATGTGTACTTTTTTTTTATAATATATTTCGGCTATTTGTTTGTGGGCTGATCAATTAATTCACAAGTGGTTAGCAAATATATATTTAAAAAGTGGAAAAATCATTTTTACTTGAAATGAAATTGAAGCCAAAGTGTCTAAAAAATGATAGTTTCCTTTTTCCCCATATGTATAATGATTAATTTCTTTCAAAAATATCATCACCTAATGTTATGTGTTATCACATCAACATTTGTAGAACTTTTTGAGAAGTGGAAGAGAGGGGGGGGGGGGGGGGGGGGTGAGAGTAAATTTGGTATTTTTATAAAGACCTTGGTGGTTTATGTTGATGATGTGCTTGTGATGGGTAGTGATCATAATCTAGTGAATATGTTACTATCTAAACTGTCTACAACTTTTAAGATTAGGGATCTTGGTGAACTTAATTTTTTCTTGGTATTGAGACTGTTAAGTAGGATGGTGATTTGTTGATATCTCAATAGAGGTATATGACTAATATTCTTAAACGTGTTGGTATATCAGACTGCAAACACATTGCCACCCTTATTCCTATTTCAAAATCTACACCTCCCTGACTTGTAGGATGATCCTACTCAGTACATGAGCTTAGTTGGGGGCACTGCAGTATCTGACTATCACACGTCCGGATTTGTCATTTGCTGTAAATCAGCTTTGTCAGCACATGCATGCACCCACAATATCACATTGCGCTCAACTGAAGCGTGTACTGAGGAATGTCAAGGGCACTATTGTTGGAAAAATAGCATAAAATGACATTTTAAATAGATATTTTGTGGTACAATTATCAGTGGGGTTCACTTTCGATTTGGGTCGGGTCAAAATGGATTCGGGTTCTTCGTAATGAGACAAAGAGATTGATATATTGTACGCTCAAAACGAATAATGAGTGAATGAGATATTGATTCTCAAAGTAGACCCATTTGAATTGGGAAAACGAAGGGAAAAAGTGAAATTTTTGTCCCACATTGGTTTTGGAAGTGGATTTGCCATGTTATTTAGACAAGAGCTCTTTTAAGGTTTATTGAATTGTATAGCATAGAGGTTTTCTCTCGTGCGCAGGGGGTATGCAAATCAAATCCTAAACTATGACCGAAAAGGTTTTATCCTGGGAAACCTAGGCTACAACGTTCTTAGCACTTGTGGGAGATAGCAAATAAGGTTTTAAGGAAAAGAATAATTCGTTTAACTCGTGCTAATCTCTAACCGAATCATCCACCCTTTCCTTTTTGGGGTATACCAATAAGAAACTACCCAATAATTACTTATGGTCTGCGTATACGTAAATCTATAACAAATGATCTCCATGTTTTCTCTAATTCTGATTGGGCTGGTTGTCCTTAAAATTGCAAGTCAACTAGTGGTTATGCTGTTTTTCTTGGGTTCAATCTGGTTTCTTGGGTTTGTAAGAAACAATGGATTGTGGCTAGATCTTCTACAGAGGATGAGTATTAAGCTCTAACAGATGTATGTGCTGAGGTAATCTATATTATTTTGTTGCAGCGTGAGAATGGTATTACTAATATTCCTGTGTCTAAACTGTTGTGTGATAATTTAGGTGCTACATATATGTGTCAAAATCCCATCTTTCATGCTCACACCAAACATGTGGAGATTGATTATCATTTTGTTAGAGACAGAGTCACTCATAGTGATATACAAGTCAACTTTATTTCTACCAAAGATCAGCTTGTAGATATATTTACTAAAACACATCCTGGTCATAGATTTTCTTTTATGAGAGACAAGCTACAGGCCACTAGTCTGTCATGTGATCAATGGGAGTATTAGGACTCTATGTGTTTAGTCAGATTAGGTATGTGTATCCTAGTTTTGTTGTAACTCTTGTAATGTACGGAGCATTTATTATGTTGTATTATGTGACTCTGTGATTAATCCAGAATATTTAGTTCTCATCGTTTTTGTCAGATATGTGGATCCCACTAAATCAATCAAAATTATCCACGGTGCGTGTTCGAAGCTCCACGCGCCCAGCGTGCGCATTATTTCATTTATTTTTTTTTCTTCTTTCGATTTTCTCTCTCATGTTATCTCTCTTACTCACCTTTGCAAAGTCTCCTTAAAATCCACACCTGTTGAAGAAGCTCTTAGCAAAGTCATTTATAAAAACGTTATAATGTAATGTGTAAAAGTATCACAATCTGAAAATATCTTAAAATTTAAAATTATTTAGTCACTTTCAAAATCAAGTTTGCAAATAACATTGTAAACAGATTAGGCTCATTAAAACAATATCAAATCTTCCATTCTCAAAATTGCCAAAACAGACAACAATAAAAGTGAAATTTGTGATTAGAGATCCGCGGTTAATATTGCAAAATATGGCACTTTACAAAAAAGTAACAACAACCTTAAAATGGCATCTTATCTGTTACTAATATATATATCATCTCAATAAATAGAAATTCTTTTTTCCACTATATTTTTATTTTGCACGTTTTTGCACGATAAAGGAAAATGGCTATATCTGCACAAAAAGTGACGTTACACCGGTGGGGTCATGTGGAAGTCAGAGAAACAATGCGTGGCTGAGTGGCGTGGCGTAGCTTGGCTTGGCTTGGCTCGGCTTCGTCTTTTTCGGCAGTTAGTTATGGGGTTTGCGGAAACACGTGTTGGGGCCGTTTGTTTTTGACTTTTCTTCTCAGGCTCGGCACGCGTCACTCCGATGATTACAAGAAACCAATCTCGACATCTGGAATGTACTATTATGTCCCTATATCTCACCTGGAGAAGGCTATGTTGTCGTTACATTTTGGGAAATTTGGCGGATTTAACAAGGCATGGATGCAATGGGAAAAAAAAATTAAAAAAATCTCAGACGAGTTTAGCTCACTGATTCAGTAAGTAGTATTTGGAAGAATAAATCAACGTTCGAACCTTGACAATGACAATGTAAGAATATTATATCTAAAGTGGACAGATTCCTTATATGTACCTGCATTTAACTCTATCTGCTGAGTCATTAAATCACGGTTATTTATATTCTTCTAAATACTCTGTCGGACTAAGGTATGAGAGATCCTCGGAGATTCAGCGGAAAAAAAAAAAAACAATGAAAAGATGAAAGAAAAGGTAACGTATTCAATCATTTGAATTTGTCATGAATATTGAAATTCCATTTTTGCCCCCACCCCTGTTGGTGACATGCTGGGAATGTCAAATGGCTTCACCACTACCCAATACTTTTCTCATCTCTATCTTAGCACAAATTTATATATATCGTATTAAAATTGTTTTAAGAAAATAATAATATTTAAATTATTTGCAAATAATAAAATTCACTAATTATATTAAATATAAGATAATAATAAAAATTAAATGTAATAGTTTAGGTAGGTAAAAATAATACAAGTATATTCGTTGTGGACTTGTGGCGAGAATAGAAAAACAATAATGAGTGAGTATGTAAATAGCTGAAAATATAGGTAGATAAATAAATGAGTCAAATTGATATAAGTAAAATTGTTTTAGAGAATAAAGGTAAATCTCTTGTATATTAATTTTTTTATAAATAATTTCTTATAATTTTATAGTTGGTACACTTTGACTTGCTTAAATAACTTGTACCCTAATCTAATTCTTTCTTTTAGATACATGGGAGGGGGGACCCCAACATCACTCATAATAAATTTAAATCATTTTAAAAACACTTAATTTTTTCTTTCTTTCTTTCATTTAATCCATTTTTTTTCATTTTTCTCCAATTATCACTAACCATATGAAATTTAAACTAATATCAATAAGCCCAGCCTACTATCTCTAGTATCGGCCCATGAAGCCCAACCACTGAGGAAGCGAATTCAACAATCATTTTGCAATAGTGGTATTTTGGGCTCTTGATTTGATAGAAAGGTGTGGGCCGAATGAGCCCACTATTTATTATAACTTTCTAAAATTTTGTTTTTATTAAAAATTTGGAGAACATATTCATGTTCAACTATTTTTAAGCTATAAAATATAAATTTATTTGTGCTGGTGCACACAAGGGATTTGCCCAATCGTTATGATGTAAGCACGTGCCCACCTTGCATGGTGCGCACGAATCTATATCCATAATTTCTATATTGTATATTCATAATTTCTAGACTCTCGGTGAGCTAAAATTTATACTTTAGATTCATAATTTTTAAAATCGTAGGATCCGATCCATAATTTAAATATAGTAGATCCATAATTTCATTTGTGAAAACATAGTTCAATAATTGGAATCTAAAGTATAAATTTTAGCTCACCGAGATTCTAGAAATTATGGATGTAGATTCGTGTGCACCATGTGCATGGTGGACACATGCTTATAGCATAATTTGACGAATTTACCCACTTTAAACATAATCACCACATTGTAGCCGCAGAGGTTCAAACGTTGATCTCTTTTCCCAAATACTGATTATTGAACCCGTTGAACTAAACCTGTCCAACCTAATTCATTTGATTTCTAAGTTGATTGATGGTTGAGTACTTGAGGTTGGCTGCCAAACTTATTAAATGCAGCATGAGTGGGTTTGCAAATTGCAATACTATTGACTTGGTTTGTTTTTGTGGTGTTTTATATTCTTATTAAGATTACTTAGTTGGAGATTTGGCAGTGGTTAGCATTCATGACTGCCTAGAAGCATAATGTTGACTGGAAAATTATATCAACAACTCAAATACATAAAAAATAATACTATAAGTTTACAAAAACAAAACAAATTGATTGATTATCATTTAAATATATGACTCTCCTATGAGATCGTTCACGTATTTTAATATGTGAGACAAGTTGGGGGTAATTGTCTACGAGCAGCGCATTTGATGACAACATGGAAAAAGGGCTCTAAGGGGGCGTTAGGGAAAAGTGCCAAAGGAAGAATGAAAGTGGGCTTGCCTCGCGACCACAGTTGTGATATGAACCCTAACGTGTACTAACTACACAACAAAAGCTATCTGATGAGTGTAAGTTTAACTCAAACCTTATATATTAATCCAGATTCTTATCAGTAACCGATGTGGGATGCATTATCCCTACCCCTTATGACTGCATGCCCTAGTGCAAGCTTCAAGTGTTGCATCGATCGACAATATGCAAATACACCTCTACTCACTACCTCGATCTAGTCAACAATATGCAATGCTGCCTCGTTCGAAGCATTGAAAGGGCATGTACTCCCATTGCTTCTTATTAGTAATCTATGTGGGAGCGAGTTGGATTAGCGTGCACCCAACTTACTAATGCGGCTCTAATGTCAATTGTACTGATATGAACCCATACCTTAATTACATAACAAACACTAATCCATGAGTGTATGTTAGACCCAAATCTTATATATTATCCCAAATTCTTATTAATAACCCATGTGAGACACATTAGGTTGGTGGGGGCTTGTCCATTCTAGACATCACTACCAACATTGAATCCTCCATCTTGCTTTCTCCACCCGCTAGTTTATCATTGGTCGTAGGCTAGTCTGGCTTCAGTGGCTTGTAGGTTGACAACTTCCAACTAGTTTTCTAGTGGGTCAATTGACCCGGCCCGTTGGTTGGGCCAGACCCCTTGGACATGTATTAATTTTTTATTTTATATTATTTATTTAGTTTGTAGCTCATTTACAATATTTTAAAGATTTAGGCTACTAATAAATTAAAAATTATTTTTCACACTTATTTCCTAATATAAACCCAATTTTATGGTGGGCATGATCTATTTAAAATTTCTTATATTTACCCAGTTTTAGGGGTGTGCAAACTTCGGATAATTTTCGGTTAACCGACCGAACCGACAAAGTTCGGTTAACCGTTTTCGAACCGAACTTTTTCGGTTCGGTTAATGGTTAAAGGAATTTTAAAATTTCGGTTAACGGTTAATTCGGTTCGAAAGGTCGGTTAACCGAATTAACCGAACGGTTAACCGAAGTTTTTAATATATATATAAAAATAATAATATAAATATAAATACTAATTTGAAATTATGGATGTTTGGAGTTTATAATTCATGTTATTTATATTTTGTTATGAATGTATTATGATATGTATTTTATTTTAATGCGATTTATTATTTTAAGTGTTATTTTTAGAATTTTAAATTTTAGCTTTAAAAAGTTCGGTTAATCGGTTAACCGACCGATTAACCGAAAAAAATTTCGGTTCGGTGAATTCGGTAGAGCAAACTTCGGTTCGGTTAACGGTTAAAGGAAAAAAAAACTTCGGTTAATTCGGTTCGGTTAAAACGGTTCGGTTAACCGAACGGTTAACCGATTGAACACCCCTACCCAGCTTTATTGTATTTCACTTTTATAATTACCTAGTCTCGTTTAAAACGGAAGTAATGGATAATAATTAGTTAATTACTTAGACTAATGAAATTAATTTTTAAATAATCTAATTTACATCATGTTTAAATTTGAAAGAGACTTACATATATTATTTTTGATTTGTACGGTATACAAGAAAAACACATGCGAAGGTCATTGAGAGTTACTTGTTAACATGGCTTAGGTATAATTGATTGTGACGAATATACGATTCTCAAGTGATGAACAAATTAATATTATCACTTCTAGTCTTTTAACAAAATGAAAGAGACTTGCATATACCATCTTCGTGTGATTTGTACGATATATTATTATTATTATTATTTTTTATGGTAGATGATGCAACTTTAGTTATATAGATAGATTAAAATAAATGCCAAAGTTAAAAGTTAATGACATCCTAACATGGCTTAGGCATGGTTGATTGTGAACATTTAACTTATAGTACTTAATGAAGTTATTCAAATAAACAAATGAAGTCCAAGAATGTGTAGTACAAGCAGAAATATAATTAAGCAGTACGGCAAAAATGTGCAATAGCTCGCAATATGGCAAATTGGCAATTGAAAAACAAGTTCTTAATGTAGAATATAATGCACGTACGGGCAACTTTAGCCCCCTGAATTGGTTTTAAAAAAAGTGAGACTTAAATCTCACATTACCTAATAAAGTTTTAACATTATCATTATCATAAATTAAATAATGACATATAAAATTTAAGGATAAATCTATATGCACAAAAATCATTTTTTGACGTGGGAATAAAACTCTTTTTATTCATTGGTTATAATAAATTGGTTGACCCCATCTCACGTTAAAAAGGAATCTAGTTATTAATCAAACACGAATCATATGTTGTCACATCAAATAATGAATGATTTTGGTAATGTATTTGATCCTTATACCTTAATCCATAATTTAAACACCGAGGACATTAATTATTGAAGTTATGTGATATAATTTGAATCAACTTGAGATATTTTCAACCTTGTTATATTCAGTTAACACGTCCAAATTAAAGTTCTTTGCTGTATATTAATTAGTTATGGATAAAGGTAAATGGATCAAAAATTTTCATTAAAATCTTTTGTCATATAATGAAACAATAAAACTCTCTTTTATCTATTGGTTACTATAAATTAGTTTATCCAAGTATTAAAAAGATTTTTTTTAGTATTAATTACTAACTTTGTTACAATGCAATATCTGTTCATAACAATTTTCTTAACCTACTAATACCTCCACTGAGAGGTGGACGTACCCACAATCTTCTATATGTGAGTGCAATTTTGTGCCACTAGACCATAAAGTCCTTGGCAAAAGAAAATCTATTTATATTGCCACATAATTTGGTGATTTTTTTAAAATTCGATTATCCATTAGTTATTTAGTTTCAAGGACTTTATGTGGTCCTTGAGTTAGTTTATATAAGTTAAGTGTTGATGGGCAGTTGTACTGTACTTTACAATACATTTATTTAATTGTTCAAATGATGAAACCAGGAAAAAAAAAAAAAAAAAAAAAAAAAAAAAACTCCGCATAATTTTAGGCTAGAAATAAATGTAAATTTGAATAAATATAAGCACTACAATAACCATGGTTGCAAAAATCGCGCCTAGGCGCCCGGCCGCCGCCGCAAGGAAGGCCGGAATCGGCCTCCTCCGCTGGCGGGCGGCTAGGCGGTCGCCTAGCCAGCTGAACCAGTGTTGTTTTGTATTTTTTTTGTTGTTTTGTTTTTTTGTTTTGTTTTTTTGTTTTTTTTTGTTTTTGTTTTTTTTTTTTTTTGCGTTGTAAAGTGGGAAAAGTTCGGGAAAGCATAACTTTTGACTCAGTTGTCTGTTTTGGACAAATTTTTTTCAAATCGCGTATTTTTTTGAGATCTATCCACCGCAAACAGCCGAAGGTGGTTTGGTCCACTAATTTCTCAAAAAATGCTTATTTTTCTCTTAATTTTAGTTTTTTTTTATGTATTTAGATGGTTTAAACAATCTTTTGAACACTTTTACAACTACTTACGTAAATAGTTTGTAAGAAATAACTATGAAAACCTTATGTTTTATTACTAAATTTTGAAAACTTAATTTTTAATTTTATTTTTAATTAAAAAATAAAAAATAAAAAAATAAAAAAAAATCGACGACTAGGCGCCTAACGTTTTTTGCAACATTAACAATTAACCAACAACTATTAAGGGTAAATTAAACTTTTAAAATGAAAATACAATAATTTGATATCAATAAACTATTTAAAATGTCTTTTTCATTTTCAACTTATTGATATCAATAAGTTCAACCAAAAAATTATTTACCAAACACTTGTATTAACTATTCGACTAGTAAAATAAGTAAAATTGATCTAATAAGCCAAATTTTAGTTGATAATCGATTTTCTAAAAACACATATATTAATATATAGGAGTTAGTTTAGGTAATAGATTTAAAAAAAAAATTGTAAATATAATTTTTATGAGAATTGTAAAAATTGTAAATATATACGTCAGTGGTGACGAATGCGTATTGGTTGTGAAAGAAAAACGGATCCAATTAATGAGATGCAACCACTTGTGAATGTCCGCACCTAAAGCCGGACTTCTAAGTCAACACATAAAACGTGTCATGCATTACGTAGAGGTGGGCCCCCCTTAATTCAACGTCACCTTCGCTACGCTCTCCCGTCTCCATCGCAAATCCAACACTCTTCAATTCATCAATATTTATCCATTTTCCTAATTATTTTGGACTCATTTTAAGATATTTGGGACCATCATTATATAATTTATTTTTTAAAAATAATTATGTATTAAATTTTTAGGGGATACAAATTTTCATTATTTAACGTGATAATATAAATAGATTTCTCAAACACCTTGTGTTTAGATGACATGTAATGACCTTTTTCATATGAGGGGTTATGAGATCGAGTCTCAGTGGAGGTGTTGTTGACTTTTAATGCTTTAATATGTTGAGAAAGTATGTTTGAGTGTTTTTTTAACCTCTGTGTGGTTGGTTAAGTCAATATTAGTTTGGTTCGTCGCGTGATTTAAATGACATGACTGAAGGTGGCAATGTGAGAGTTCGAATCCATTGAAAACATATATAGGAAAATGGTCCAATGAAACTCGAAGGTCTGGATTGGATCACTTGTGGATACATAAAGACTATGATCTAATTGTGCGGTTCGCGATTTACCTTTCCAGTGACTCTAGGAACGGGGTTCAGTGAGTTTAAGATTAGTCCGACAAAACTAAAATCACATAAATTTTTAAAAATATATTAATTTTAAGTTTTCATATAGAGAAAATCTTTGAATAATTTTGGACATTGTCCTGGGAATCCGGGGATGGACTAATTTTGAGTTTAAGGTTTATACACAATTAAACAATGGGATTGAGATGTACGATGAAAATATTTTTCTTAGCCGGCATTCCATGATATAATGTCCTATCCACTTAAATTATGTATTTATGTTTTTGAATGTTACTAGCTCTATTACAATGTAATATTTGTTCATAATATACTTTCTCAACCTACTGAAACACAAAGAACTAATAACGCCTCCACCGAGGCTCGAACTCATAACCTTCCAAATGAAAGTTCAACCCGGATATGTATTTATGTTTAGTACAACTAATTAATAAGCTATTTCTGACTTATTTTTAGCTGATATAAGCTTGCTGAATATAATGAATTTTAAATGTTTAGTAATCAATCATTGGTTTTTGGAATAAGGTTCAAATTGGCCACTGAACGTAACCTGAAAATGCAATTAGGCCACTCAACGAAAAAAAGTGCAATTAGGCCATTGAATACACTAACAACGTGCAATTAGGCCACTGAACTCTCCAAACGTATGCAATTTCACCGGATAGCAGATTACCATCAATTTTAGCAGGTTACCTGCTTACGTGGCAGTTTAGTTGGCATTTTTAATAATTTTTAATAATTAATTTTAATAATAAATTTTATAAAAAATTGGAAAAAATTAAATAAAAATAAAATAAAGTCGTTGTTATTTTTTTAAAAAAAAATTTTAATAAAAATTTATTATTAAAATTTATTAAAAATTAATTAAAATTTATTAAAAATGCCAACTCAGCTGCCATGTAAGCAGATAACCTGCTAAAATTGAGGGTAACCTGCTATTAGGTGAAATTGCACATTTTTGGAGTGTTCAGTGGCCTAATTGCACTTTTTTTTCGTTCAGTGGCCTAATTGCATTTTCAAGTTACGTTCAGTGGCCAATTTGAACCTTATTCCTTTGTTTTTAAATATAAAATGATTAAAAGGGTATGTTTATATTTTGTAGTAATTTAAAAGTATATCTTAATATATTTTACATTTTATTTATGAAATTTAATAACATAATCATGAAAATAGGAATAAAATAAAGTGAGAAAATTATCTAAGAAAGAGTAAACTGTATTATCAAGTCACATTTTAAATCTTATGTGGTTCACGGAATAGGTCTGAGATGAAACATGTCTCTTTCGATTCGTTATTTGTTAATACATTTCTTAGAAATATAGTTCATGGGAATGAGCTATTTCTCTTATAAGGGGAATAACGATTTCATGGCCCCTCTGTAATTAGACTATTCCTGAGTCTAAATATGCTATTTTTTATTTTATCGCAATTAAACATAAAATTGTTTACCCGTTTTTTCCCATATCGCATAACTCCTCTAGCACTAGTATGATACTTGCATGTCTTTTAGGTTCAAACTCTTCAACCTTTACAATGTATTTTCCTAAACTTGTGTGTATATATACATTATATACTCACACACACTAATATTTTATATGCACGATGCGCAAAAAATATATGCTCAATATTAATATTTAATGTTAAAATTTTAGTTATATTATTATTTTTTAATAATAGTGCGTGTGTGCGTGTTTATATATATATATATATATATATATATATATATATATATATATATATATATATATATATATAAGTACACATATTGCAATACTGTCGATGTAATGACGTACGAAACAAATCAAAGTCAATCATTGAAATAATTATTGAGGAAAAAAACTCCCAGAATAACTATACATATATATATATATATATATATATATATATATATATATATATATAATACAAGCATAATAAATAGAATGAGGGAATCTCATATTTCAATCCTTTCCGTTACAAACATGAGTCTATTGTATTATGATTTAATTTGATCGAAAGGTCTGGCCTCTGTGGTTCATGTTCAGTTGAGTTATCATGATTTACATTCTCCCAGATGCTGGCAAATTATATTGTGCACCGCGCATCAAAACGACGTCGTTTTATTTAATGAAAAGAAACGGAATTTGTTTCGCGTCGTTCCACACCGTTCCGCAAAAAAATAATTATGTTTTTCAGTTTCATTTTGTATAAACTGCAGTTTCAGTTCAACACAACTACAGTTTTATTTCGATATAATTACAGTTTCATTCAATATTTATACACTCAAATATGTGAAAATGTTATTTAATTTTATTTTATATACACTATAGTTTCATTAAAACACAACTACATGATCATTTCAATATAATTACAGTTTCATTGTACAATATACACTCAAATATGTGAAATGTTATTCAGTTTCATTTTATATATACTGCAGTTTCATTTTACCACAACTACATTATCATTTTGATATAACTGCAGTTTCATTTAATAATATAAAAATAATACGTGAGACAGTGTCGATTTAAATACACTGTAGTGTCACTCCGTTAACACTAACTGCGCGTCGTTTCTTTACTTAAAGAAACAGCGCCGTTTTGATGCGCGGTGCATAATCGATTATGCATTGTGATCCACGATATAACATTACCAGAATCCTAGGGTTGGGTTTCAACCTTTTGGAAGATTGATTGAGTAAAGTGGATTTATGGGTTGATTATCATCCCGAAGGTTCTCTCAAAGAAAGCCTTAATTGACTGGATATCTACCGCGTTCCTGGGGTTGCACTTTCCGCTAAGGTATTTAAGTCAAAGTCAATGGGGACGGAGTCATCCATCTCCGTAATTAAAGAAGCTGCACCATATTATACGGAAAGTGATCAATGTTTAAGCCACTAACAATGGGGACAAATCATCATTAACTTTCTATATGCAAAAGATTAAACCCCATTTCTTCAGCCAACTTGAGATTTATATATGGATCTTCTTTCTCTGTCAAAATTCTTTATTATTGTGAAGTTTATTAATCAAAATTATTATTTTTTTTTCTCTGTCAAAATTCTTTATTATTGTGAAGTTTATTAATCAATTTTTTTTTTCTAATTTAGGTATTACTATTATTTGTTAGTATTTAGTAACTTATATATTTTCAATAAACTCTGTTAAATTATAAATAAAACATACTGACGCTTGTATATAGATATATCCAGGCGCGAATCCAGAGGAGGCGATGGGGTAGTTCATAGTTGTCTTCCCCACCCCCACCGTCACCCCCTTATGTATATATAGACATATATTACATGTTTGATAGAAATAGATAATAAATTACGGAGTATTTTCTTTTTTTCTTTGGGTGCAAGATAATAAATCTATCTATTTATATATAATAAACTAATTTACTATACTAATAAGAACCCAAGAGAATTAGACCTATAATGGGTAAAAAAAAAATGGCGGTTAAATTTTTTAATCAAATGAATGGGATCAGATTTTAATTTTTTTCTTACGATTTTCTAATATATCTCTAATGAATATGATTGAAGTGAGAACTACCTCACAATGTCCTTGTTTGACAATTAGCATTTAGCGGTTAGCGTTAGCGGATTATATTAGTCAATTTGACCAGCGAATTATATCAACGGTTGGTAAAAAGATATTTGAAAAAAATTAGGTGTTTAGATTAACATGTAAAATGACCTAAGGGTATAATAATAATAATAATAATAATAATAATAATAATAATAATAATAATAATAATAATAATAATAATAATAATTGTTTTTTTTTAAAATATATAATTAAGCCATAGTAACTACTTAGGGGATTTATTGACAAAAAGAGTATTCATATCACACAACAAATTGAAGTGAGAAACTATTTCGCAATGTCCTTGTTTGGAATTCAGCGGTTAGCTCTTCAATATTAGTATATATATAATATTTTATGCCCTAATTTTTATTTGCTCTCCCTTATGTCTCGTAATTGGTTTCAACCATACCTATACAATTATAATCAATTTTGACTATATTATCTTGCATTTGTAAACTTAGAATTGCCTATTTAAATACGCAAATTTAACATTCAATTATCTATGCATGAACAATTCCAATATAATTTTACCTTGATATACTTTAAAGTACTTATTAAAAAAAAAAACATTGGGCATTATCTCAATCGCGCAATGCGCGTAAAAAACTAGTATATAAACTAATAAGAGCCAACGAAAACTAAAAAATGTCCGTCCAATTATTTAATGAAATAATTTTTTTTTTATTTTCCTACTTTACTCTCAATTATATTATTTTATTCTCTTAAACGCCCTAGCATTCTGTTAGTATAAACTTTAGTAACGAAATCCCCTTAACTATTTATTATTCTTTAACTTACTTATTGATTTATATAAGAAAGGTCTTAGGCTCGAACCTCATTACAATCAAAGTTGGCATAATTGTTGAATATATAGTTATATACTACAAATATGTTAGAGTGTATTTACAAAAATAATATAAAATTAACATTAACTTTAATCAAATAATTAGCTCGACTAAATAAATATCATTCAAAGTTGAGCATCAAAGATTACAAATAAAAAATCTTGAAAAACATTTTCTTGGATTAAAAAAAAAATTATGTCAAGTTTTCTTTTTCATTTTTTTCATTTAATTAATCTTCTTTTGATTATTTAGAAGACACAATATTTCAATTATGCTTTTGCATTATTGAGAATGATTTAGGTCAATATGGTATTGATATTTTTTGCCGGTATTTTTATAATGGTATAATTATACATTACTTTACAAATATTGTACTATTATTTTTTACCAGATAAAATTGTTTTTGCATCATTGTCAAACATGCGTGACCTAACTATAAAATTGTTGACCATAAATATAAGTACACTTGATTGGACTCTAAATGGTAGGACCATTGTCTAAAGAATTTACAATGTTGACACCCAAGTGGCTCCAATTGAACAAGTTTACACATCATTCTCAGAATTTTATCAATGAATGAGAACTTCTAAAGAAATTTGTAATTTAATTTTACAAAACACACACAAACACGCATACACAAAATCAAGTACTACACTTCCAAAAATATGAACTTCAAAATGAACATGTACAAAATGGATGTGGAAATTGTTGATGAAATTGGATACATTGCGGTATTAGTAGTCGGACTACATGCAGAGTCATTGTTATTACTATCAAGTAAACAAGTTATGAAGCTATAACAAAAGGTACTACTCATGAACCTTATCCAAATATAATAAATATTAAAATTTTGTTCAATACTTCACACGAGAATCTACGACACACGTCTCACAACACATGAAACATGTATGGAAAAAAATACCACTGCCAAATATCAACAGGCGCTTGCAAGATCAAGAGTTTATAGTACAACTAAGATCATAGTCATATACACAACAAGGCAATTTCACAGCTTCCTACACCATAATCTCATTGCATGACGCTGCGCTATATGCTACCATCAGTAATCCAATTGCACATGACACATTACCAATAAAAAAAGAAGATGACAAATACTGAAGATGAAGATAATGACAATGTTATCCAAAAGAGAATTAAGAAGACTTTTGAGAAATTCAAACCAAAAGTAGTATTAATTTAGACTATTGGTTTTTGACTAAGTATTTTTACAAAGTTGCAAACATTTATTTTAGTGACAATTATAAACAATCTCTCGTATATTATCTTGCATTCATATACTTTGAATTACTGATTTAAATAAACAAATTCAACATTTAAGTACCTATGCATGAACATCTCCTATATAATTTTGTATTGATATACTTTAAAATACTTATTTAAAAATAAACATGGGGCATTATCTTATTCACGCAATGTGTGTGAAAAAAACTAGTTATATTATGTACAAAGGTTATTAAAGGTTGAGATAATTTAATTGATGGTAAGTATCATGTTATCTAAAAAGTTTACGGGGCATTTGATTGGATGAAGAGAATTATATTGGAAAGAAATTTCAATTTCAGGGAGAGAAATAATGTGTGAATAAAGTAAACGTTTAAATTGACACTATAGTTACTTTCAAAAAAAAAATAAAAAAATTGACACTTATATTTCAATACAAATTTTCATATTAACCGATCTGACTCGTCTCGCGATTAACGATTGCATACAAGTGACTCAATCTCAAAAAATGGAAATCACATTATTCACCTCACAAAAGTTATGTTCCACTTACAAATTACTTTACTATATTACTTTTGAACAAAGTTGCCATTTGGCACTAAAAGCGTTAATATTAATGATTGGATGCGCATACACAAGTTAACATATATAAACAATATTTTTTTTTTTAAAAAAAAAAAACGAAAAGTAATTAAGGTGGTCCATAAGAATCACCAATATCTGTAAGGTGCACCCAAGAATCACCAAAATCTGCATTCAGCTGCCACGTACCCTAAAATTATTACGTCTGCTCTAATATAAATGTTATTTATTCTCCCCAACAATATTTGACGATTGTATTACAAGTGGGGAGATGGAGTCTATTATTAGGAAAAAATCAAAATCAAAAATAGATATTTTAAAAAATTGCCTATTGTTAGAAAAGAAGAAACCATTGTAATGAATTAAAGATACATCATGTTTGGTATGTACTGTTACGATACGTAAATTAGTGCGTGTCAATTTTTTAATTCAAAGTAAAATCAATTAATTTATGAACCGTTAAAAAATATAAAGATTTTTTAATGTAATAAATTTCTTTATTTATGGTTTTTTTTTGGAAAGGAAACTGCATAGTAGATTAAATGTCGAGTTAATACCCAAAATCGTCCTCGACTATAGTGGTTTTTTTCAATTTCGTCCTAAACGACTTTGGTGACCTAATATCGTCCCAGACTTTTGTGTTTCGCTCAATTTAGTCTTCCATTTGTTATTCCGTCAAATTGGTGTTAAATTAAGGGACAATTCAGTAATGTCAATATTGATGTATCTTTACTTTCAACTTGTGAAGTGCGAAATTCCTCTTTCTTGTACGAATTACACCCAGAATTACTCCCGGACTTGCAAATCAAATTTTATATTCGCAGTTTTAGGAGTAATTCTGGGAGTAATTTGTAAAAAAAAAAAAGATTTCGCAGTTCACATGTCTATGAGTAAAGAGATGTCAATATTAAAATTACTGAATTGTCTATTTATTTAACACCAAATGGACAGAATAACAAATGAGGGACTAAATTGAGCAAAAATACAAAAATCTGGGACTAAATTGAGCGAAACACTAAAGTCTGGGACGATATTAGGTCACCAAAGTCGTTTAGGATAAAATTGAGAAAAATCACTATAGTCGAGAACGATTTTGGGTATTAACTCATTAAATGTCAAAAGAGAGTACAGAAAGAAGGGATGAAGGAATAGTTAGAAATTTAGAATCACATAAATTATGCGTTTTGATTCCCAAAATGCAAGCCAAATCTCAAATTTTCCAAAATAAAAATGAAAGATAAATTTCATTTTGTCTCTTTCCTATTTCCCTCACACATTTTAATTCAAATATGAACAACATATAAGGTCAAATGAGCCCACTAAAGAAAATATAAATGTAAAGAAAGACAACAACCAAAAAAAGATTAAAAAATATTATTTGTATTAAAATTCTCATAAATCTTACAAAAGGTGTTTGGTAAATAGCTAATAGCTGATTAAGTTGGTGGGTTTAACTAGTTAATATCATTAGCTGATTGTAGAAAGATATTTGGTAAATTAGCTGTTAGCTGATAGTATTTTTTGAGTAGACCCAGAGTTTCCATTGTCGGACACAGTGACTAATCCCCTTGCTGAATTGTAAGCACTTTTTTTTTTTAGATGGGACAACTGACCTAGAGATTTAAAGCTGTTAGATGATAGTTGATTACATGCAAAATGATTTTCTCAAAAAACTGATCAAAAAAATTATTTTGAGCAGTTTTTTAAATTTTAGCATTTTGACGTTTAGAACAATAAACTGTTATAGAAAACTAATTAATCATTATATTAATCGTTTAACCAAGTCAAACACCTAATAGTGATCAAATATGTTAAAATTGACTGATAAACTAACTATGTTACCAAACCGGGCCAAAGTGATTTTATGTTATTAATCTAAAATTGATTTAGGAGTAATTAATTTATGCTATACAAAATAGTAAAAAATAAAATAAAATAAAAAGACCTGATCATAATTTTCAAAACAACAAAAACGGGTCAAAGTACAGAAGCTGTGGGTTTCTTTCCTTTCGTCTAATAAGTTGTTCGTCTTCATCTTCACGAAACTAAATCTGAAAACATTCATTCATTCATTCATTCCAATGACTTCCCAGAAAACATCAACAATACACTAACAAAACAATCCATTTCCTCGGGTTCAGCTCCCCTTTCATTATTATATACTCTCTCTCTCTCTCTCTCTCTCTTTTTCTGTACTCGGCGGCACATCGTCTAAAATCTCAACGTCCACGAACTCTTCAAGGTTCTTCTTCTCGACCCACTCTCTTGTTTTCTTTAATTTTCAGGTATATGAAAACGGGCATGTTCAATTTCACTTAGCTTCTTTGTTTTTGCCTGAATTGAATGTGGGCGATCCGGGGAAATACAGTAATACTCTAATATTGAACTTATATGCATATATGTGTGCTTGGGAACACTGTTTATGGAGCTCCTGATTTGGTTTTCTGCAGTTAAACTTTAGCTAAACTTTTAATGGTCTTAATTATTGTGAATTTTCCAATATTTTATTCTATTTTTGAGTGATTTATAGTGAAGTTTCTTTTTAATCTGGATTTTATTTATGCAGTATTCTTTTTTTCTCCCTTTGTGTTTGGATGCATAAGCAATTGAAGTAATTGCTGTTTATAGAATTGGGAAATTTGGCAGTCTAAAGAATAAAGATTTTGTCTTTATCATTAATGTAATGGATAAATGAAAAGCTACAATGCCTCTTGGAAATTTGTTTTACTTATTTAAACCCATACGTATACTCTTTTGGGTTCATCGATGTAACATGCCGGGCTGTTCTGCTTAAAATATTTGTGCATATCCAATAATATCTTATACCCTTGAAGTTTTTTTTTTTAATTTTTTTTTATTTTTTTTTATAATAATATTATGTTGATTTTTCTTCTGTCTTCATTGAATTGATCAGCAAGTCCTTTGCGGAGTTTCCACGTCTGTACTAAGACTATAGTTTAATCCTCTGAGAATCAGTTTTGTACGGTATCTTGTGATTCAACAGCCTAAAGTAGAGGCTCAACTTTTGGAATTCAGTAGGAAGAACTCAATCACATCCTTTTGCAGAGAATTTCCGTTCAAAAAGGGGAACCAGAGGTTGCTGACCTTTAGGACTGCCATTCTCGACGTTTTTGTGGGGTATAGTTATATATATATATATGTGATTCTTGCGGTGAGAACACATGCTAAGGTATTGCGATGGGGTCTGCAAACATGGAGAAGAAATGGGTGTTTCCTCTTTGTATCAGCTCACTCATATGTATCTTCCTTCTTGCGACCTCGTTTAATATGGGCCTGCTTTCTTCGCTACAAATCAATTCAATTTTCTCAATCTTTCCATCCCGGCTTGCGTCGAATCAAACGAGCTCGTATTTTGCTGAAGCAAAAGTTAGGCAATCTCCACCTCCTTCTAGTGGTCCTTCTGTTCCACGTTTTGCGTATCTGATATCCGGTTCAAGAGGTGATCTAGAAAAGCTATGGAGGACGTTGCAAGCACTGTATCATCCACGCAACTACTATGTTGTCCATCTAGACCTAGAATCCCCGGCAATAGAGAGGCTAGAGCTGGCCTCCAGAGTAAAGAAAGATCCGATTTTTGTGCAGGTTGGGAATGTCCACATGATTTCCAAAGCTAATATGGTTACTTATCGAGGGCCCACAATGGTTGCTAATACCCTTCACGCCTGTGCCATTCTTCTCAAGAAGCACGCGGATTGGGATTGGTTTATCAACCTCAGTGCCTCAGATTATCCCTTAGTGACTCAAGACGGTTAGTTCTGCATTTTTGGCATGCAAAAAATAAATCTTGCTTTTTTGACTCTATTTGTTTGGAGGAGGCGTTTGATTTATATGTTTTTTTTTCTTGCCAGATCTTCTTTACACATTCTCTGGTTTAAAGCGAGAGTTAAACTTCATTGAGCATACAAGCCGGCTAGGCTGGAAGGCGTAAGCTCTCTGTCACTCTTATGGTTACAGGGGTAACAAGAATTTTGGTCTTACTATATTGCTATATTAATTCTGTTGCAGGGGTCAACGGGCGATGCCATTGATTATAGACCCTGGCCTCTTTCAGAATACCAAGAAAGACATATTTTGGGTAACTCCACGGAGAGAATTGCCCACCGCCTTTAGACTCTTTACTGGTGAGTTTCATATTCCTTTTTTTTTTTTTTTTGGAGTACTATTGACCCTGTTACATGTAGTGTCTGTTTATATATACTTTCTCAACCTACTGAAGCCCAACGAGTCAATACCGCCCCACTAAGGCTTGAACCCATGACCTCCCATTTCAGAGAGTCACTTCATGCTGCTTGACCAAGGTCTTTGGCATGAGTTTCATATTGCTAATTTTGAAGACTTGGTTCAATCATGTAGGAAGTCTGCTAATCTCGCTCTTAAAAGTTCAAACGTGTTATTTCCCGCTAAAGTAATTGTATGGAGTTAAAATTAGATCATCTTCTCTGCAGGTTCAGCATGGATGATCCTCGCAAGGCCATTTGTGGAGTACTGCATATGGGGGTGGGATAATCTTCCCAGGACCCTACTTATGTACTACTCGAATTTTGTCTCGTCTCCCGAAGGATACTTTCAGACTGTCGTATGTAACGCCCCGGAATTTGTACCAACCGTGGTCAATAGTGACATGCATTATATTTCTTGGGATGTTCCTCCTAAGCAGCACCCGCACACTCTCAGCCTGAATGATACGGGCAAGATGGTCGAGAGCTCTGCTGCCTTTGCTCGGAAATTCAGGAGGAACGATCCTGTATTGGATAAGATTGATGCGGAATTGCTTCACAGACGAAATGGTAGCTTCACCCCGGGCGGTTGGTGTGCTGGAGACCCTCTTTGCTCCAAGGTTGGAAATCCCTCCGAACTTAAACCGGGTCCTGGGGCGAAAAGGATCGGGCGTCTTGTAGGTAAACTAGTTTTGTCAGCAAAGTTAAATCAAAATCAGTGTAATTAGAATAGTGGTGTATTAATCTTGTGTGTTGATTGAAAATGAAAAGTGGGATTGGGAAGTCTGTTCATGGAAGCTCAATAATATCAGTCAGGGAAATTTGAAGAACTTTTGCTGCACCATTTTTGCATCCCCTTTCTGATAAACACCACTTACTGCAAAATCACTTCATTCTTTCTCTTTTACTTAATCTTGTGCAGTCTGAAATTTGTTTCTAGGTTTATTTGAATCAATCAATATTCAATACTCACTACTCAGTGTACACCCTCAGATAGTGATTGTGGGTTGATTTGAGCCGATCAATATTTAGTGCACACACTCAGATAGTGACTGTGGGTTGATTTGAGCCGATCAATCAGATAGTGACTGTGGGTTGATTTGAGGCGATCAATATTCAGTGCACACTCTCAGATAGTGACTGTGGGTTGATTTGAGCCAGTCAACTCTCAGATAGTGAATGTGGATTGATTTGAGCCAGTCAATATTCAGTGCACACTCTCAGATAGTGACTGTGGGTTGTGGGTTGATTTGAGCCGGTCAATACTCAGTCTCAAATAGTGACTGTGGGTTGTGAGTTGTGGGTTGATTTGAGCCGGTCAATATTCAGTGCACACTCTCAGATAGTGACTGTAGGTTGGATAGTGACTGTGAGTTGATTTGAACTGGTCAATATTCAATGCACACCTTCAAATAGTGACTACTGGTTAGATTTCACAATCGAGCCTTACCTCATCTATTGTTATGGAAGTAAATGCTATTAAAATTGCAAATAATGTTTTTATGGCACAGAGCTAGGATTAACAGTAAACAAATTGCCAAAGTTGTTGGTCTCTTGTCAGTTTCAAGTCAAGGCCAACAACTAAGAAACTTCAACTTGAGAGCAGAAATAGACAGAGAATCCAAGAGGGAAGACTTTAGGGTTTCAAAGTCATTGTCTTTGAAGGTTTACTCTTTCAACAAAATAGAAATTGGGTTTTTCAACATCTGCAGAAGAAGAAGCTTCATTGGAAATTTCCACATCACAGAAAATGTGCATTTTAACCCCATCTCCCTGATTGTGAGAACAGCAGAATGTACAAAGAAAATCGACAATCTCACCGCGTTCCCTAGCTCAACTTCCGTTCATTGTTTCCGCTATTAACTAATTGCAAAAATCTGTTTCCCGTCTGTCTGTGTTGGGTGTTGCTTCGGCCTTCTATGGGTTTATCTCGGCTATTACAGTAAAGTACCTTTGCTTATAGCGACGATTTACTGGTGCTGCAACTCCCTCCTGAACCAAACGCTTAATTCTGCTCTTCGGCCATCCCCCCTAGCCAATTTTCTCAATGGAGCCTCGAGATTATCAGCTGTGTTAAACCATCTCCAAGAGCTTGATGTCACCCATGGAATTTGCGGCTACTAAGGTGGAGGACTGGCCCCGCCAACAAACAGACGAGATAAATTGCATACCGTCATCCATTTCATCACCAGAAGGGTCTGTGCTGTTAAATTTGTACGATAATGCAGGCATTGGAAAGGCTTTGTGGTAGACGAAAACCTGCAGCGTTTCAGAAGCTTTAGGAAATCGAATAATCCGTTATAGAATTAACGGAAGACAAATTTCAAATATGAACTTTAGATGGAAACATTCGAAGAAAATAACTCCCAAACATTAATGTACATGCCACGCCACTCAACAATGCAATAAAAGAACATGGCAAGTGATACCTCATTTGTCTCGGAGCCAGTGGCAATGAATCCGTCGCATACAGACAGGCCGACAAAGTTCTGAAACATTAAAAAAAAAGGCGTTTCTTTAGCGGTGAACCGTGTTTTAATATACTATGATGAGCTCACAGATTGAATTCATTGGCCTCGGTTCTAACTGATGCCTTTAGTTTGAAAATTGTTTTTGGCCACAGTTCAACTAGGCATCATATAATGGCACAAACTAGTGGCTTTAAAAATGGAGAAAGAAAAACCAGCTTGGTGGGCGTGAGTGGCCGTGCACTCTCATCCCTTAAGAGAGGTCGGGAGTTCAAACCCCCTCTCGTATGGAAAAACCAATCTGGCCAGCACTTTGACCCTTAATTGGGCCGACCCGGTGCGAATGGGGATTAGTCTGAGTATGGTACGGGCTTAAAAGTGTCTCCTACAGTTAGGACCTGCTCAGGACACCTCATGGTCTGACCAAAAAAAAATGGAGAAAGGAAATACCTTCACATTCATGTGTCCCGTAAATGACTGAACGGGACAATCAAGAACCCGAGATGCGCACATGGACAAATCCCAAAGCTTTATCGTGTTATCTGTAGAAGCAGATACGAGCGTCGTTGAATCAATAAACTTGATGTAGCTCACTGTCTTCTTGTGCCCCATTAGTGTGCATAAAGGCATTTTGGAGTTTCGAAGATCGTAGTAATAAATCCTATGATCAGCTGAACCAAACGCAAGAGTACGACCGGAATCGAAAGGGAACTGAACGCAGCACACGTTCGCTTTCGTTTTGATGGTCCCGACACAAGCGCCCTGCAGCAACAACCCATGTAAGAAAAACAACTTATTACACACTTTGAATTCAATCCACAACGAAACAATAATTAGATTACTGTTAGTACGTTTAGTTTCAAAGCTGACATCCACCAAGTGCAAAAGTAGAATTGCCTGATTGATATTCCAGAGTTTAACAGAGCCGTCATCACTGCCGCTGGCTAACAATGTTGGATCGGCCACCGAGAAATCCACGGACCAGACCCGCCTCTCGTGCTCTTTCATTTCCATGAAAAGTTGACTTCTTGTAACATCCCAAACCTGAACAATAAAAAAACTTATTAACTCTTCATTTGAGTAGTTTCAATGAAAAACAGTGTTGCAAAAATCGCGCCTAGGCGCCGATTAGGCGCCCTAAGCGCCCGCCTAGGCGTTCTAGGCACCCACCTAGGCGGTCCCCAGGCGCCTAGCGATTTTTTCAACATTGATGAAAAGTAAACATAATATGGGGATCTGGCGTACCTGTACCACACCTTCAAAGTTACTCGAAGCAATCTGGCTTTTTACATAGCTATTCCAACATATACTGCTTAGCTTTGATCGACTAGACATCTCAACTACAGGATAATGAATATCGCGATCTTGTTTTAAGATTGAATTATATTCGAAGACCTTGATCTTCTTATTCACACCAGCAGTCGCGAAAAATTCACCGTCACGATCAAAGCTGAGAGAGCATACAAGATTTGAAGAGTTTAGGAGATCCCCTTGCTTTAAGTTTGCCTTCTCTTCTAACTTACTAAAAGACAGGTACTTACACAAGCCCTCAAGGAATGAATTGATCCATCCACTTTGTGTCTCCTCATTACGCCCCCCTCCTTTCGACGACAAATTACTCACAGAACTTCTTTCAGTCGCGCCAATGGAGCCCCTACCGTCACTGCTGATTTGAGAATATCTACTCAACGGTTTGGCTGCCGGTTTTAAAGCTCTGCGTCTTGTCAGGAAATAAGCGGACTCCAATTTTCTGAAATTCTTTACCAGCCTCGAACTTTTCGAGAGAAAGCTCCCTTGACTTTCAACAGGTGTCTCGTGTTCATCTGCACGGTCCTCCACGTTGCAGGTACCAAACCCCGTCCTGCTCCGTTTTCTAGATCTAGAGCTTCCAGAATCATCATCCTCGGTGATATTTCCCCTATTCGACGCAGACTTCTTACCCTGATCAAGGTTTGAATCTCCTTTTTTCCTGAGGGCCGATTGCATATTTGTAACTCCTTCCAAATCAGAAGACAGAAACGATATTATCTCGTTCAAACTATCTGCAACCTCCTGTTTTCTCTGTTGGATTAACAAAAGGAACTCCAGCAACAAGTCCTGCTCGTCTATTTTTTCTCTAAGTGCTATTGCTCCTTCCCATTCTTCTAAGCTTTCTCTTGGATCATTAAGGAACTCACTTTGCAACAGCTCACTGTAATACACAGCAAAGAGAATATGAGAACGGAAATTTGAAGGTCTTCCGATTGTCCAAATCAAGGAATGATGATAAAAGATCGCAAAAAATAAGCAGCTTTCAATAAAGTACGTCCCTTTTGCCAGATTGAGGAAGAATGGGTTAGATGCTATAAGAGAGCATACATGATCAGCTCGAGAGTTCAACCATGGTGATATTTAGCTCATTGAATGTAAACACTTTGTATACTCAAAGTGAAATTGTCTTAAAACCGAAAGTGAACCCATCAGTTCTATCAATGTTGACAAAAAGTGAATGCACGGTACCCCATTTCTTTGTTTTTTTTTTTTCTTCTTTTTCCACTTTTGGTATAGTAATGAAAATCTTTTGAAAGGAATAGTTAGGCAGTTAGTAAAGTAAAAAAATAAAAGAAGCACTTATGCCAACTTGATATAGAGTAAATATAGTATAAGTACAAGATGATGGCAAATGTGCGGCAGTCAGAACCTTTATCAATGTATAGAAGATTAAAAAAAGAAAAGGTGTAATGCTGCCTATGCTGAAGTTTATCGATGAAACATTATTGATCATACGGGGTGAAGGGATTATGTCGATGCTATAAATGAGAATGCTCATATCAGTTAATAATGTACTCTTGTAAGAACTTTGAAAAGCAAATAACGCAGCATTCCAGACATTGTAGAGAATTAAAAAGCAAAAGACGGGACCTTAAGCATATTTAGATGACAATAAGAAAACGAGGCTCACCCCAAATTTGGCCTACTACTTGGCTGAGGGTGCAGTAACCACAAACAAAACGAAGCTTCTTTGGGCCACTTGAGTAGCAACTGAGGGGGGAGCACGCGATGTCTGAGACTAGACATAGTTGCACTTTTTTCTTCGGGTGAATGGAACGTGCAGAATAGCTGCTCACAAGTGAAATGCCAGTTCGTAAGGCTAGGAAACAATAAGCCTAATTCAATTTATCAATCACTAATGACTAACCTCAAAGAGAAGAACTCCAAGTCGATAAACGTCTGAAGCACAAAGGCTGGTCTCACCAGAAACCTCTTCTGGACTAGTGTACCAATTGGTTTCCAAGAGCAATATCTTTTTCATGGGAAACGAATGCTGCTGCTTCTCCTCGGGGGCTTGCTGGTTCTTATCGGCCTCTAAAGTCTGCATAGCATTTGCGTGATTCATCTCAACTTCCAACCTTTGTGTCACCACTTCCTTTTCTTGTTCAAAGTCACGAGGCCCGGGGGAAGATGCTGCCCCCTTAAACTCAGCAGTCTCGCTGTTCAATCCATCCTCGAGCGACTCCGAGCCAGAATGAGAGCAGGAGGCCGATTCAATAAAAGCAACACGGTTGAAAGACGACATAACAAAGCACGAGGGGCGCACATTGTGAACCACAATGCCCTGAGAATGCGCCAGGTTAACAATGTTCACGATTTGGGTAAAAATGTGCAAACACTCGAGAGAATCGACTGTTCTTTCCGGGTTGTCCAACCACTGTCTCAAACTAACATCCCTATTATCATCATCTAAGCCATGGCTAAGCCCATTTCCAGAACCAGAAACACCACCCTGGGGTTTAATGCAATCTATGTAGGGCAACCCCCCAATCCCTTCCCTTCCCTTTCTTGCAGGGATGGAAGCAGAATCAGGTGAGGCATCACTGGAAGATCTCACACTGCTCCCACCAATAACCCTTGGATTCCTATCCACTACTGATGAGTAATTCAACCCCCTGGAAGAACTATTCCAACCTGTCTCAGAAGAACCCTCCATTATTGCACACTTTCTTTTGCTCAGATACACAGACATAAACAATCAAGAAATTCAGAAATTCTCAGATACCCAACACATTCTTCTATATCCATGTCACATCAAGAAACCATTTTAAACCCCCTTACACACTACCCAAACCCAACCCTATAGAAAACCTCAAAAACATCTTCTTCTTCTTTTTTACCTTATCAAAAGCAGCAGAAGACAACCTCAGTTCTTGAAGCATACAAACAAACCCCAGAGTCAAAAACAATGGATCACTTAAACGTGGCACCCTTGAAACACATATATCTCTAGAGAGAGAGAGAGAGAGAGAGAGAGAGAGAGAGAGAGAGAGGGGTATACTATACCATTTATCACTATATCTCTCACCCAGTAGAAGGAAAGGAAAACTGGCAAAGGAGCTCAGTTACCTGTGTTTTAGCATGAAAGCAAACAAAACAATAAGAACCACAGAACAGATGCTTTTCAGATACTGCAAAACCCCCCAGAAACACACTGGGAAGCTTTTATTCCAAGAACAAACCACAGCCTCATAAACTTCATGTACTATTTTATTCTTTAACAGTAAACATAAATAAATATATATATATATACATTTATTGAATAAATAATTCCCACATCCACATAAAATAGTGAAATACATTACCTGCTGAGAAGAAATCAAGGTGCGGACGACTTTCACTGTTGCAGTGGGGTAGGGATCAGGGCCGTATTTTAAGTTTTGGTGGCCCTGTTCTGGTAAATAAATGTGGCCCTATCAAAATTGCAAGTTTCGAACCTTTGACCTCAAAGTTAAAATATAATAAACACACATTCTTACCATCTCTTCATAGAACTTTTTAAGTTTAATTGAAAAATTTTAATTTTAATTTCGAAACTAGCTAGATAAAAATTAAATATTGGACCTCTAAAATTTGGGGCCCCTCTAAAATTGGGGGCCCTGTGCGGTAGCCCAGCTTGCACAGCCTAAAATCCGGCCCTGGTAGGGATGATGTGAACATGATTTTGTTTTCTTGCAATTAGTTTAATTTTTTGAAATTTTTTTAAAGAAATTATGAACCCTAGGCAGCCTTTTCTTTGTCTCAAAGCCACTCATTTCTGCTTCTATTCCATCCCACCATACGTGGCTCATTCACCTCCTCAAACTACACTGACAGCTAAAATGTTGGGGCACAGAAAAAGAATGTTTTATAAACTCAAATAATTTGAGACAAAACTTTATCTTCACAACGTGATCATAAACCCTTCTCCCAACAGGTTAAATCTTCATTCTTACAATTTCTACTTCCCGACTCAACAAAATATATAAGAGAATATAAATCATGGTATTAAATAACTAAATAGATAATGCCAAATATCTGTATATACATACAAGGAATCTGTCTATTTTGAAAATAATCTGAATTTCAAACGTGATCATAAATCCGGATATTTACAACTTCGCATGTGAATTAAAAAATTCTTAACTGATATGATCCATCATAAAACGTTACGTGATTCCAGATAATAAGAATATTTCAAGTCATTTTTGAGTTTGAGCTTCCATTATTGGAGTTGTTCTGATTGAATATTTTGGTCTAATATACATGGAAGTATATTTTATAATTTAACAAATTGATTTAATTTTTGTCAAATTATAAAATGTATCGTATCTTTTATTACAGGGCGTTTGGTTGAAGGGAATTTTAATTCTCTTCCCATTTAATTCCAGAGGTCACAAGATTTCCTATTTGGTTGAAAGGAATTGCAATTTCATGGAATTACAATTCCCCTATTTTCATGGAATTAAAATTTCATGTCCCCCTGGAATTTTAATTCCTGGGGTTTTAGGAAGAAAAAAAAAGATAATGACGAGTCAAAATTACACATTCCATTTTTAACCTAAAATTAATGACTGACAATAACAATGGACATTTTGGACTTTATACTACTTATTCCCTTTCAATTCACATGTATACCAAACATTGGAATTGAAATTTCCAGTAATTCTATTCCTGTAAACCAAACACTGAAATTTAAATTCTCACTTTATTCTCAGTAATTCATCTCTCATGGAATTACAATTCATTTTCCAAGTAATTCCCCATCTCCAACCAAACGTCCTATTAGTCTAAGTATTTAACATTATTACCATAAAATCTTCCTATAAATATAATACAAAAATTTTATAATAACCAAGCTAATAATCTAACTAACTTGTTTGAGACAATTTACATTATTTCAAAGAGATGATATTATTATCTAAAGCAGTACAGTTTTACATTCCATGAACCATATTATCTAAAGCTGCTGTTTTACATTCCATGAACCAAAGACCCTTAAATTACTAGAATTAAAGTTTTTAATTTAATTGTCAAAGCTTAGAATTTTTTTAACTAATAAACATAAATTAAATCAGAATACTTGTTTATACCTAACTAATATTTTTGATTGGGTCATGGCACCTCTCAAATTGAAATCACGTGGGTGTTGTAAAAAATTATTTATTACGTTCTGGTCCTGTCACGTGTCGGGATTGTGGTTGTGATTCTTCTTCAATTCGCAAGTCAAGGATTAGTATATAAAATCATTTTAGCTTTCTGTGAAGATGCGATTTTTTGGATTAAAATATTAAAGGATACAGTGATTCTAAGTTGGGGTGATTTTTTGATGGAACGTTCATTTTGGCTCAAATCAGCGAACTTTACTGTTCCCCTTGTTTGGTGGAAACCATATACAGGGAGTTCTCCAAGATAATAATGCATGGAAAGAAAGATTTCATTTCATATTTCCAAAGATATTCAACAAAACAAAAGCATTATATATGGCCACAATCATCAAGGTTTTTTTTTTTGTTTTTTTTTTTAAATCTTTATTTCAGCAAAATGATAGGTGTTTCAAATTTTGTCATCCAACAAATATTTTTGGATATTTATTTGTTTAATTAATTTGTTTTATGCTTTTGGTATTGACAGAGAAATTAAGAATGAATCCAAAAAAACAAAAGTTCACTCATCTCACTATTAATATTTAAAAAAATTAAAAAAAAAAATCAAAAGTAGTGAATTTACCCCTAAACCAAATTAACCTTTGATTAAGATTATATATATATATATATATATATATATATATATATATAGGGTTTGGTGGTGGGGCCAACTACTCCCACCTCCATTGTGGCTCCGCAACCGACAAAGAGAGGTTATTGAGTAAAAGTTATAATTGAATACAACTAATCTTAAACTATTATAGAAAACAGAAATGAATTTCTTTGATGGGAGTGTTATACTATAGTGTGCTGACTATTCATTAGTAAATGGTTAAATGTATGTTTAGTCCTAAAATTACAGGCAAATTATTGTATGGAATATGGTCCACACAATGTAATGTGGACCATAACAAAAAGTACATTTTTAATATACTAAATGTACATTATTTTTGTATTGAATGTACATTATACAATATAATGTACATTCAGAACAAAAATAATATATATTCCCTGTATACAATATACATTATTTTTGTACTGAATGTACATTATTTTATAGTAGACAAAATATGGTCCACACAATAATGATTGTGTAGGCTATTATCAATTCTAATTAAACACCAAAGCAGGTCATCGATTAAAAAAAAGTGACATAACACCCCTAAAGCACATCAAATATACATAGGAATAAGGTCCTAATTGGCCCTTTGAACGAAACGTGAAAGTGCAATTAGGTCCCTAAACGTAAAAAAAAGTGCAATTACCCCCCTCAACACCTCAAATATGTGCAATTTGACTTGATAGCAGGTTAACATCTCATCTAGCAGGTTGCATGTGTGACGTGGATGATGACTTGACCTTTTTTTTTTTGGAAAGATGACTTGACATTTTTTTTTTTTATTTCCTTCTTTTGTCTTCTTTACAAAACAACTAACTCTAGCAGTTGTAATATTCCACCATCGATATCTTCTCTCAAATTTACAAGCAGGATAAATTTCATGAAAAAAATATTCAATTTTACATAGTTATATTAACAACGAACAAGTTAATAGCTTTCACGGGCGTGGTTTGGGAATTTCTGATGCAGGTACACGGTGAATGGAATTTCTGATGCAGGTACACGATGAATGGAATTTCTGATGCAGGTTTGGGAATTTTGATGCGTGGTTTGGGAATTTCTATTGAAGCTTTGCCTTAATACACGGTGAATGGAAGAAAAGGAAATAAAAAGAATTTAAAAAAAAATGCCAAGTCAGCATACACATCATCATATAACCAGTTGGATGGAATGTTAACCTGCTATCAGGTCAAATTGCACATATTTGAGATGTTGAGGGGGTAATTGCACTTCTTTTACGTTCAAGGACCAAATTGCACTTTCACGTTTCATTCAGAGGCCAATTTGAATCTTATTCCATATACATATAATCATTTAACAAAATCTATTACTTGAAGTCCTCAAATCACTACCTTGGTGCAAAATAAATTCGAAGTAACATTGACTCGTACATATAATTTTAATTTAACCATTTTTACCAATCCCAATGACAGAAGTGCAATTAACCCTTAATAATTATAACAAATTTTATAACATTCTCAATAATTGTGATTTTTTAGGAGTTTTTACATGTGTGACTAGAAAAGAGAAGATGAATGTGAAAAAAAAAAAAAAAAAAAAAAAAAAAAAAAGAGCAAGTCTGCCAACAAAACAAAAAACAAAAAGATTTTATGCGCCAGCGGGCACGCACACAAGTTGCTTTGAATGCAAGACTCAAGTGCACCTTCTTCTCCACGCGGATTCCATATTTTCAGACCAAAAAACACACTCCCTGCAAGAACCCCATTTCTTCTCTCTCCTCCACATCATCCTTGCTTTCTCAAAAACTACCCCAAAATCCATAGATGGAGATGCTCTAATATTCATCAAGTTTGAATAAATATTTTATTTCAAAGTGTTCATTTAGTTTGAAACTTTGAACTTAATATTTTCATGTCCCCTGGGAAAAGGTGGATAATAAGCTCTACAAAGATGGCCATATATAACAAATCATAATTTGCCTGTACTACAAAGTACAAAGAGATTGAGAGAAATACATATTACCAGCAGCTCAAATGGGAGAGATATCAGAGAATAATCTTAGAATTTCCTAATAATCTCTACAACTGGCTAACAAATGTCATCCCTTAGAACAACCTCTATACACCCTCCTCTTCTTTCCTTCTTTTGTTTCTTTAATGTTCTTCAAATACTAACTCTCATTTTACAAGAAAAATCACCTGTAACTGTAAGTTTCTGTGGTGACCTCTCTTCCACGCACCAATGACATGAATTCAACGACCGGAAACAAATAAAGAATTTGTTGAGATTTGCTTCCCTTCCATTTGAGATTTTCTTGCTCTTGTCTTGTCAAGGCGTGCCCGTCTTACAGCTTCTTGGACATGGCGATCGTGATCTTTCAAGATTTGATCTACTTTGGCCGATGGAACTAGAAGTGGTCCCGAGTAGTGGATCTTGTTGCCTTTTGATCCATAGCCCAGCTGGAGAAATACAATTGGCAAAAATGTATTCGTAAGTCAGAGTTTGCTTGAATTCAAAGTACACGGTGTTGAGCATATAATATAATATATAAACATAAATGTGCAATCCAACTATCAGCTTAAGTTTTTAGTTGAGATGGAGCACATGCTTTAATTTGGTATCAGAGCCAATCCTATGCCAAAGGTCGATAAAATCCAACTATCAGCTTAAGCTTTTATATGCTTAAATTCATGGCATTAGTTCAGAAAGTTAAAAGGCCCACTTACTAGGACTGGGTCATTGTTGTCGGTTCTTCCTTCCTGATTTTGGTGTGAGTTTGTAAGCAACCGAGTTTTTTGGTCTTGTTTCATTGTTGAATTAGAAGCCTCCTTGAAGGATCCGGGAAACCTGGCTATAAGTTTCGGAACTTCATGATGAGCAGGACCAGACCTGTCTGCTCGATCCTCAGACAACAAGCTCCTCCTAGCAGAAATTATACCAGATAGGTCTGCACCCGAAGAAATCTTCGGGGCATCTTCTGTGTTCTTTCCAGATTTTGCCCAGGCGGCTCTCTGAGTCAATGGTCCTGAATGGGAAGCTCTCTTATGCAGAGGGACCTGGAGATCATTGTTTGTTTCTTCCGTGGTCTGAGACTGTCTAGGCGGGTCAATGGGAAAGCCAGACGCAACTTCCTCCTGATGAGAGTTGAACAGTTCACTTCTGCTTTTACAATTGGACTGACTTTGTCTTTTCTGCATTCAGATAACTACTTCGTGAATATTTACAGAAACAGAAACTAAAATCATCAAGAAAAACAGCATAATAAGGATGTTGAGCATATAATATATAAACCAACTATCAGCTTAGGCTTTTAGTTAAGATGGACCACATGCTTCAATTTGGTATCAGAGTCAATCCCATGCCAAATGGGTCATGGATTCGAATCTCCGCATCACCTGATTAAAAAAAGAGGCCATGGTCCACGTGTTGCTGGAAGCCCGTCATAAGTAACCGGCTCGCACACGTGAAGGGCATGTTGAGCATATAATATATAAACTAACTATCAGCTTAGGCTTTTATTTGAGATGTAGCCTGGAGGTTCAGTATTCAAAAGATAGTACAACAGTTACCTGCATTGACATGGGTAATTCAGCATTTGCATCGGGTGCAGGAACTGCACGCGATTCTCTTGTAGCTCTCCTTTCAGGGTCATTTTTGTGACCTTTGCTTCCCGCTCCAGCATGCCTAAAAATTGCATTATATGGGGATAAATCACAGGCTTATTCATGGATTAATGGAATTAAAAAGCGGTTTGATGCAAAGAAGAGAGGCTAAAAAGACATCACTAAGCTGAAGTAAGTTAATATTTGTCATGTTGTTACTACCTTCTGGCTTCTTCATCCCGTACTTTGGCATCAAACTCCTTGCTGGGAGGATATTTTGGCAAACTTGAAGGATCACACGGGAGTGGCTTCGTCGTGAAGAACTGCACAGCAAGGAAATTGATGAATCTTTGTACAAAACATCAGAATCATAATCAATTGCTAGGATGGATCAAAATAACAGCATGTGAGAGGGAGTGCTCAAGGAGACGTAACAACTTAAAGTGTTTACACTCAGTTATTTGTCCCAATGATGTCAAAGAATTTATCGTGAGATGCCAGAAAACTAGATAGGTAAGGACCGTACCTCACTCTTCAAAGCAGATGCTGCAGACCCACGATCTGCAGGGTCTATAGAAAGTAGGGTCTCTATGAGCGTTAACGCGGGTGCTGGGAAGTCTTTAAATGTTTCTGCAACACATCGCCTGTATGGCTGTTGGGGCTTGAAAATCGTTGCATGAGGCAACCTCGATTTGCTCCAGTACCCCTCAGACGGTGAACCACAAAGTTTGAAAATTTTATGCAATTGCTCCACCTGACAGATAAATTATGCAATTTAACTTTGTTACGATGTTAAGAATATGTATGGTATTATAAAGAGAATAAAAGTAAAGAAGTGAGATACACTACGCAGAAAGGTCTAAGATTGAACTGATCCAATATGTAGGTCTAACATTCTATATATATAAAATTCTGTTTAACCATTATAGCCACCAAACTAAGACTTAAAAATCAAAAGATTTGAATTATTTCCGGGATCAATGAATATATTTGGATATAATTATCACAAGAAAACAAAAAAGGTTTGGTTAGGCCATGAGGTGTCCTGAGTAGGAGGCACCTTTAAGCCCGTACCATACTTCGACTAATCCCCATTCACACGGGGCCGGCCCAATTAAGGGACGAAGTGTTGGCCAGATTGGTTTTTCCATACAAGAGGGGGTATAATATTTATTGTTGTTTCGGTTGTTATTCCCACACATTGGACTTGGAGGGAGTATAGCTCCTAAGTTTGCATATAAATCTTACTAGCACGGTGAGAAACCTACAATCACCATACCTCTGTTCTTCCTGGCATGATAGGCTTCCCAGCATAAAGTTCAGCGAGTATGCAACCAGTACTCCATAAATCCACAGCAGTACCATAGTATGTTGCCCCAAGTAGAAGCTCGGGCGGTCGGTACCAGAGGGTCACAACACGGCTAGTGAGAGGCTGGTTTTGACGGGGATCAAAGAAACTTGCAAGACCAAAGTCTGCAATCTTCAATATGCCATTATTGTCAATTAATAGGTTGGAACCTTTTATATCACGATGCAAAACACCACGGGTGTGACAATGATCAAGACCGCATAAAAGTTGTTGCATGTAACATTTGACCTGGAAAGTACAAGAGAAACTTTATACTTCACTAAAGGGAAAGTAGCTGTGAATTAGAATCATTCTGATAACACTTGCCCTTTTCATAAATACCTGTGGTTCGGTAAACTTAAGACCAGGGTTCGAGGCAAGTCCTGCCAGGTCGTGCTCCATGTACTCAAATACAAGGTATAAACTGCAAGACATGCGAGATGTAACTAGACCTTCCAGCTTTATTATGTTTGGATGATCAAGCCTCCTAAGGATGTGAATTTCCCTTGCCATGAAGCGAACACTCTCAGGCTCCAAGTTATCAAACCTAACTTTCTTCAAAGCAACAACCTTTCCTTGTTCAAGATCACGAGCACGGTAAACACTGCTGTAGGTACCCTGACCAATCTACAAAATGGGAAACCATGGCAAAAAAAGACAACATTAGCCAAATACTGGAATCAAGAAAATCAGAAATTACAAGATAGCAAGCTACTACTTTTGTTTTACGTGCTATACAAATCAAAATTACTCTGTGGTTACTTTGCAATTAGCTGAAGTACCAAACTCAAAGGGCGGGTGGGGAAGGAAATTCACAAGAACAGAGAGTTTCAATTTGTTGCTCATCTAGTAATTATTGCACTATTTGTTAGGAAATAAGCACAATACTATGCAATTAAAAACTTTCATTCTAGAGACCTTCATGAGTGTTACCAGCAATTTTATTTATACAGTTTAGGTATGGATACTAATTCAGCAGAATAACATAGTTTAATAACCATGCTCCAAGTCTGAAAGTACTCTACAATTTTAAAAAAAAAAATTAAGCCAAATGTGTTCCCATATAATGCACCCATGTTCTAAGTTACTAAATGTTTTAAATGAAGTGTCCTAGTAACGATTGTACTTTAATTTCCAGGTAGGTTTTTCTGGACCAATTATGCATGTGCTAGGTTAGCATTTGAACAGCAAACTGCACAACCTAATGGACAGAAAATCATTTCCAGAGTAAATTGGTTCATCAAATATAAAATCAATTTTGGGAAAATTTTTATCAAACTTCAATTAAGTGTACCGATTCTATATTCTAATGTATTATACCAACTTAACAATTTAAAAGCAAAATGGGCATTCATTTACAAAACCAAGTCTGCCCTTACTGAAATGGAAGCTCAGTGAGAAGAAAGAAGCATACTTTATCCAATTTCTCAAATGAATCTGCTCGCCTAGGCACCCATCCTCTGATAGCTTCACCAGCAACCGCGGCTAGCCAGGGTGGCCATCCAGCTGCAACCTGCTCACCTTCAGCAGCTTTTGGAATGTTCCCCAATCCCGGATGGTGTGTAACAGCTATATACTCAGCCTTCTCCCTTTTCCGGTCAGAATTCCCACTCTGCAACCGGGCAGAACCATTAACTTGCTTGTCGATCAACACCGTCTTCACATCATTGCTCTCAGAACGATCTTTCCCCCTATAGGCTTCCTCTCTCCTCAAAGAAACCGCCCTCGGCAGCCTCTCTGTAGAGGACTTACTGGAGAACCTCTCCCTTGGACTCTCCCTACTATCCTCAATGGCAGAAGGCTTCCCACAAACACAACCCATTCTATACCAGTAATCACAGATTAGCACAAACCCACCACCCAAAATCAAATCTTTTCTCCAAAAAACCCCTCAATTCCTAAGAATCATCTTCCCCATTGCCACAACCAAACAAACAATCTTCAACCCAAGATTGAAGTCAGCAGAACTATGCACCTTAAAAATAATACATACAGGAAAATGGGTAACTCAACTCAGTTTAGAAGCTAAGAAGCATGCCATTATTCACAACATGTATGTATGTACATAAAAACACAACAAATTGCCAAATTTGCAAGAAAATTTAATGGATTACCTTGAATGAGAGTTGAGAGTGAAAGGGGTAGAGGGTTTGGAAAGTGGGTGGGTGCGGGGAGGAGGAGGCATACTGGATCTAGGGCAAAAAATGGATTGAATTATGAGTACTGCTTCTCTTACAGAGAAATGAATGGAAGATTAATTGGGAAAATAAATATTGTTATTAACATTCAGTATAGAGTGAAAGTAAGAAATGAGGGAAAAACTGGGAAGCCCAAGGTGTTCTTTTGTGACATTCTTTCTTCTGGGAGTCAATAGCCACGCGCGTGAAGCGACAACGATAGCACACGATCTGTACTGGTAAACTGGTAATTAATTTACCAAGGATATCCAACTATATTACAAACTCCAATTGCGTCATTGAACTAAAAGAAATTACAATTAGATCTCCGAACAATGCAAAATAATACAACTCACCTTAAAATGACATGTTAACCTATTAACATGATAACGTGGTGGTTATCGAAATTAAAAATATTTTTAAAAAATTTATTTTAACAACTTTAAATACAATATTTAAAAAAAAAAAAAATTGTCTTCCCACCGGAGAATGTTACCACTGGGTCTTCTCCATGGAGAAGGTGACTTTGATTTTTCTTTTTTAAAGTAAATATTTATTTTATATATATGTGTGTGTGAGAGAGAGAGAGAGAATAACAACAACAATAATAATAATAATAATAATAATAATAATAATAATAATAATAATAATAATAATTATTATTATTATTATTATTATTATTATTATTATTATTATTATTATTATAATAAAAATACATATTTATATTTTATTTTTTTCCTCACTTATCCCACATCGGTGAGAGAAGTGGAAAATGGAGCATTGAGGCTCCTATTATAGGAGCCTCAATGCTCTATACTTTCAATTGCAATGCCCATCTGCTGGGCAAGCGGATGGGCAAACTATTTAATTAGGAGTCAAGGCTCCATAATTAATGAGTCTTATACAGTTATTATATATATATATATATATATATATATATATATATATATATATATATATATATATTTCTCAAAATGCCAATTGCAAATGCAGCAAAATATAGTGTGTGTATAATTTATTTAAATATATATTTATTGATAGATAAAAATTATAATTAGTTAAATATATACATTTATATAATATATTATATTTATTAAATATAAATATTAAATAATGTACAAAGGGTATTTTTAATATTTATGATATAAAAGTTCTTGGGAATAGTTAATACCAATGGTTATTCCCCTTGCAAAGGTAATAGCCCATTCCTATGAATATTATTTCCATGATAAAATGACCAAACGACCTCCCATATGAAAAAATCATTACATGTCATCTGAGCACAAGGTGCTTGGCTAGTCTTATTCTTTTAATTTTACATTAATACATCTTTGACTTTCATTTGTTTACCAAAATTAATCCTCCATTTTTTTTATCATTCTAGTCTTCTAGACTTAACAAAGATGTCTAATATATGTCAAAGGTTCGATATTTGGCTTTGGGTATGGAGCGGCCTTAAATCTCAAAGCCCACACCTAATAGAAGTGCTTGCAATTCAGCAAGAGGATTAATCACTATATATGTTCGATGATGGAAACTCTGCCATCCTAGATTTACCCTAGCCATATTTTAAATGGATAATTAATTGTCATAAACAAATAAAAGTGAATGACTAAAAATGACAATGTGACAGTAGTCAATGACTAAAAATAAAATTTACTATATTAAAAATATTCAACTTAACCCCAACCCCCTGATCAGTTGTACCAAACAAAACAAAAAAATTCAATTTAATTGTAATAAATAATTTTGATATATATTTTTAAAAATTGAACATATATGCTTTGTTATAATTTGTTTGGATGATGAGGGAACGCGTTATCACCACTCAATGATATGCACTAGGGTAAATCTTATTCCTACGTAATAATTTATAAACTATATTTAAGAGATAAATTATATTAAAAAAAAAAATTATGTGTAATGATCTCGATTGAGAAGATAACAACTTTGTTACCATTGACTAAACTTTCCAAATTGTATAATTTCAAATTTTCAATCTATTTTACTAGATGACTTATATGGAAATTTGACTTGACTAGACCCCTTTGACATGTCAATTAAATGGTATAAGATGTATTTTAAAAATTACACATCATGACATCAGCATCCATTTATCAACTCCTACGTAAGCTTAAAGGTTTACTAACAGAATTAAACAAACCTTTAGATGCATTAAAAAAAAAAAACTTTAGATGTGATAATTATAACCAAATTATTTTAAATTAGTTAGTTTGTTAGCAATTAAGCGCCTATTTTATCGTGATTTGAATAATTAAAAATGTTAAATTTCGTTCTTTTCGATTCAACCAGTTACTTACAATGTAATATATGTTCATGCATATTTTTTCAACTTATTAAAGTAGAGTCAATGCTTTCGTTAAGGGTTGAATCTGTGACCTCTCATTTTAAAAATTACAATTCTGTCGCTCGACCACAAACTCTTTAACACAGTTGCATGCCATCCCATCAATGATACGATGAGACTGTAGGGTACCAACGTTCTCCGGTGATTCTTCAATCCACGTACCCCACACCCCTTAAATGAGGCTCCCAAACCTATTCAAAAGTGTTATATTTCATTATGAGTTTAGACTAATTAAGTTACAATATAGTCATCAATGCTTTAATTTGGAACTTAAAGTATAGTCACGCACTGATTTCAAGCACAACTCTATCTATCTTTAAGCAACAACATGTGCATGAATGAATTGCAACAGGGAAGGGGTGACTTTATTGGAAATTTCAATTCACATTTTGAATTTCATCATTAGTATGTCGAGTAAATTTCAATTTTGATCCTGTAACTATTGGAGTTTTGTTAATTGTCATTTACAATTTTTAAAACTGTTAATTTGGTACTTTAACTATTCAATTTTTATTAATTTTGGTCACTCTCGCCAAATTGACGGCCAAATCTCACCGAAAAATTTTAATTAGCAATTAATATTTAATTTAAGGGCAATTTCGTCTTTGAGCTTGCGTCTTCTTCCATTCTTCCGACAATGAAGTCCAACCGGCGAGCAGTAAGCAAAATTCCGGTGAAGACCCAAATAAAAACAGCAGCTCACTAACTTGATCTGACCCGAGCGTTTTTCCGTCACCAAATCCGGCAAGGCAATTACACTGGAACTGGATGATCGGCAACTCCGACCTTCTTCCACACTTAATACCGCCATGAATGGTGGAAAATCGGCAACATCGTTGACTCTATCAAGGGAGAGCAATACCCATTGCTAGAAATGAGGGAATACTAGCTCAAGACTGAGTCACCGTCAGTGTGCTTGAGAAAATCGTTAACGAAAACACAATAAAATAAAACATAACCATCAACCTGTTTAATGCTTAAAATTTTATTTTATTTTTATGATTAGGGTTTTAGTAGGGGTTTTAATCTCCATTCTCCATTCTCCATTCTATCGCACTCTCAACCTCACTTAATTTCTCCCCTCATCGACAGATTCGACGCCATATTCGCCGATTAGAGAAGAGGAAATTGACCGGAGTCAAATACCTTTTTTGACCATAAATACAAAGACGAAATTACCCCTTAGATTAAAGGTTAATTGCATAATTAAATTTTTCCGGTGCGATTTGGCCATCAATTTAACTGGAGTGATCAAATTGATAAAAATTAAATAGTTAAGATACTAAATTAACAGTTTTAAAAGTCGTGGATTACAATTAACAATAGCCCCATAGTCACAGGACCAAAATTGAAATTTACTCTTTTTCTTCTCTCAAAATGTTGAATATCCAACCCTAAGAGCCTCCCACACTCCGACTCGACAGAGCATTGAAAGGATGTAAATCACGGTAACTCAATAACTCAGCAGACATGACCAAAATTCGTATGCATAGAGAATTAATAAAGCCAAAACTTGTTTTAAAAAAATCAAAACTTTAATTATTGTTTTTTCAGGTTGGGAAATATTGATGACCAAATTGAAACATAGCGAAACTTTGATGACAAAAATTATTTACTTGATTTGGAAAATATGCTTTGTAAAGAAGACTGTGGTTAATACAATCTTTTAACACTATTCACTATTTACTCTTTAATACGATTTATTTGAGCATAAGGTGCTTGGCAAAAAGCTAATGAATATATGATTATGAATCTAATTGTCACATCAAAGAGCGATAATTCTATACAGATCAGAGTAATAATTTTAGTATGAAAAATATCATTTTGTTGTCATATATCATTTTAGATTTAAAAACATGTGAGTACTCATGAATATGTGTATAATTAATTTTATTTTCTACAAAATAAAGTCACGATATGTAGTCTTTTAATCAATTAATTATGTAAAACTAATTGAACTTATAACATTTAAATACGAGAATCATACTTCATCTACTCAATCACTTTTTGCACAACTAAATAACTTGACATTGAAGAAGGATTTATTACATGAAAAATCAACTTGGACCACCCTATATTCCTATAACTCTATAAAGTGGCTTTTATCATCGCATGCCCCACCCAATTAAACTCTTTGATTAACCTTCACATGACAGAATTGAGAGAACATTCAAGTGCTTATATTACACTTAATTAGTGATCACTCAACTAATTAGATGTAATAATAATGGGGTAAGCTGAGCTTTTTGTAATGGCATTCACATTAATTATTAATATCTATGTAATTCAAGTGAAATAAGAACTAGCCAAACAGAGTTGATAATTATTTAATTATGGATTAGTTGAAACCTATCAAAAAGTCATGTCCAAAAAAAAAAAAAAAAAAAAAAAAAAAAGGAAGAATTCTCTAAAATGCTAATAAGTGCCAATTTTCCTTACAACATTTGATCAATAAAGATTTAATTTCTATTTTTCTTTTTTATTTTTAGCCGTCTATGTATTAGGTCAGAAAATTAGAAAGAAAAAGAATTACAATTTTCTTCATTCACAGACTAACGGGACATTTGGTTACAATTAGAAAACTAGAAAGAAAAAGAATTACAATTTCAATTCATGAAAGAGTTACTCTCTAACATCTACCAGAAAGTATTTAACAGATATTATTTAGAACAAAAAATGAGACTTTAGCATGATTCGATTTTTAATTGTGTTTAATTTTGTTTAGCTATTATTGCTTTATTAAAAATAAAAATAAAAACCACCCTAAAAACTCTTATAGAGTATTTTACCATAATAACTCAAAATTAAATTTTTTCTTCTTGGGGGGGTTGATGTTGTTAGTTATGAAGAACATAAGATAGGTCATGGTCAAGGGACCAGAGGTGTCCATATCCATTTAAAAATGAACAGTGAATGATATAATGATGGATGCATGAAATTTATAAGCTTGCCTTGTTTTTCTCAGACAAAGTGGCGAGTGAGTAGGCCCTATTTGACTCGGGCTGGCTTATTGGGCTTGGCCGCCCGCCGCCCATGTCTCCGTCTACCCTAACACCACCTCAAGCCTCAATCCTCATAGCTTTTCCTTCTCCCCAACCGGCCCCCTACATGCAAAAATTATTGTCTTTGAATTGGATCCCTCCCTGCATAATGCTTACAAATTTCTGATTTTTACACTATCTCCTCAAACATATGGACTTCAAATGACTTCAGCTTTTTAAATTTGACTATATATATATATATATATATATATATATATATATATATATATATATATATATATATATATATATATATATATATATATATATATTTATATTGTGAAAGGTTCCTGTGCGGATGTGCGGTTGATTAATGTGCGTGAGATTTGTACTCAATGTGCGTGAGTGTTGTGCTTAATGTGCCTGAGATTTGTACTTAGTGTGCATGAATGTGTAAAATGTAGCAGAAAATATGGATGTCAGCTTCTTCCCCATCCCCAGTAGCCATTGCCCCCTCCCTGATGATGATGATGCGGAGGCGGGCTATGGTGGTTAAAAATTATGGGAATAATACAACAGAAATACACACTTAGCTTGTGTGCAAATTTTGTTGTGCGTGCGTCATATATATAAACATTCAACTGCATTGAAGGTAGTTGATAATTCAGAATCCATGGCCAAATTGAAGGAAGAAGTAACAAGAAGCTTGGACGTTAATGTGCGTGAGTGTTCTGTTCTGCTTCCTTCTGAGCTCGTAATTCTGAACTACTCACGCACATTAAGCACAAATCTCACGCATATTAAGCACAATACTCAGGCACATTAAGTACAAAACTCACGCATATTAACATTACGCACATTAAGTACAAATCTCAGGCACATTAAGCACAACACTCACGCACTTTAAGTATAAACCTCACGCACATTAATCCACCACACAATCGCACGGGAAGCCACAAATGCACCTAATCTCTTCCCTATATATATATATTCCTGTGCGGTTGTGCGGATAGATCTGAGCGTTGATCAAATTTAGATCAACGGCTCAAATCAATGAAAATTTAAAAAAAACGCGTGTCTGGAAGAAAGAAGCATAAGCTAAAAATGACGCATCTTAAATGATAGAAACACGCACCTTAAGTGTTAGATCTTAAGCACAAACTTACGCACAATAAGTACAAAACCCACACACATTAAGCACAACCTCACGCACATTAAGCACAAATCCACGCACTTTAAATATTAACTCGCAGACTTTAAGTTTCAACAGCTACTGACATTAAGCACAAACTCACGCACATTAAGTATAAAACCACGCACATTAAGCACAACCTCATGCACATTAAGCACAAAACCCACACACTTTAAGTATTAACTCACATAATTTAAGTTTTAACAATTACTCACGTTAAGCACAACCCCACGCACATTAAGCACAAACCTCACGCATCTTATGTACAAAACTCACGCACATTAATCACAGATCCGCTCACCTTAATTTTGACCTAGATGCAAAAATTACTAAATTACCACCGCATTTTTTTTTTTTAATTTTGGTAATCCTGGACGTTGATTTAAGCGAGATGAATGGCTCAGATTAAACCGCACAACCGCACTTGGGCACCCTAACCACACCAGAACCTAATTTATATATATATATATATATATATATATATATATATATATATATATATATATATATATATATATATATATTACAACTGTTGTTGGTAATAATGAACCAAAAGTCGATTTAATATTTCAAAATAATATTTATATATATACACACGAAAATATATAAAATATTATTGGATATATATCCGAAATATATATATACACACCAATATATATAAAACGGACCCAAAGGTTATATATACATATATATCTACGAAAAAGATATACCAATATATATAAACCAAAAATTAGAACTAATAATCCTCAGATTATAAGTCCAATCCAACGACAAAACAAATAGAGAGAGAATTTTTGCTTAGAAACATAATCCAAAACCGAAAGAATGAAAAGATGGCTCGTATATGGGTATAGGATTTTTAGCGCAAGTCAAGAGATCACTCTTTCCTTAAAACCTTATTTGCCACCTCCAAAAAGTGCTAAGAGCGTTGTGGCCTAGGTTTCCCAGGATAAAACGTGTTACGGTTCGACGTTTGAGCACCCAAACGAGCGAACCCGGCGAACTAGAGCAACAGCCTTGAACACAGTTAGGCTAAGAACTAAAGAAAGGAGTAGAAGCATAGTTTTTGGAGCTGAAAAACATGCAAGTGTGTATCTCTCTTGTTGTGTTCTTGTTCACTATGTGCTTCGAAAATCTGCTGCCATCTACCCCTTCTTATATAGGGATGTAGGACCTTAATAGCATTAAACAAGGCCATTTAAACTTGGCTTTGTAACATCTGAAACAGCAAGCCATTACCCAATATTTAAATTCAAAATTGAAAATTAAATCCGTAACTGAAGAATTTAATCCCGCAATTGACTGTTAGCCTTCAGCCATGGCCGCATGCGAGATTAGGCTTAAGCCAAGCCTTTCCGATCTCGTTTCTAGTTGAAATTTGATTTGCATGTAAAGAGAAAATTATTAATCAATCTCAATCATTCATCTAGCTAGATTTAACAGTTTTATAAATTATTGAGTCACCAAAATTTACATCTTTCCAAATGCTCTATTAGGTCGGGTTGTAGGGCCCCTTGAGGTTGGAGATTCAACATTTTAGGAAAAGAAGATTTAACCTTTTTTTTTAGAGTAAGGAGGAAAAGGACAGTAGTAGTATTTTGGTGATTTTCTCCAACTTTAAAAATGCACTTTTCATATGTTACACTTTGCAACACTATATTGTGCATTACGATCAATTTAAAAGTGCACTACATTTATGGTTCACATTTTACAATTTATTGTTTAGATTTATTTTATTTAATGGTTTGGTTTAGTATTTCACTTTTTATTTTGATTTAGATGTTCACTTTTTACTATTTAAGATTGAGTATTTACGGTTTAAGTTTAGTATTTAATTTTTGATTTACATTGTCCATACATAATGTTCTATGATATTAAAAGTGTGTGTGGCTAAGCACTTTGTGCTCATATGGCACCTGGGTTAGACTCTCATATGGGAGGTTGCGAGTTTGAGCCTCAGTGGAGGAATTGTTGGTTTTTTGTGCTTCAGTAGGTTGAAAAAGTAGTTATGAACAGATACTACATTGTAATTCTTTAGTAGTATTGTTTGAATTTTACTCAATTTTATTTTTGTTTTTGTTAATTTCCTGCAAATAAATTATGTTAAAATATATAAAGTTAAATGAATATAAATATATTATATTAAATAATGAGTTTATCAACTCTATTATATTTATAATAGAAGAGTTTGTTTGGGAAGAATAAAAGAGTTTGTAAACCCATTCCGTTTGGTTGAGATATTTTGACAATTATTTAACTTTAAATTAATAAATTAATACTTCTCTCCTTAAATACTTTTTTTTTTTAAGTTAAATTTATTTTTCTCTTTATGTTTTAGATGACACCCAAATTGATATGTTTTCAATACAAATATATTAAATCATAAGAGCATCCATAATAGTCGGGGATATTTTGTGATTTTTGAGGAGTTTTTGTAAGTGTGATTAGAAAAAAACAATATGGGAAGGGAGAAAAAAAAAAGTAAAATTGATTTTGAAAAATAATAATAATAATAATAATAATAATAATAGTGTCAGGCGCACTGACGCGCCCACTGGACGCCATTGTGACAGCCATGCGAGATTGTCACAATGCTCCATTTCTTTGGTGGGTCCCACTTCTCTGCCATTATCCCCAACCCTTACCGATTAACATCTTGCCTCTCTCTCTTGCTTCTCTCTCTGCTTAGTTGGCTTGTTTTTCTGACATTAACTACAAAAAAATCACAAGTGGTGATGCTCTAACTACATGTTCATTAAGTCACTATTACAAATTCATTACTAGATGTCCATTAAATTAAAATAAAGTTTATAACATTTCACTTCCAATAACTTATAAAGTATATTTCCTTAAATTTTATATCTTCCATTGACACAATAAAGATTATTAAAACTTACCAACGTAAATGCTTCAAACAATCATTGTCGCTAAGGTAGTTAAAGAAAAAGAGGAGAGACGTGTTATAAACTTATAATAATCATATGGTTTCAACTTTTTGATTTTTTGCTGAGGAGATTGGAAGTCAAACCTTTGACATCAAAACGGTGCCATTAACAACACTGTTACTCCAAAATTATTAAGCAGCGTCACATTGAAATCGTGTCCACCTTACCACGGCATAACAATAGTTTGTTCTTCATGATAGGTTTGATCTTATCATAATTCTCTTTATTAAAAAATATGTGGAAAACACACGGCCCATGAGCCGCCATATGGTCATTGTTGCTGCAAAACAGGCTGTGCCGACACAGCCCACGACAGGTCGCCCTGAGGGAGCTACCACAAAATTGATTTAATTTCTCCTCTTTGGTTATACAATTGATTCCTCCTGATAAGCTAGCTACCACAAATTAAATATAATTGGATTCTAGGGAGAGATTTTGGAGTAACACAAATTATTCATCTTCACTCTTGCCCAGAAAGGTTATGGTTTGTGGGGAGAAATAACTGCCACCTACATTCTCCATGCTTTTATCTTCTTACTCATTTAGTTTTGTACCATCACTATTGCTTTTGATTCTTGAAAATTTCACACTTAGAAAAAGGCCGATTTAGAACTCCCCAAGCTATGAAAAGCCCCAAGAACTGAAAGGCCGATTTGTGTATATTTTATTATTATTATTATCATCTTATTAAGAATTTGATCATCTTCCTAGATTGACTAAGAGTCAAAATTAAAAACTAAAAAGAAACAATTATTGAATCTACAGTAATTTCATATTTTCTAACTTATAAAATAATACTCCGTATAAAAATAATAGTTGTGGATAAACACTGTTACTTTTTTTTTTTTTTTTTAGTGGAAAAGAAAAGATAAAATTATGAAAAAGAAAACAAAAAATGAATTAAACGCGTCGGCAATCTTGAGGTGGATTTGACTTGCAATTTAAGAATCACATAAATTTCTTTACATCATCATCATCAGATTTAAGAATCACACAAATTTCTCCACAACATCATTATCATCATAATTATTTAACTATTTTAAGTTTTAATTGTAGGACCCAAATATTTTAATATCAGTATATTTTTTAATTCTTGATAAGATTTGAATCCCGATTCTTATAGTTGCTAGTTAAAAAAAAAAAAAAGACTTATAAATTTATTTTGAGTTAGTTAATTGTGTTTTGTCCTCAGACCAACATCTTTAGTTGAAATAATTCCGTCTTACATGGGCAAAAGTTACTTATCACTAAATAAAGACTTGAGCAAATTAAATTGATATGAGTAAAAACTTGTATTTTATTTTTTGGTAAATAAAATTTACATTTTATGTACTATTTGTTGTTAAATACTTATTATGGCTCCATTATAAATTAATTGATGTGCAATACGTTAATAATGAGCAAACATAAGATTAATTATAATACCTATCTAAAAACATAATAAGTCTCAATCAAAGTTATATCTTTAATTTATGTCTATGTTTTTAGTGTTAATCATTTTGTATATCGTATTTTTAGAATTATATCATATAATTTTTTAGACAAAAATATCTCTATCGTTATATTTTCCGCTATCTTTTTCATTATTGTTATCATGCACATGTATCCATTATATATATTTTTATATTCTTTAACGATAATAATATTTGTAAACATTATATATTGAATTAATATAATAAATAAATCAAAAATAAAATTTGTTAGTTATTTTTTAAAAATATAAATACTGTATATATGTTTTACCCATCACGCATAAAAAAAACTAATTATTCCTATATACGTTAAACCTCACTTCAATCGCAAATTATGCCATGGAATCGTGTTCACCGAGAATGGTGAACACAAGGCAAAACGACGTCGTTTTTAGGCAAAAAAAAAAAAAAAATTCGCGAATGTGGAGTTAACGGCGCGCGTTTGATCAAATTATGAATTTTCTGTTATGAGATTATGAATTTTATGAAAATTCATAATCGAATAACAGAAAATTCATAATCTCACAACTGAAAATTCATAATCTCATAACAGAAAATTCATAATCTTATAACAGAAAATTCATAATCTCATGGTTCCAAAGTGAATGTGTAGGCATGGTTCCAAAGTGAATGTGCAGGCATTGATTCATAATTTATGAATGTCCGTGATTTCGGACGGGAATATGTAGGCATGGTTCCAAAGTGAATGTGCAGGCATGAATTCATAATTTATGAATGTCCGAAATTATGAATGTAATGAAAATTCATAATCTCATAACAGAAAATTCATAATCGCATAACAGAAAATTCATAATCTCATAACTGAAAATTCATAATCTCATAACAGAAAATTCATAATCTTATAACAGAAAATTCATAATCTTATAACAGAAAATTCATAATCTCATGCAAAGTGAATGTGTAGGCATGGTTCCAAAGTGAATGTGCAGGCATGGATTCATAATTTATGAATGTCCGTGATTTCGGACGGAAATGTGTAGGCATGGTTCCAAAGTGAATGTGCAGGCATGAATTCATAATTTATGAATGTCCGAAATCTTTGTTCACCTCAAATTAAAGTGAAACCGCAAAATGTGAAAATAAAGAAGAAAAGTCACGCAATTAATTAATAAAATAATAATAATAATAATAACGGTGTACTAACACCATTGGAACCGTGTTCACCATTCCATGGCATAACGTCCCCACTTCAATGCTCTAAAATAATTGAAACATCTCTATACAGTCGAAAGACATGTGTGCAATGATAAATACTGATACTCCGAATCTCCGGATACTTTTATATACGGAGTATAAAATAACTTTATATATTATTTAGAGTTAATACCCAAAATGGTCCTTCGACTATGCCATAATTACCAATTTGGTCCTCAACTACCATTCTTACTCAATTAAGTCCTCAACTATGTAACTTTTACTCAATTAAGTCCTCAACTATACAATTCTTACCCAATTTAGTCCTCAACTATACAATTCTTACCCAATTTAGTCCTTTGTATTAATTTGACTGTTTGTTGACTGTCAAAAGTCGGGATAAAATTATAATTTTACAAGATTTCTCCTTCCTCTCCATTTAGCAGCGCCAAACCATGCAGCAATACACTCCGATCAGATTTCGATCGTCAAAAAATCGTTGGAAATCAAATTCATGGGCTATCCGATGCATAACCACTACTTCGATACTGACAGGTTTAGAACCCAACCGGAGCTTATTGCTACATGGTTTGGCGCTGCTAAATGAGGAGGAAGGAGAAAACTTGTAAAATTACAACTTTATTTCCACTTTTGACAGTCAACAAACAGTCAAATTGACAAAGGACTAAATTGGGTAAAAATTGTATAGTTGAGCACTTAATTGGGTAAGAATGATAGTCGAGGACCAAATTGGTAATTACGACATAGTCGAAGGACTATTTTGGGTATTAACTCTATTATTTATAGCTTTAAAATTTAAAAATCAAAATAAAACCTTAACATCTGAAGTACTCTGTACTGTTGTATGCACCCGGCGCTTATTTTTATTTTTTATACTATATATACTAATAAGAGCCCAAGAAAGTTAGGTTTATAATCTAAGTCTATACTATATATACTAATAAAAGTCAAAGAGAGTTAGCTATATAATAGGTAGAATAGATAATGGTTAAATTTTTTAATATGACTCAGATTGATCCGATTTTAATTTTTTCTTGAGATTTTCTAATTTATCCTTAATTATATAATTATCCGTTAACTTTTTCGTTAAATATTATCTTCTTCGTTAATTTCTGTTAGTTCACCGTTAACTTACTCATTGATTTCAATAAGAAAGGTCTGGTTCAAACTCTCATCCCAATCAAAGTTGACATAATTAGTACTCTATTTTACTCTTGTTAAATTAAAATAATATTTAGTAGTTACAATACAAAATAATACATATGCATTTCTTTAATTTAGAATTATGTGTCTACAATGTCTTTATTCAAAAAAAAAAATCATTATCAATAAATTAAATAAGAGAAATAATTTCATTAGTTATATTGTCTTTATTTTTCTCCAATATTTTTTAAAAATATATTTTTCTCTAATATAAAAATTCTTTACATTCAAATTCATCAATTGATTATATTCGCTACAATGTCCCTACAATATCTTTATTCAAAAAAAAAAATTTATTCATTATCAATAAATTAATTAGCATGTAAAATGACCTAAGTGTATACCTATAATAATAATAATAATAATAATAATAATAATAATAATAATAATAATTTAATAAAACAAATACAAATTTTTTTAAAAAAAAAAAAACATATGAGGAGCCGAACGTTCAACTCCCCTTAGCTTTGTCATTTTTTCCACATCGATGAAAAAAGTGGCATGAGAGTCTTGAGGCTCCAATTTAAAAATTAAGTTTGCTCATCCGTGGATGTGCAAACAGTGAGCTAGCGAAACTGGCTCTTGTTATTCATGGAGTCAAAATGACTCTACAATAAACTTTAATATATATATATATATATATATATATATATATATATATATATATATATATATATATATATATATATATATATATATATATATATATATATATATATAGGTTGAATAACCAAATATTTTCTTTAGCATTTTGATTTTTGGGTTACATCATATTTATCAATCGGCAATGCTCTAATATCTTTGGGTTACATTATAATTAAAATTTTTAAAATTTTACTACATCTAAATTCTTTAAATTATGAATTTCTTTATCCATAATAATTTATTCAATAATAATGGTTGAACTAAATGAACACTGAGCAAAACACCTAAAGAACTGGTACCGTTGATTCATTCATTGATCTTGTATATATGTGCATTCATTAAATATGTTAGAACCCTTTGCAATAAAAACACTCGGTTACTATTTAAAAAAAGTTTAATAACAATTACATTGTATACGAGTTACATATTTAAATAAACAAATTCGACATTAAATTACTTATGTATGAATTTCTCATAAATAATCTTGCATTGATATACTTTCAAATATTTATTTAATTATAAACATTGGACATTAACTCATTCGTGCAATGCGCGTGTAAAACTACACCATTAGTCTAATTCGTACTTTAAAGTCTAATATAGAATTATAACCACACCATTAGTCTAATTCTAATATTAAAGTATAATATAGAATTATAACTACACAATTAGTATAACTCTAATATTAAAGTCTTAATAGAACTCTAACCCACAAATCCTTATAGAATTATTACTACACCATTACTCTATATATTAAGCCATTGCCCACCGATTAGAAGTACAAACCTAATTTATTTTGCAACACAACATCAACGGGGAATTCTGTGTTGAGACTTAAGCACAACATTAACTAGGAATTCTGCAGGTATGTTTGTACATCTACTATCATGTTTTCATTCTCATTCTTAAATAATCTATATATGAATTCTTGTTACTCTTTACTCCATAATTAATCTTGACTATATTATCTTGTATTCGTAAACTTAGAATTACCTATTTAAATATGCAATACGTAATGTGGTAGTCGAGCAGATATCAACAAAGATTTTTTAATAAGATTTAATTTCTTTTGTATGATATAATATGATTTAGAGTTCTAATACGTGTACTCTCAAATTTTATTCCCTCAAATTTATTCTTTAATGTGGTAAGTTCTGATAAAAGTATATATATTTTTATTTTTTTAATGATTTATCTCTTTATATGATTTGTGAAAGCGAGTTGGTAAAATTAAAAAATGGTGATATTTTGATTGGCGCAAGGACAAAAAATATGTAATAAAGTTTTATGTTAATCCACACTTCCCCTTTGGCTTTGTCCGAAAACGTTAAATCTGAAACGGTAAGATGGACCCCACCTTCACCAACACATCTTGAAACTCCCAAGAAAAGAACAACGAACACCACACTACTGTTTTTACTCTCCCAATTTGCTAATTGCAAACAACCCTCTTTCTATGAACTCCTCTCATCAGATTCTTCGCCAATTCACTTGCACAGATTTGGGGTTTTGGATCTTGAGTTAGTCACGAAAAGAAAGGCATTTCTTTGGCCTCTCTTTGCACCCTCTTTGTGCTGTGTTTCCACTTTCCAGATCGTTCTTGGGAGTTAAATTGTGAGCTTTTAAGTTCACATCCTTGTGGCTGAGAGGGACTATCATGTTGATTCTCTGTCGTTTCCCAGAGTTTTGCTCTTTCTCTTCAGGTACTGTACTTATGGCATCGGCTTAATTGCAGGTAAATATCTTGTTTGAAAGATAATTTTAGGGTTTGGTTCGTGCGTTCTTGGTTTTCTATGAAATGTGTTTTGGAAGTTGAGATTGAAGGCGTGGTTAGTTTTTAGTTCAATTACTGATTTGGGGGTTTTCAAGGAAGCATTGGATTTGAAAGGGTTATACTTTTCACGGATAAAAATTGAAGCTTTGTTGGGGTAAATTAAAGGAGACATCCATGAGTTCATCTGGGTTTTTCCTTCTCTGTATGCTGCATTCTTTGGTGGCCTTAAGCTGTGGAGCTTTGATGATGTTCTACAGCAATGATTTGCTTGTGTTTAGCCATGGCAGAGAGCGTGCCAGCAAGCTGTTGGGATCAACATCTCATGATCAGCTCATAATCCAAACCTCGGATTCGTTCTCGGGATTACTCCTGTTTGCCATTGGATTTTTCTTGTTCATGGTTGCATTTGTGAAGGACAGGGACTTCCATGGCTTCTTTGCTAGGGGGTGTGTGCTTCTCCATGTAGCTATGGCGGTTTGGAGGATTTACTTCGAGAGGAGGCTCGAGGATCTTGGCCGTGATTGGCTCAGGCTCGTAGTTGGGGATCTCGCCTTGGGGCTATCCTGGGTTTTCTTCCTCGTGTTCTCTTGGAGAGAGAAGTATGATTAGCCCGGGCTGAGAATCAATCGCAATTGGATATCTCGGATTTTGCTCAATCTGCATTGCTCGATGAAATCGCCAGTGCTAACTGTGCTACATGTAATGAAATTGCTGGTGAATCTGATGATATGATTGCTTGATTTGGATCCTTTTGTGTATCTTCTCAGCCTTAAAAGTTTTAGTTACATGGAGGGTTCGGAGAACAGGTTAAACCCCAGATTTATCTGTCTTCTTTTGAGCATATTCAGGAATTTCAGATATGATTCAGCCATGGAAAGCCTTCTTTCAAGGTCTTTTAGAAACAACTTTTAAATTTTAATTACATTCCTGAACAAACGAAACATATATGCTTGACTTGTTTTCTGGTTTTGAAGTGTAAAGTATTGTCATTCACCACCTGATTGACTTTCTTGTACATTTTATCAAAGAATAAAAGTTCCCGGTACCTTTTCCGATACATTAAGTTATACGCTTTTTTCTGCATTTGTTCCTTAAGTCTCTAATCGATAGTTATATATAACATAGGCATATGCTCAGGATGTCGGCATTACTTGTCTTGCTTAAATTCAATAATAAAGTGGCTACATCGATATTCCTGTGATTGTTTATGAGGTTACGTTATTCTTGATTTCTTTCTTGAATTGTTCCTAAAACGTGCGATACACAATAGGATCTTTTGTGTCCTATTTCTGTCACTACAATCTCGCAAAAGATAAGCTGCCTTTGTTGGTTGGTGCACCTGATTCTGTAGTGAAAAGGAGAATATATTCTGATGCTTTTGTGAATCAAAGGAGTTTGGAACTGAATATATGCTTAGTGGGGGAGGATGGTGAAGCACTTTGAAAGAAATGGTTGAGAGGCTCATGCAAAGATAAAGTAGCTTTGTTGAAGGCTTCAATGTTTAAACTGGCAACTGTACTTGAAACTGTTTGGTTGAGCATGGAGTACTGTGTCTTATAGTGGCATTGCCTTTTCAGTTTTCAGTTTTCACCTTATAATTCTACAGTTATTGGGAGAACTAGCACAGAAAATAAACAAGATAAAGGTCCTGTTTACTAACATAGTTAGTTTATCAGTCAATTTTGACTTATTTAATGACTATTAACTGTTTGATTTGGCTAAACACTCAATATGAGTGTTTCATTAATTAATTTTTTTTGTAACTAAAATGTTAAAATTCGAAAAACTGCTCAAAGTAAGTTGTTCGATGAGTTTTTTTAAAAAAGTAATTTTGCATGTAATCAGTTAACAATTAATTTATTAAACACTTTTTTATAATAGTATTAACTAGTCAAATTCACTAACTCAATTAACTAATAGCTATTTAACAAACACCTCTGAAGAGTGTGTGAGCTCCTCTTTGTTCATGGAGTAATGTGAGCTGCTGTCAATGCTTGGTTGGACAAGATGCTGTATGGAGGTGCAGTCAACTGAGTCAAGAATTTCTCCATTTGGGCTCATGCATAACTTTGTGATTGGGCCTCTAACAAGAAGAGAAAACAAGCTCTATACTTTAAGCCCTTATTAATAAGGGAAATGGTATATTTGGTCAATGAGCTATACCTCAACTTTAGTTATTGTTGTGCTTATTTTTTATCTCTTAGTTATTTTTGAAGTGATAATTTTGGTCCATTTTGTTAATTGATGTTAGGAAATAAGGGTCAAATAGGTTACTCAACTGTAAGTTAAATTGCAATTGGACCATTGAATTAAAAAAGAATGTAATTGGGTCCCTAAACAACGCAAACTCAAGTAATTCAATCCAAAAATGACATGTTTACCTGAAAAGGCAGTACTTGAATTTATAAATATTTATGTAAAATCATTTTAATTAAAATAATTTTTTAAAAAAAACTCCTTTGTCTCCGCCGGAGACGAAGAAAAGACTTCTTCGTTTCTGGCGGAGACGAAGGTGGCTTCGTCATAGGCCGTCTCCATGGTCGGGGAGACGGCCCAAGACGATGCCATCCCTTCGTCTCCGCGCGGAGACGAAGTGGAATGCAACTCTCAGGCCGTTTCCATAGTCCGGGAGACGGCCCAAGACGAAGTCGCCCCTTCGTCTCCAGTGAAGGCGAAGGAATTTTTTTTTAATTTTTTTATTTAAAAAAATTATTAAAAAATATATTTTTAAATTCGATAATCGCCTTTCCAGGTAAACATGTCATTTTGGGTTGATTTGCATTAATTTGTGTTGTTCAGGGGTCCAATTGTGTTCTTTTTGAGTTCGATGGCTAAATTATAATTTAGTGTACAGTTGAGTGGCATATTTGACAATTATTCCTTTATGTTAGATTTATTAGATGAAAAAAAAACCATTAAATGATAACATATGTAAACATAGAAATTTGTTTGGCTAAAAGTTAAAAAATTGTATTCTTTTGTTTGGAAACTTGAAAATTTATTTTCAGAAAATGAATTATTTTTTAAAAAATATTTTAATTTTTTGGTGTTTAGTTGAATGTCAAAAATTGTTTGGCTAAAAGTTAAAAAATTGTATTTTTTTTGTTTGGTTCATTTCATTAAAAATGAACATATTATTTGTTATAATAATAACAACAATAATAATAATAATAACAACAACAACAAACAACAACAACAATAATATGTGGTGATGGTAGTAGTGGTGGTGTTGGTGGTAGTGATGGTGGTGGTGGTGTGGTCAAGGTTGAAAAAATCACTAGGCGCCAATTTTTTTTAATTTTAATTTCATATTGACTTCTTTTTCCTTTAGTACCCAAACACTAGAAGCCCGAAAAATAACTTTCCCAAGAGTCATTTTCCAAATTTCCAACCAACCCCTAAAATAATTATCCCTTCATTAAAAATAAGACTTGATGGATGTCCATCAGGAGAGCGTTTAGAGGTTTAAAAAAAAATTACACAGATAATTCCGAACACCAAAAATTCAAAAACAGCAGTGCATTATTAAGAAAATCAAGAAAGAAAATCTTGAACCCACCAAGAACACGTAAATTCAGAACATTAACGTAACCTAATTTTGTTCATGGGATAGTGTGAGATTGGTCCACCAAGACGCTAGCGGAGACGATGATAGGCAGAATCTTTTCGCCCTTGTTGTGGGCAGCAGCGGCGACCTCATTGGCGCAGGCCGAGATTTTCTGCAGCAAGAAAAATTGGCTCCTCACAGGAACCCCCATGTCGGAAAGCATGCCGGAGATGTCGTCGTGGGAGAGTTTTTCCGGCTCCAGGCGGTTGCACGCCGCCCAGAAGTGCTCCGTTTTCGTGACGCCCTCGAACCAGTTTTCGTCAAAACCCTCATTCCACTCATCATCATCATCCTCCATTACTGCGAGTGCTGATGGGTAAAGAAATTCAAGAACGATTCGGATGTAGAAGTGTTGAGTTGGGGACGATGATGGGGAAACAAGTTCTGGGGTTCTCAGATATGGAGACTCCCATGCTTCGCAGTAGACGTCATCAATTGGGGTGTCACACTCCATTCTCTCTCTCTCGAGATCTGTCTCTTTGGGAGGATTATTAAGGAATCAGCCAAGAGTTCTGGTTTTCTGAAACTCTAAGGATCGGATTTGAATGTTTCTATATATATTATGATGCTTTGAATGGGGTTTGGCAAAGAAGGCAGTTACTCTATCACAATTAGATTTCTTTACTATTTAAAATTTGTTTCTGTAAATATAAACTTTAATCCCTGAGTCAGTCAGTGAGTCCTGTTTGGCTTTGCCAATTGTTCCTTTTTATTTTTAGTCAATTAGAATATCAAATGGAGTAATATTTTTACCTAATTTTTGTTTCATTTTTAATTGATGATATTGATATTATTATTGAAATATTTCCGTTTCATTTTTAATTTATCTTTACTATTGTTTAAAATATGCATTGCCATGTAGAATATTATTATTGAAATATTTTCCTCCAATTTTTAATTTCCATCCTGTTTTTAATTAAAATGCAATGATTTTACCATTTTTAGTTAATTATATATCATTTTTTATTTGCAGTCAATTATTAATATTCATTTCCTTTTATATTTTCAGTTAATTAGTAATGTTAGATTCATTCTCAGTCAATTATACTAATCAATTAGAATATAGATGCAGTGATATTTTTACCTGACTTTCGTTGCAGTTTAATTTGATGATATAGAATATTATTAATGAAATTTAATTCATTATATAATTTATTTATATGGATATTCCACGTGCATATACAAGATTAAGTAAATTCCGTGTGAATAATATATATTAGGTTATATCACTAATCAATATTACATGTAAATGTGATAAATATATTTGGTTAACCAATCCAACCACAAATCACCATTGCATCTTGATAATTTTGAATCATGTACCTTGCACTTCCCGTGAAACTGGAAGGAAGAATAACTCGCTTGCCATGACGACTTGGTTGAATTTCTCCTCGCGTCAATGCATCAGACAATCCTTCATATGCACCACATTGTAATGATCTTTGATGGGTACGAATATATATAACAATCGTCCAGACTGCACCATGGTGTACCCATCTACTAAAAACTGCTGGAATAATCTCCTAGCATATAGAAATGTTGAGATCTCAGAAAATCGCTCATGCATACGATAAGATAGAAATTCGCGAGGTGAAATACGATGTCTTGCAGCACTGTCTAAAATTCTACCAACATTGAAACCAATATCCTCCCTATATCCATCTTCACCCTAAGGAAATAAAATAGGATATTGTAGGGGTAGATATGCTGGATTCAACTCACTAATCCTTTTAAACAATCCAGTTTTTTACTCCACCAATATGTCTCGCTCACCCAAATGTACATCCAGATCTCCAACAATAAGAGCAGCAACTTTTGACACTGTCGGTAAGTTATATGTTCTAGCATCCTTATTTTGCTTACCAATTAACTTCATCTTTACTTCAACTCTAGGATTGGCTTGTATTGCATCCCTGGCAATTAACTTCATCTAAATGACTTAACCAAAACATTATGATCGTTTAATGATGATTGGATATCAGCGACCACATCTCTTTCTAATTCTTGTACTGTACATCACTTCTTTTCCTAAAACAATTTGTAGTAAAATAGTACTTTTAATAATAATGTAGTTACATATAAATATTTAAGAAAGTAAAAATAAAAATAATCTATTAATATAAATTAACAAACCTTACAGCACCCATTCTATTTCTAACTTCATTCTCCAAGTCATAAATGTAGCGTTGTGCAAATTTAGCATTACTACAATCCATAGGTAATAAACTTCCCATTAAATGAAAATTCTGACCATTCAATCAAAAATTCGTCAGTGATTTACCAATATTGACAGTCCCATATCAACAATTTAGTGTCAAATGTAGAATCCATAAACCTTTATCACCATGAATTAGTTTCTTATTGCAGCCAATCACCTTGCATGCCAAGTAATACCAATCCGACTCACTCTCAACACTTAAAATTCTCCCAGCTATCCAATGTTGTGTAAATTAACAGCAATGAATACCTGGAATGAATATTTGCGACGTGTTGTTGCTTCGGGACAGGAAACCGGCAGCGTTCTGTGTCGTGTTTGGCAACACTATCTTAAAGATATTTAACGACCAGGGTATCGTTATATCTTCGACAGACAGCACAGAAACAAATAAATATATGAATCTTAGAACTTGGGGACTAGCTTAATTAGAAAGTTTTGTTGGAGTGTCAAACACATTCGGCCATGCAATGCTTATATACTACTGCCTAACTTTCTTACAACCTTACCAAAATAATAGCTTATTTGTGGTAGCAAGAAAGTAGGCCACATGAGGAGAATAAAGAGCACTGCTAGCAACATATTATTCAGACAATTTTTGTGATGATCCACTAAAATAGGGATCAAGATAACAATGTCCGAACAAAACTTTCTACACCACACCTCGCGTGTCGAGCGGGCGGCGCGCGAGGTTTTCCCCTTGTTCCCTCTCCATAACACTTCAAGCTTTCTTTAGGGAGTTCAAGAATATAAGGGAGTGAAAGGAAAGCTAGCCAATCAGTGTGGGATACTCATTTTAAGCAAATGACTATCAAACGAGTTTCCACTTGAAGCCTTGCCTTTGGATGTTTCCCAACAATCCCCCACACATTCGAAGGTGTAAGGCTTGACGGAGAGCGACTGAGTATAACAATAAGAGCTAGCTTTCATGTCAGTGTGTTAAACTTGAACTGACAAGTAGTGGCACTAAGTAATCCACTATCCGAGAGTGAACAGAGTCTTGAACTCTTCGGCTAGTTGAATTTTGAACTTATGTGCACCTCGTTAGCTCCGTTCGTTGTACACTTTGTATAGTTATTGGATAACCATGTATTAACCCTGTTTTGTCTGTCTCAGCACAGACATTCCACTCCACCGAGTGTACTTTACCGTTGACTGCCAACGGCGTGCGGACTGATTTACAGTCTGCTTATAAATGCGAGTCTTTCACATATTTTGGACAGACCTGTGACGTGCTTCGTACAGGCCTCGGTGCAGGAGCTTGATCAGCTGCCTTGTCCGATTCATCAGCTGTCTTGTCCGACTTGTCAGCTGCCCCGGTTGTGGCAGAAGTGGCGGTCGCAGTCGTGGCCGCAGTCAGGATGAAGGTGGTGGGATCATCATAAATTACGTAGTCAACATCCTTCTCTTCCAGCAACATGACAATCCTTGCGGCCCATCGTTTGTAGTTCATACCGCCGGTGAGAATTTCGATGGGTGTGACATCAGAAGCTGGCTTCATTGCAGTAGACATCGCCTCCCTGATTTTTTAAATATCTTTAACTGTTGTGTAAATTAACAGCAATGAATACCTGGAATGAATATTTGCGACGTGTTGTTGCTTCGGGACAGGAAACCGGCAGCGTTCTGTGTCGTGTTTGGCAACACTATCTTAAAGATATTTAACGACCAGGGTATCGTTATATCTTCGACAGACAGCACAGAAACAAATAAATATATGAATCTTAGAACTTGGGGACTAGCTTAATTAGAAAGTTTTGTTGGAGTGTCAAACACATTCGGCCATGCAATGCTTATATACTACTGCCTAACTTTCTTACAACCTTACCAAAATAATAGCTTATTTGTGGTAGCAAGAAAGTAGGCCACATGAGGAGAATAAAGAGCACTGCTAGCAACATATTATTCAGACAATTTTTGTGATGATCCACTAAAATAGGGATCAAGATAACAATGTCCGAACAAAACTTTCTACACCACACCTCGCGTGTCGAGCGGGCGGCGCGCGAGGTTTTCCCCTTGTTCCCTCTCCATAACACTTCAAGCTTTCTTTAGGGAGTTCAAGAATATAAGGGAGTGAAAGGAAAGCTAGCCAATCAGTGTGGGATACTCATTTTAAGCAAATGACTATCAAACGAGTTTCCACTTGAAGCCTTGCCTTTGGATGTTTCCCAACAATCCCCCACACATTCGAAGGTGTAAGGCTTGACGGAGAGCGACTGAGTATAACAATAAGAGCTAGCTTTCATGTCAGTGTGTTAAACTTGAACTGACAAGTAGTGGCACTAAGTAATCCACTATCCGAGAGTGAACAGAGTCTTGAACTCTTCGGCTAGTTGAATTTTGAACTTATGTGCACCTCGTTAGCTCCGTTCGTTGTACACTTTGTATAGTTATTGGATAACCATGTATTAACCCTGTTTTGTCTGTCTCAGCACAGACATTCCACTCCACCGAGTGTACTTTACCGTTGACTGCCAACGGCGTGCGGACTGATTTACAGTCTGCTTATAAATGCGAGTCTTTCACATATTTTGGACAGACCTGTGACGTGCTTCGTACAGGCCTCGGTGCAGGAGCTTGATCAGCTGCCTTGTCCGATTCATCAGCTGTCTTGTCCGACTTGTCAGCTGCCCCGGTTGTGGCAGAAGTGGCGGTCGCAGTCGTGGCCGCAGTCAGGATGAAGGTGGTGGGATCATCATAAATTACGTAGTCAACATCCTTCTCTTCCAGCAACATGACAATCCTTGCGGCCCATCGTTTGTAGTTCATACCGCCGGTGAGAATTTCGATGGGTGTGACATCAGAAGCTGGCTTCATTGCAGTAGACATCGCCTCCCTGATTTTTTAAATATCTTTAACTGTTGTGTAAATTAACAGCAATGAATACCTGGAATGAATATTTGCGACGTGTTGTTGCTTCGGGACAGGAAACCGGCAGCGTTCTGTGTCGTGTTTGGCAACACTATCTTAAAGATATTTAACGACCAGGGTATCGTTATATCTTCGACAGACAGCACAGAAACAAATAAATATATGAATCTTAGAACTTGGGGACTAGCTTAATTAGAAAGTTTTGTTGGAGTGTCAAACACATTCGGCCATGCAATGCTTATATACTACTGCCTAACTTTCTTACAACCTTACCAAAATAATAGCTTATTTGTGGTAGCAAGAAAGTAGGCCACATGAGGAGAATAAAGAGCACTGCTAGCAACATATTATTCAGACAATTTTTGTGATGATCCACTAAAATAGGGATCAAGATAACAATGTCCGAACAAAACTTTCTACACCACACCTCGCGTGTCGAGCGGGCGGCGCGCGAGGTTTTCCCCTTGTTCCCTCTCCATAACACTTCAAGCTTTCTTTAGGGAGTTCAAGAATATAAGGGAGTGAAAGGAAAGCTAGCCAATCAGTGTGGGATACTCATTTTAAGCAAATGACTATCAAACGAGTTTCCACTTGAAGCCTTGCCTTTGGATGTTTCCCAACAATCCCCCACACATTCGAAGGTGTAAGGCTTGACGGAGAGCGACTGAGTATAACAATAAGAGCTAGCTTTCATGTCAGTGTGTTAAACTTGAACTGACAAGTAGTGGCACTAAGTAATCCACTATCCGAGAGTGAACAGAGTCTTGAACTCTTCGGCTAGTTGAATTTTGAACTTATGTGCACCTCGTTAGCTCCGTTCGTTGTACACTTTGTATAGTTATTGGATAACCATGTATTAACCCTGTTTTGTCTGTCTCAGCACAGACATTCCACTCCACCGAGTGTACTTTACCGTTGACTGCCAACGGCGTGCGGACTGATTTACAGTCTGCTTATAAATGCGAGTCTTTCACATATTTTGGACAGACCTGTGACGTGCTTCGTACAGGCCTCGGTGCAGGAGCTTGATCAGCTGCCTTGTCCGATTCATCAGCTGTCTTGTCCGACTTGTCAGCTGCCCCGGTTGTGGCAGAAGTGGCGGTCGCAGTCGTGGCCGCAGTCAGGATGAAGGTGGTGGGATCATCATAAATTACGTAGTCAACATCCTTCTCTTCCAGCAACATGACAATCCTTGCGGCCCATCGTTTGTAGTTCATACCGCCGGTGAGAATTTCGATGGGTGTGACATCAGAAGCTGGCTTCATTGCAGTAGACATCGCCTCCCTGATTTTTTAAATATCTTTAACTGTTGTGTAAATTAACAGCAATGAATACCTGGAATGAATATTTGCGACGTGTTGTTGCTTCGGGACAGGAAACCGGCAGCGTTCTGTGTCGTGTTTGGCAACACTATCTTAAAGATATTTAACGACCAGGGTATCGTTATATCTTCGACAGACAGCACAGAAACAAATAAATATATGAATCTTAGAACTTGGGGACTAGCTTAATTAGAAAGTTTTGTTGGAGTGTCAAACACATTCGGCCATGCAATGCTTATATACTACTGCCTAACTTTCTTACAACCTTACCAAAATAATAGCTTATTTGTGGTAGCAAGAAAGTAGGCCACATGAGGAGAATAAAGAGCACTGCTAGCAACACATTATTCAGACAATTTTTGTGATGATCCACTAAAATAGGGATCAAGATAACAATGTCCGAACAAAACTTTCTACACCACACCTCGCGTGTCGAGCGGGCGGCGCGCGAGGTTTTCCCCTTGTTCCCTCTCCATAACACTTCAAGCTTTCTTTAGGGAGTTCAAGAATATAAGGGAGTGAAAGGAAAGCTAGCCAATCAGTGTGGGATACTCATTTTAAGCAAATGACTATCAAACGAGTTTCCACTTGAAGCCTTGCCTTTGGATGTTTCCCAACATCCAATACACACACAACTGAACAGTAAGAGATTTTTTGTTAAGATAACATGCTAGATAAGCTAACCACGCCATAAAACAGTAAAACATTATCTAAAAAATTGTGATTCTTATTTTTTTTTTCACCTGTTTTCTTGCATAAATATCTTCCACCTTAGTCACCACAACTTCATTACTTGAACAACTGCCAATAATATACTTCATTCCAAACTGCACTAAAATCTCATTTGCTGGAATGAAATTTCAGTTTCTGTCAAATCTCATTATAACAATTTTACCTTTTTTTGAAACTGTAAAACTCAAGTGAATTGAGATTAAATGAAACCTTTGTAGCATCAAAAGAACTGGTAATATGCACTTCACCATCTTTAAAAAAAAAATCCAATTTAAAAAAAACATCTCCAAATTAAAAGAAAAGAGAAACATTTAAAAGAATAAAACTTACTGTCAAATATTTTAGCCCTACAAAGTTACAGCAAAACAATTAAAGGATCAGCTTGGGTTGAATTAAAATAAGGTCGAAAAGCCTCCACATGTGGCCCCCAAACAGTGCACTGAATATGATTTTGGCTATAAAAAAAAAAACAAAAAAAAAAAAAAACAATGAGCAGTGCATTAATCTACAAACAAAAACAGCCAATAAATATTATATATGAACACAGAAAAAACTTATATATATAAAATTATACTTACTTTGCATCTTCAATAACAAAATCGAGAAGAGTTGTATTTCTCCCATTCACGACTTTCTCAACAGGAGAAAATATTTCAACAACACGACCAGGAACATCTTGAAATTTACATGTCCAAAAAGTAAATTAATATAATTGTATCAGCAGTAAAAAAAATTGAAGAGTAAAGTAATAAAAACAGGTTTAAAATAAAGGAATAGATATGGAAACGTTGCAATGTGTTGCAACACACGATGCAACACCTTATTAGACGGATGGCCTAGACAATTGTGTCACTGGGAAACGCGAGACAGCTGCATGGAATTGGATGTAGGTTGACGCAGGAGAGGTGCATAATAGACACCATTAATGTTCGCCCCCCGTAGTAACGACATCCCCGTTCGAAGATCCTTCACAAGAAAGTGGGAATCAAAGAATTCCACCGACACTTGATTAGTTTTGCACAATTGCGATATGGATATTAAATTATTATGCAACTGTGGAACACGTAGGACATTTTGGAGAGTGAGCACGGAAGAAGGAGTGAGAATAGATGACTGACCAATGTGAGAGATGTTTAAAGAATTACCGTCGCCCAGTCGTATCCCATCAGGCCCATTATACTCGGTGAAAGTGTGCAGAGGAGACATATCCGGTGTGGCATGGTGAGACGCCCCACTGTCAAACATCCACGGCGTAGTCGCTCCCACAATAGAATTAGCTGCAGATGACTGAGACTGAGGAAATGTAGAAGCCTGCACGGGAACACTAGTACAAAAAATATCAATAAAATTGAATAATATGCGTCCAAAATTTAGACTTTGGACGCGTAATGTGGGAGGCGATGGCGTTTTAGTAATTAAAATGCCACTAGTTAATTAATTTTTAATTTTATTTTTTAATATAAAACACTGGGCGGCCAAAGTTGAAGAACTTTGGACGCCCATTGTTATGCGGCCGAATTAACAAACATTATAAGCGTCCAAAATAGTCAACTTTGGACTCTTATAGTTGGCCCGTAAAGATAATAGGCGTCCAAAATTGAGTACTTTGGACGCCTAGTATTAGGGTTTCTTCAAAAAAAAAAAAAAAAAAAACCCGCCCGTCGAGCAGTTCTCGCCCAAACAGATCTCCATTCACCCAGCGTCGCTCTCCATTCACCGTCGCCCGTCGTTCGTCGTCGTTCCCAGCACCGCCGTCACTACGGATTGACTATCCCTACCTAACTACATGGTAGCGCAGACTCAAGGAAGAAGGAAGCTTCTGAGCTGGAAAGGGATGGCAGTATCACTCAACTACGAGATGCTTGAAAGTCGATGTATCTCGTCCCCAGCCTCGTCGTCGCAAGGTCGTCGGTCGCCGCTGCATCGCAAGGTCCTGCCCCGCCGCCGCTGCTACCGCTCCACGTCGCCCCGTCGCTGCTACTACTGCTCCACGTCGCTGCGAGGTCGCCGCCCCGTCGCTGCTGTTTCTCCTCTACCCTTGAAAACAGAGGCAAACGAGAACTGGAATTGGACTTCAGGATATATTGGGAAGAGTTCCACTCTTCAAGTTCGGAAAAGGTTTTTCTTAGTTTGCATAAAGAAAAGTTTAATTTTATCAATTCATACACTGGACAACATCATAGTGTTCTTTCTTTGGGCAGGAAAAGGAAAAAAGCCTTGATTATGGCTGTTGATGCTTTCTGTAAATTAGTGAAGAAGCAGGCAGATGTAGCTCAATTAATTACCAAGTAAGGGAGTAATTTTTGCCTCTTCCTAGCTTATTTCCCTGTAGTGTGTCATTCTTTTTACGCCATTTAAATTTAAGAGAATATTCTCCTGATATTCTAGATATGTACTATGAAGATGTGTATACACTTCCTTCTAAACAACTGTCTTCTGGTGCAGTTGCAAGGGCTGTGAATTTTTCTTCTCGTAAGGTATTTCATGTATAAGTTTCATTTCATTCTTATGAACGTACACATTTATTTTTGACAAAGTGGCAAAATCATTGAGCAGCTAAGGGAAATTTCTCATCAGTATTATATGCACTTGTGGAATAAGGAACCTGAATTAAGAATTTTCTTGCCTTGTATTAGTCAAATTGTAGTTGAGCCAAGCTTGGTATGATACTAATGTGGCTTGCTTAGTTTTTCAGGCAGGCTTGGCTTGCATTCTGCTCTTTTAATAGCCAAACAATGATATTTGTTTGAGTTTGGTTAGTTAATAAGTTACCCAGTTATGGTTTGGCTTCTTAAGCTTAAATTCGTGTTTGAACTCAATTTTGAATTGCTGGATTATTGAGCTAGTATTAACTCTCTGAGCATGTATAATACAAGTACTAAAATAACCTTTCAAGCATAACTTTTAGAGTGAATTATATTACTAATATTTTTTGTAGATAAACCTCAAGGCCTTGCTTAAATGTCAAGAGCCTTGAGGCCAGAACCCTTGTTCATAGGTTTGAACCTCACTAAGAGTAATTCTAGATTTCTAGTAGGTTATGTGGGTTATTTGTCCTCTGTTTCTTGAGGTTTATTTATTACGGAGTATTATTGTTGTTGAGAGGAGAAAAAGTCATATGAACATAAAAAGTATTACATATAATTAACAGTAATGTTTGTCAATATGGAAAATATCTGCTCACAGCTACAATTAGGTTTGTTCAATATATGAGTCTTTGAATTTGGCTTTCTCCTATTAAACTTGGCAGTAGAGACTTGATCTGAGTTTATCCAAGCCAAGCTGAAGAGGATTCTCAAACATCTAGATTCTTAACAACTTAACATCTTAGCCACCTTTGTCAAGGTTAACATTGTTCTTATTGTTAGTGTAGAAACTTTTAAACAATGCTCTGGAGAAAAGGCTTGTGTAACTTTGAACAGGTTGTAAAATATTTGTTATCTCTATCCTGACTCTACTTCTCTTCCGCACTTGTTGCTTTGGAGAATAATACTATCGCCAATGTTTTCTTTTTCCTTGAAATTTTCAGGTTCAGGTTTTGAATACAATCTCTGCTCTTGTAGCTCACATTACTAAAGTTATTCCATTTGCAAACAAGTTGGTGGTGTTTTTCCAAAAGGTGTGTTTTAAGTTTTCTTTATAGTTCTCTAATCTGATCATTCTGATGTTATTCATTTAAAGTTGACAGCAAAGCCTTTTAAGACTTATCTAATTGTTTATTTTCTGGTAAATATCATCGGGCTACTATTTACAGATCAGGACTGCACATTGAGTATATAATGTTTAAAGCTTTAGTTTTTAAGACTTATGAGTATATCCTATCTCCTTATCTGATGAAGTTTCATTGAAATCTTAGTTCTGTACATTTACCCAACTGCTGATGCTATCATTAGTGGGATTCAATAAAATATAATGGATAATTGGTGACAGTTAGAAATCTGTGTAAATGTACTTGAAGAGCCTCATTCTCCATCCTGATATGGTTACTTATTTATTTGGAAAATGCTGATGCATTTATTTATTCAGCATATATTCACAAGGATAAAAAAAATTGATGCCACCAGGGAGTCATTTGTTCTGTGATTCTTTTCTAATATTTATTGTTTATTTTAGTTTAGATTTGTTGTGTGTTATTGTATATGTTAGACATTGTTGTGATGGAGAAAGTTGAATAATTATAATTTATAAACTTAAAATATAGATGAGGAAGTTCTAATAGCATTTAGTTCTATAGAGGAATTTCTGCTCTCTTTGTAGCAGTTATGAGGCTTAGTCTATACTCTCCAACTTTCTTCCCTTATTGATTTGAAACTGGATGGCTAATTATTTAGATGGCTTATGTTACTGTCTGTTAGACTTTGAAAAGTTGAAGTTTAAAGCTTTTGGAAACAGAAACCTCAACAAATGTGAGGTAACTTTTGGACAATTTGACTAGTTCTTTTGGGTAGCAAAAAATGTTTATGAAGGGTTCTTTTGATTTATATGATCTCTGGGAACATGGGATGCATAACTTAGTTTATTGCTTTCTTGTCCTTAACTTTGTTGAATGCATATACCTCCCCTACTTCTTCCCACTTAAAAGTTTCAAGTGAAGAATGATGAGCACAACTATATGTTTAATTGTTAAAGTTTGACAATTTGATATTCCTTTTCTAAGCTAAAGGGTGTTATTAGAATTGAAATTTTTGAATTGGTGTGTTATAAATTGATTAATGTTGAAGTATATTATTTGTTGATAGTTATGTTAGAATGTACAGGAAAATATTGCTAGTTTTATTAAATAAATATATATATATTATTAAAAAGAATGACTATAAGCGTCAAAAGTTCTTAAACTTCGGACGCGTATTGTATTTTTTTTAAAAAAATATTAACTTTACGCGTCCAAAGTTCATGAACTTTGGACGCATATGGTGTTTATTTTTTTAATAAAAAATACTATACGCGTCTAAAGTTCTTCAACTTAGGACGCGAATTGTTTATACAATCAGCGTCCCCGACATCTGCGTCCCAGCTACTTTGGACGCGAATTAGCCTTAACTTTGGACGCGAATGACTGTTTCTGTACTAGTGGAAACACATTATGGGCCTTTAAGAACCGGGCTAACTTACGGCAAACACGAGTTTCATGGCCAACAAGGTGACAGAATTGACACACAACACCAGGTCGAGTGTTGCTGTTGTGCGACCAATTCGGTCTATTATTGCCATACGTGTTGTTGGTGTTGTTGCGAGACCTCCGATCGGCAGTGGAGTGCTGACTATTGTGAGAAGCCGAAGGACCACGCTGGGAGGCATTGGCAGTAGCCAAAAGAGATTGGCGAGCATCATCAACTTTAGCCAACTGACGCTCATGATCTGTGAGCACATCGGCTAATTCTCCCAAAGAAATGGGTTTGTCACGGACACGAACGGCAGACACGATGGAGCTGTACTCGTCCCCTAGTTATGTTAAAATGTACACAACCATGTCTTCATAAGAAATAGGGCATTGAGCCAGGGCGAGGTCGTCAGCTATTGAGCGCATGTCATTCAAAAAGGCGGTGACTGACCGATTACCCTTCGGATTTCTGGTAAGCTTGGCCTTGAGGGAAATGATCCGTCCTCGGGAGGCGCTAGCATAGTTAGCAACGAGCCGTTGCCAGGCATCACACGCAGTGGGTGCGGAAGCTATAAGAGGTTGTATGGTGTCTGAACAACTCCCAAGTAAAGCACTGGTAATTATCTGATCTTGGCGATACCAAGTCAAATGTGCTGGATTCGGAGTTGTTTGTGCAGTATCATTGAATTTTGCTGGTTCTTTGATAGAACCATCGATGTATCCCAGGAGATTAAAGCCAACCAAGGTGGACTGAACTTGGCGTCTCCAGACAGGAAAGTTGAGGGGGGTGAGTTTGATAGGAAAATTAGACGGAGCATTGAGGTGAACAATGTCAATGGTGGTGGTAGCCATGTATATAAGACTGACAAAAGAGGAGAGGAAAAAAAAAAAAAAAACTCCTTAGGAGAATATGGCTCTTGATACCATGTAAAGAGATTAACTGTGTGTTTATTGATTGTAAAGCACACCCTATATATAGTACATGGAGGAGTGAAGATAGCAGAAAGTTACAACCAAATACAACTAGTCTATAGGAGCACAAATAGAAAAAATAACAACTAAAGAAATACTAGCCACATATTGGCTTAACATATTATACCTATCAATAGCTTCCCATCAATATCTTCTTTGCCCAACAGTGAAGATATATATTTGATCCTAAATATCTGTTTAGGAAAATCTATACCCTTGTACTCCTTGACCAAAGTTTCTTTCTTAAATTGAATCATATAACGATTAGTCAATATCTTCTTTGCCCAACAGTGAAGATATATATTTGATCCTAAACATCTGTTTAGGAAAATCTATACCCTTGTACTCCTTGACCAAAGTTTCTTTCTTAAATTGAATCATATAACGATTAGTCAATATCTTATTTGCCCAACAGTGAAGATATATATTTGATCCTAAACATCTGTTTCGATTAGAGGTTATTTTGAACGTTAAAGAGTTTCTAATACATAGAAAATTCCTTATTCCGTACACATTACACTCTTTGAAATTTGTCCACCTCCAATGTTGCAAAAAACGTTAGGCGCCCCCTAGGCGCAAAGGCGCTGATTTTTTTATTTTTTTAATTAAAAATAAAATTAAAAATTAAAACTTTTCAAAATTTAGTAGTAAAACATAAGGTTTACATAGTTATTTCTTACAAACTATTTACGTAAGTGGTTGTAAAAGTGTTCAAAAGATTGTTTAAACTATCTAAATACATACAAAACTAAAATTAAGAGCAAAAGAAGCATTTTTTGAGAAATTACTGGACCAAAGCGCCTTCAGAAATTAGTGGATAGATCTCGAAAAAATACGCGATTTAAAAAAAAATTGTCCAAAACGAACAACCGAGTCAAAAGTTATGCCTTCCCGAACTTTTCGCAATTTAAAACGCAAAAAAAAATTTAAAAAAATATTAAAGCGCCGGTTCAGTCGGCTTGGCGGCCGCCTAGCCGGCCGCGGAGGAGGCCGATTCCCACCTTCTTCGCGACGGCGGCCGAGGGCCTAGGCGCGATTTTTGCAACCATGTCCACCTCTCAACATGGTCCTTTAGGATGTGAGCATGAACAAAAGTATCCTACAATTATTGTAACAGAATATCAGATGATAGAAACTTGCATGTAAGTAATATTACAGAAATAAATCTACATGGTGGTGAACTCTGGGCAGAGTTGGGAAGCAAGAACAAACAGACCAACCATTGAAAAACTTGAGTATATTGAGTTAAAGAGAAGAGATGTGAAGTAGTGATAATGTGAAATTGGTTGTTCCAATTGCTTGTATATATAGGTATAAGGAAGTACACGCATATGATGCAAATAATCTGACATAGTCGGGGGAAAAAGGAAGATGCAAACCACGAACTGCATAGAGGGAAACGAATAGCCGTAATAATCATTATAATTAACTCGAGAAAAAAAAAAATTAATTCATGTCACAGCACCACAAATTAAAAAGGTCAGAAGCTATAAACCACGAACTGCACAGAGGGAAACGAATAGCCGTAGTAATCATTACAATTAACTTGGGAAAAAAAACTAATTCAGAGTTGAACCAATAGCATTAATTATATAGCTATGAAAGAAACAATTTCAGAGTGAGTTGACTAAACACGCTACCTATGAAAATAGAGTTAAGAGATATCTCTAATTTAACCGACCAATGAAATGAATTCTAATGCTACAAATTAAGAAAGAAAATCGTAAAACATGCAAAAGCTAAACAACGGGGCAAAAACACCCTCTTTAAACTGCGCGGAAAACATGATCTGATTGGTAAGAGAAAATTTCAATTTTAGTCCACTGACTATTGGAGATATGTTAACTGCAGCATTTGACTTTCAAAAATATTAATTTAGTACCTTGACTATGAAATTCTTATCAATTTTGGTCACGCCGGCCAAATTACCGGCCAAATGTGACCGGAAAATTTTAAATCAACAATTAGTCTTAAATGAAAGGGGCAAAAACGTCATTTCATGTCACTTTCTTCTTCTCCAATTCCTTGCACCTGTGCCGGAATTGCAGCGCCATCATTTCTTTTTCTTCATTGGACCAGAGTAGATTTAAGGAAAAAAAACACTCATCTTACTAGCATTCAAAAATGTGTGTGCAATGTTTAGATACATGGTTTATTTATATGGTCCCAGGACTGAAAACTTAAAGGGTAAAATATGAATCAACAAGCAAACCAAACTTTCTGATATATATTTATACAGCATAACTTCTTCAAAGCCAAATCCAACTTCATAAGAGAACCCATCACAGAATCTGGGTTGGAAGGGCTTTGGAGACGCCTCCTGCAAGAAGACTTGCCGCTGCTGATATGGAACCCGTACGGCGGCATGATAGCGAAGATCCTAGAAACCGAAACTCCATTCCCGCACAGAAAAGGCGTCATCTTCAAGATCCAATTACATGGCGCCTTACGGTGTCCATGTTTCCCAAACAAGCGTATGGTTAATTTATAAATATGGTCCAGGAAAGAAAACCAAACTGTGTGATATATATACAGCATCTGTAACAAATAAAAGTGGTCCAAGGAAGAAGAAGAAATGACGATGTGGCGCGGCGCTGCAATTCCGAAAATGGTGCAAGGAAGAAGTCATCGTCTGGGAGGAATACTGATCGGCTGGCGTTGCAATTCCGGCCAGCAGGTGCAAGGAATTGAAGAAGGAGGAGGTCACATAAAATGACGATTTTGCCCTTTCCATTTAAGATTAATTATTGATTTAAAATTTTCCGGTCACATTTGGCCGGTAATTTGGCCAGTGTGACCAAAATTGATAAAAATTGCATAGTCAATATACTAAATTAATATTTTTAAAACTCCAGTGTTGCAATTAACACAACTCCAATAGTCAGTGGACCAAAATTGAAATTTTCTTTGATTGGTAAAATCCTGTGACTTTATAAGAAAGAGTTAATTCCAGCAATAGTCCTCCGACTATAGTGATTTTTCAAAATTAGTCCATGACTTTTAATTTGGACACTTTAGGTCCCTTGACTTTTAATTTATTTCCAATTGAGGTCCTTTCGTTAGAATACGGTTCATTAGACTTTAAATGAAGGGGTAAACTCGTCATTTCACATGCCTATGTATTATTCTTCGTATTTCTCCCTTCGTATTTCGCTGTTATACCTTGTAAACATCTCAATAATAGAGGAACACACACACGAGTAGTCAACAAATGGGGAATGACGAGGAACATTTTAGGGTTTCTACTAAGATTATCTTCATATATATTGTTGGAAAAATTAGCTTAAAATGACATATTAAGTGGCTATTTTGTGGTACAATTATTAGTGGGGTCCACTTCCGATTTGGGTCGGGTCAAAGTGGATTCGGATTCTTCGTAGTAAGACGAAGAGATTGATATATTGTACGCTCAAAACGGATAATGGGTGAATGAGATATTGATTCTCAAAGTAGACCCATTTAAGTTGGGAAATGAAGGGAAAATGTAGGACTTTGTCCCACATTGGTTTGGAAACAAGATTTGCCCCCCTTATATACATGAGCTCTTTTCAAGCTTGTAGAATTGTATAGCATAGAGGCTCTCTCTCTCGCGCGCGCGCGCGCGTGCAAATCAAAATCCAACTAGAGGACATCAAAAAGCCTTGAAATCAAGCCCGAGCTCGCGTGCGTCGGCACCTGCGGGCACGAATGTCGTCCGGAAATGGGCTAGCCTTACGGGCATAAGTTATACCTAACTTCGGTATCATTTTCCAACTGGTATAGTCACTTGGTTCGGTCGGAACCGAACCGAGAGCACCTACTCTCGTGCTACAGAGGAGCAAGAGAGGTTGTGGTGCACCGAGAGCACAACTCTCGTGCATCTGTGACCACGAGAGTGGTGCACTCTTGGGTTGCACCACAGTGAGCACGAGAGATGTACTCTCGTGTTGCTGGTCCGTGTGCTCTCGTGTGAACCTGCACCCCAACGGTCTGAAACCCGAAAGTTCAGCCTGTTGTACAGATTAAACTCATCTGTTACGGAATTAATACTGTTTTAATTCCAATTTTAAATATGAGTTTAATCCTACTTAGTGGGTGACCGTTACAGGTGTTATACAATTGGTTTAATACCAATTAAAGGCCATGTTGAATGCTATCCCTTCCAACATCCCTATATAAAGAGAGGTAGAGCAGTAGCATTTTACACACAGTGAGAAACAAAGGAATTCCAGTAGCTTTTCATCTCAAAACTCTGCTTCTTTTAGCCAACCAGTGTTCTAAGCTTTGCTTTGTTTGCCGGGTTCCTTGTTTAGGTGCTTAAACAAGGAATCGTAGCACGTTTTATCCTGGGAAACCTAGGCTACAACGCTCCTAGCACTTGTGGGAGGTAACAAATAAGGTTTTAAGGAAAAGAACTTTGTGTTCGAACTCGTGCTAAACCTTTACCCAAACACTCAACCTTTTTATTCCCAATTCTTTCTGTTTTCCCATATAATATTAATCTTTTCGTAGGATTATTATTTTTGGGAATTTTCAACCATATTACCCAACATATATCGCGTATACAATGGAGAAATACTAAGAATAATACATAGGCAGGTGAAATGATGAGTTTACTCCTTCATTTAAAATTCAATTAACCGTATTCCGATGAAAGGACATCAATTGGAAAGAAATTGAAAGTCAAGGGACTTAAAGTGTCCAAATTAAAAGTTAAGGACTAATTTTGGAAAATCAATATAGTCGGAGAACCATTGCTGGAATTAACTCTATAAGAAATAAGAGATAAAGAGATAAGAGATGAGATTTGTTTGCCACTAAATTAGAACTTGAAGTTTTTCGAATAAATTCACTAGAATAACACTTCTCTTACAAGAAGAATTCAATTTTTAATGTTTAGGATCATGCCAAATATAGATGTGAAAATAGACATCAAATAAGATTATGAAATGAATTGTGGGTGTATGTAGTACTACGACATTGTCACATTCGATTTTTAGGGATAGAACGTAATGTAATCAAATTAAAAGATAGAAACTAAATGTGATTATATCTTTTTTCTTGATGAATTAAAAAAAAAAAAAAAGTTTCTCATTTTCAAAAAAAAAAAAAAAAAAAAGTAGAAATTTGAAGTTAAAAATAAAATATACTAATTTATTAATAAATTATCAAATCTTATTCGCTGTAAAAAAAAAAAAAAAAAAAAAAAAAAAAAACTAACGAAATTCAAATACAAAAAAAAAAGTATGTACAAGTATCACAACACCACGAAAGACACGCGTTTGTCACGTGACTAGGCCCTTTCCAAATTTCCATAGATCTCTCTGGAACCCCCAACTGATTTTAAAACCCTCGCCTCTAAAACCCTACAACTCTGCATTTCCGCTCTGCCTCCATCTTCGAAGCTCTTCGAAGCCAAGCTACCATGGCCGCCACATCTACGCTCCTCCGATTAAATAGATCTCCCCTCCACGCCCTCATCCAAAAGCACCTCCTCCGCCCCTCCCTCGCCGCCGGAACCGCCACCAAGCTGTTTGATATCTCCGCTGATTCTCAATTGCCGACTCCCAACTCTGCTTTATCTCAACCTCTGACGGGCGCAGTGTTTCAACCCACCTGGAATCTCCCCTTCGGTATGTCGACCCTCCCCGCGATGGAACATTCTCGAATGGAGGTTCGCGGCCGGGCCGTTACTCCCGACCTCGATGACTATGAGGACAGCGACGCCGACGAGGACAACGACGGCGAACTCGGAGATGTAGATCCCAACGATTTTGATGAAGATGAGGACGAGGATTCGAGTGAAGATGCTGATTACGAAGATGATGACAATCGTCGCTGAAACTTTGCGAGATTTTGTCCAATCAAAATGGTACCAATAATAGTGCAATCATAAAGAAATACTCCATAGGCTTCCTGTTTCTCATACATCAGTCTGTTTTACAGTGTCGTCAATCAATGCGGTGCAATTATACAGGGTTTCTCCATTTGTATTTTTGAAGTGATAATTTTCTTTTATTTCTTGTAACTTTTTTTCCGAATCAGACTTTGTGTGGCTTATTGAAAATTTGACGATTGATCAGTACTTGCCCCCTTTTCAATTGACATTGTTCTCACCTTCTTTGTGGCATACATGGATAAAACAACGTACCTTCTTCTTGATGAACCAAGAGTCCAAGACAGATTGCTTGGAGAGTTAGTGCTCTATTTGCCATGCATGAGCAAAGGAAGAAATTTATATAGATGTGGAAATTCAAATTTAAATTTATAAACACAGAATGTTTCGTACAAAAAATACAATTTATTTAATTAGAAAGGAGATTAGTTGTTAATTTTACAATTAGAGAATCACCCAATCAAATTTAAAAATTTTAATACTTAGGGGCTAAATGTGGCAAAGATATAAAAGTTATGGGATCAAATGTAGAAATTGTAATAGTCAGGGACCAAATGTAGTAAGGGTAGTAAGAATTTAAAAATTGTGGATTAAATTTGAAAATTTTAATAATCAAGAATGAAAATTTTGATAGTTAGGAACCAAATGTGCGGGAAATAATAAAAAATAAAATAGCTATATATATTATATAATCATATAAAAAATATACTTTTGAAAAATAAAATAGCTATATATTATATAATCATATAAAAAAATGTGTTCAATTAGAGTTTAAATTTACACATACAAAATTTGAAATTTACTTTCCAAATGTAATTATCTTAATTATTATTTGTATTGGAAAAATTATAATATAGATGAAATACAATTAAGAATAAATCAAATGTAATTATGTAAATTATCTCTATAAGTTTATTTGAATATGCACATAATTAGAGATTATATTAACCATACAAAATTATAATTTTAATTGTAATTTTGTATTCTATAAAAATAATAAATACTTAACCAATGGAAGCTCAAAAATATTATTATATTAAATAATTTAAAATATTTTAGTTTTTCTATTTTTTATTTATATTTATAATAACATAATTTTTTTCGCATCGCGCGGGTGAATTACTAGTATATATAATAGATATATGTATATAGTAATATTTTTTTTTTTGAGAGAACTTAATTCGAACCTCGGATCACTCCCGCAACCTGACAAACCTGATGTAAAAACGACTTTCCTAGCAATAATGTGATTGTTGCCCACGATTCACATGTCTCTTAACAAAATCGAAGACTACCCCATCAATCATGGAGGCAACTTCTTTAACATCATCAACTGTCAATTATAAAACCAAAAATAAAATTAAAAGATCTTCTTTAACATCATCAACTATCAACTATAAAACCAAAAACAGAATTAAAAGAGTTTAAATGTAAAGCAAAATAAACTAATTGGAAGTCAGTTTCAAGATCAACCTCTCCCATTCTTATACCCTTAAGCCAATTGAGAGCTTCCGGAATGCACACAATTTTCACTTCTAAACAAAAGGGCAATATCTAAACAAATGGTGCACTGACTCATCCTCAAGTCCACACATACATGTGACATATTAAACTGCATGGGATTTGCTTAGCAAGCAAAGCTTCACGTGTAGGCTGAATCAACATAGCGAATTGCCAACAAAATAATTTTACTTTGGATGGTACCTGCAGATTCCAAATAAGACGCCCAGATCTATTATCATGAAATTCTCTACTCAACATTCTATAGCAAAACTTAACCGAATAATCCCGCTTAAATTCTTGGCGTGGATCATAGCAAAATGTACATTTTTAATATACTAAATGTACATTATTTTTGTACTGAAAGTATATTATATAATATAATGTACATTCAATATACAAATAATGTACATCTCCTGAATACAATGTACATTTTTAATATACTAAAAGCATATTATTTTTGTACTGAATGTACATTATTTTACAGTATATATAAAATATGATCCATTAAGCTTGTGTAGATCGTCCACACAATAATGATTGTAAATTCCCCATGCCAAAATGGTGTGTGCATGTGTATTATAATAGGAATAAGGGTCAAATAGGTTATCGAACACGATAATGCAATTAGGCCACTGAACCTAAAACCCAACAATTAGGTCCCTAAACTAACCAATTTCAAACAATTATTTCAATTTGAAGGTTTCCAACAAGTCAACATGTCATTCACCCAAATTAATTATTTTTAAAAAAATAAATTTTAAAAATGAATTATTTAAATTAAAAAAAAAAATAGGACTCCGGCCGGAGACGAAGAAACCTTCTTCATCTCAGGCCGGTTTCTTCGTCTCCATGGCCGGAGATGAAGAAGGTTTCTTCGTCTCCGGCCGGAGGCCTTTTTTTAAAAAAATGAAATAATAAATTTTTAAAATTTATTTTTTAAAAAATAATTAATTTAGGAGGATGACCCGTTGGAAATCTTCAAATTGGAAAAATTGTTTGAAATTGATTAGTTTAGGGACTCAATTGTTGATTTTTTTAGGTTCAGTGGCCTAATTGCATTATTGTGTGACGTTCGATGGCCTATTTGACCCTTATCTACTATATATACTAATAAGAGCCCAAGAGAGTTAGGCCTATAATGGGTAGAAAAAATAGCGGTCACATATTTTAATCAAATGAATGACTCAGATTGATTAAAAGATTGATCAGATTTAAATTTTACACTAAAATTTCCTAAAATACCCACACACCGTTACTAATTCCGTTAAAATTTTAAGAATTGCCGTTAGTTCACCGTTAACTTACTCATTGATTTCAATAAAAAAAAGGTCTTAGGATCGAACCTCATCTCAATCAAAGTTGGCATAATTAGTACTCTATTTTACTCCTATTAAATTATATAAATAATAATTTAGTAGTTACAACAAAAAATAATACATATACATTTCTTTAATTTAGAATTATGTGTCCGCAATGTCTTTATTCAAAAAAAAATAAAATTATTTATTATCAAAAAATTAAATAAGATAAATAATTTTATTAGTTATATTGTCTTTATTTTTCTTCAATATAAAAATTCTTTATATTCAAATTTATTAATTGATTATATTCGCTACAATGTCTTTATTTAGTGAAAAACAAATTATTAATTATCAATAAATTAATTAAAAGAAATATTTTCATTAGTTATATTGTCTTTATTTTTCTCAAATGTAAAAATTTTTACATTCAAATTCATCAATTGATTATATTCACTAAATTATCTATTATCTTTTTTGTGCACTATTTTTCTAATTAAATATCAAAGTTATAACATAAAATAATGCTATATATTTATTTACCAAGCATTTTATTAATACCATGAAAAAATTAAAAAAATATATAATTAATAAAGTCAACCATATTAACTACTTGAGAGATTTTGTGACAAAGAGAGTATTCAAATCACACAACAAATTGAAGTGAGAACTACCTCGCAATGTCCTTGTTTGACAATCAGCAGTTAGCGGTTAGCATTAGCGGATTTGACCAGCGAATTTATTTAATTATTAACATTGGGTAGAAAAAATGACCGCCAAATTATTAAATCAAATGAATGATTCATATTGTTCATGTTTTAATTTTTTTCTTTTAAGATTTTCTAATTTATCCTTAATTATATGATTATTATCCATTTAACTTTTCCGTTAATTCACTGTTAGTCTAATTCTAATATTAAAGTCTAATATAGAATTATAACTACACCATTAATCTAATTCTAATATTAAAGTCTTAATAGAACTTAACCACAAATCCTAATGTCGGAATCTCCTCAAACAATATTAGTATATATTTAATATTTTATGCCCTAATTTTTATTTGTTCTCCCTTATGTCCCGTATTTAGTTTCAACCATACCTATACAATTATTTTATTGACAATTATAATCAATATTGACTATATTATCTTGCATTTGTAAACTTAGAATTACCTATTTAACCCGCACGGGCTTAGCTCAATGGTTTGGTGGGTAGTATTTGGGAGAAAAGGCCAAGGTTTGAACCTCGGCGGCGGCAATGCAAGAATTATGTCCAAAGTGGGCAGATTCCTTGTGCGTATCAGCATTTGGCCTTGTCTGCTGAACCATTGAGTCACCGTGATTTACAACTTCCCACAATGCTCTGTCGGGTCGGAGTGTGGGGGCCCTATGGGTTGGGGACTCAACCTTTGGGAGAAGAATTACCTATTTAAATACACAAATTCAACCTTCAATTATCTATGCATGAACAATTTCAATATAATCTTACATTAATATACTTTAAAGTACTTATTTTTTTTAAAAAAAAAAGCATTGGACATTATTCCAATCGCGCAATGCGCGTAAAAAACTAGTTCTTTATAAATATAAATTATATGTATTGGACTAGGATCCACAGTGCATTGTAGACACTGGTCCATGATATAACGATTGTATATGGACTGAATCGGCAAATTATGCTGTGGAAACGTGCCCACCTTGCAAGGTGGGCACGATTCCATATCCATAATTTATATACTGTAAATTCATAATTATAGAGCTATATGTTCATAATTTCATAAATATATGTTCATAATTATGGAGCTATATGTTCATAATTTTTTATGTTCATATTTTCAATTGTTGAACTCTGTTTTTCACAAATCATAGAATTATATGTTCATAATTTGATAACTATACAGTTTAGAAATTATGAATCTACAGTACAAATATTATGATCTGCAGTATATAAATTATGAATTTACTGTATTTAAGTTATGAATCTACAATTTAGAAATTATGAATCTAAGTATAGAAATTATAAATCTGTAATATAAAAAATTATAAATTTAAAGTATAGAAATTATGAATATGCAACCGGCACGATTCCACAGCATAACGTTTCAGACCGAACCATATTGGGTTAAAGAATTACTCCTTAGAACATAAAATTGAAAGCCCACAAAAGTAATAACCCAATCCAAAACCTGAAAAGAATCCAAAATCAATTTCATCCAGACGACAAGTGAGCGGCACGTGGCGCGTGGACCAGACACTCAGCATATTCCTCATCCATTCATCTTCTAATCTAAATAAACCCAAACAAACGCAACTGAGCCACAGACCTAACTCCACTCCTTCCTCCATCTCACATCTTTCCCCTGTAAATATCTCTCACTCTTCCTCCCTCGCCATACCTCAAGCTTCCATCCATGGCTGCTGTGTTAGAAACTCTCACGGTTCCTCGCGCCTCCGCGCCCTTGGCTCCGATCTCTGCTTCTTCCTTCTCCGGTCGCCGGACCTCCGTTCGTTTCTCTGAGTTTAGAGGCCTTAAGATCCGTTCCACCGCTTCTCTTGCTTCCAGCTCCAAAATCTCTTTCCGCGGAGGTCGGATTGTCTGCGAGGCTCAGAATACCGCCACTCAGGGTTAGTACTGTGTCAATTTTTACTGATTGAGTACGGAGTATGGTATATGTATGTGGTCGAGAGATTGATTTCGCGTTTCGGTGGTTGTAATGTTATTTGTTATGTGTTTTTTTTTTTTTTTTTTTTTTTTTGGTACAAATGATTTCTCTGTCATATGAGGTAATATCCATGCTTGCCATCAAACTATTAAACTACTCTGATGAAATGAATTTTTTCGTTGATCTGTGAAAGATGTTAGAACTCAATTTTAAATATCCAAATAGATCGTTTGAATAATATTGTACAGGATTAATACATTTGATTTCTGGTAAAGTCCCTTTTTGGAAAGATAATAAACCCTAAAAGTGAAGTGTAAAATTCAAGTTCCTGGATACTATACATATGCTATGTTGACATGTTGTCTTGGCCTTGGTTAGTATACAGTATACTCTCTCTGGGAAAAGTACTAAGGTAAATTGGAAAGTTACTTGTACATTTATCTCATAGCTATTTGAATCCCTCATACTAGTGCTCTACTTGATACTTTTTCTCGAAGTTGAGTGTTAAGAAGTAGCTAGTGTACGAACTAACCTGAGTGGATCTGTTAGTAACTATGATATTCTTTATACTGAACATGAACTTATTACGATTTAAAACAACATTTCAAACTTCAACTTTGAACATGACAACTTTTGCTTCTTTCTCTTGCATTGCTGACTAATTTGTCCGTCCTTGGTTTGGTAGTACTCCTTGTCATGACAACATAACCTTGTTCAATACTTCAATACTATGTGCTGGAGTTTGTAATACCGATTTACTATCCAGAATGTTCATCATTCTGGACCTTTTGCCTTTTGGGTCTTTGGAATGAGGAATGTCAGTTTTAGTTCTTATGCTTCATCTCATGATCTGCATTTCAATTGCTAAAACTTTAAAGTTCTTTCTTTTGTCATCGAGGAAATGTATCCCACATGTTGCTTACGGTCTATGTCAAACATTACAATTGAGCCAGTAGTTGATAACCGGCACTATTAGTGTATGTCAAGCTGCTATACATGAGTTTATGTGCTGATGCTTCAACTGCTTTCTCTTGATGATGACTAGAAGTGATACAATTATTGTCTTTGAAATGTTGTTGCTGATGTAATAGAATGCTGGAGCATAAACTACTGTTATATGCTTAGTTGCATCCATGCCACTAACTGAACTACTTCTGAAGTTTTGTTTTATGAATTTTGTAGTTCCTCCTGTTTCTGATGACACATGGCAATCAAATGTCCTTGACTGTGACCTTCCTGTTCTTGTTGAATTTTGGGCACCATGGTGTGGTCCATGCCGGATGATCCATCCGGTTATTGATGAACTAGCAAAGGAGTATGCTGGTAAGCTTAAATGCTACAAGGTGAACACCGATGAGTCCCCATCGATTGCAACCAAATACGGGATCCGAAGCATCCCAACTGTCATGATTTTCAAGAATGGGGAGAAAAGGGATGCAGTAATCGGTGCAGTTCCCAAATCGACATTGTGCACCTGCATAGAAAAGTTCTGTTAAGTTTGCTTGGTGGGAATTCAGCCCTCACTCAGCATATTATTTATACGCAGTAGAATTTTGTGACACAATGGCTTTAAAAGACCTGTTATTGCCCTGTATAGTTGAATACTGCTGTATTGCTGTTCTGTCTAAGGTGACTCTAGTAATTGCATATTTTTTGACGCCTGAACTTGATAAATTTTCTTAAATGGAAATGACCATTGTATATTCTTTGGCACAAGTATAACCATGACTCACCCCCCACCCTTCTAATACTCTTGAAATTGAGAGTTCGCAACCATAGGTCTATCCTCCCACCGCTCCCAACTTCCCCCGGTCCAGGTACCCTGCATCCAATTGAAAGATTTTTGGGATGAGTCTCACCGTTGCCACAAAAACTATTAAAATAATATCTGATACAATCTGAAAATGGGATAATTGTGAAGTGAAAAGATGTGATGCGCTCCATTTTTGGTTCGATTCTTACAGGGTCTACGTAGTAATCCTTAATGAGAAGGGATTCTAACGAGAGCGCGCTCTAATATGAACGGATCGTATTAGTCTTTCATTTACCTAAGTTAATCTATGTTGAAATGGAAGGGTAATGGAGGAACCAAAAACACAAATATTAATGATATCATCTGACCACAACTTATATGGAGTACTTAGAGCAAATTTTAATTTTAGTCAACGATTATTGTGATATTATCATATTTAATTTTTTTTAAAGGTACTATTGACTCTATTACAAAGTAGTATCTGTTCTATACTTTCTCAATCTATTGCAGTCTAAAGAGTCAAGACTGTAACATTTTCCTTTATGTCACCATTAAGTGGTGCAAGTTAATAGGCTATTTATGGCCATTATGTTGTGGTTTGAAACAGAAGTAACGGTTTCCGTTACTTAACCTATAATGATGGCACGTAGGTGACATAGGTTATATATATATGTATAGTCCTCCCATTGCTCCTGTGATTTGTGATACTACAACATCTAGTTCAACAGGAGACCAAGTGGTAGACAAAACACCAAAATTCTTTACAATTCTTCAAGCAATGCAACAAAGGTAATCACTATGGCTGGAGTTTTGCTTGATCATTATGCTTCCACTATGATGTTAGATCATTATAATATTATGATTGTATATTTATTCTAACATTTAATATCAGAGTCTCATTAAAAATAACCAACATTTTCAGTTATAATGAGTCCAGATAGACCATACATATATATAACCTGTGTGCCATCATTATAGGTTAAGTAACGGAAAACGTTACTTCCGTTTCAAACCATAACATAATGGCCATAAATGTCAATTATTTTCAAGTTAAGTTATTTTTATTAAGTTACTAGTATTTGCGCCCGTGCGATGCACGGAATAGATTTGTTGTAATATATTACGAATATTTGGATTGATATATAATTATTTAAAGGGAAAATGACACTTTTTCCCCTTGAGTTATATACTTATAGCACTTTTCCCCCCTGAATTATTTAAGTGGCTCTTTTTCCCCCTAAAATGTTAAATGGACATATTTACCCTTAAAATAAATATTTAAAATAAATATTTCATTTATTTTTCTTCTCCAACAAATTATTACTATAATTTGGTTCAAACCAAACAGATATTATAGCAACCAAACCAAAATATTCCAATTACAATTTAGAATCAAAACACGATATTTAGAGTTTATTAAAATCGCAAATCTAAATGGCCGGTTCATGTTCCGAACTGAAAAAATAAAATACATTTATTGTTGAATTTAGACTATTTTAAAATAACAAATAAAATAAAATTTAAAATAAAGACGGTTCAAAATCACGAACCGGATCCGAAACCGCCGGTTCACGGTTCATGATCCAGTTCTTTTTGGTTCATAAATTTAATAAATTGAAATCTAAATATTGAATTCTAGATCTGAATCATAACCGGAAACTTTTAATTCGATTGCTATAGTGTCCGGTTCAGTTCGAACCGAACCGTGGTCATTGCTACATATACACAATAATTTGTTGGAGAAGTAAAATAAATAAAATATTTACTTTAAGGGTAGAAATGTCAATTTAATATATCAGGGGGAAAAACCACCACTTTTAAAATAATTGAGGGGGCTAATGTGCTTACATAAATAATTGAGGGGGAAAAAGTGCTATAAGTATATAACTTAGGGGAAAAAAGTGTCATTTTCCCTTATTTAAATTAGAACATCAAATATTATATAGTGCAATTGAAGATGTGATTTGAATCATTTATGTGTTTTAATGTTATCATTGCTTGAATTTGAGTAAATAATTGCTCAAATTAATAACTAATATGTAGATGTACACATGCAGTGTTGTAACTTTGGAGATTTTATTTATCATTTGATGGACAGCACTCAATTAGTGATCATTTTCTTTCAACGCCTCCACTAAGGATTGATCTCATGGCCTCCCACATGGGAGAGGTCACTACATGCCATCTAAGCACAAGGTGCTTGGCAAATATGCATTTACTATTGATGATGTAGAATACTATTATTAAAATATTTTCGTCTAATTTTTAATTTATGTTTCATTTTTAATTATAATGCAATGATCTGACCATTTGTTTTTTAATTTTAGTCAATTATGGATCATTAATATTAATTTTCTTTTATATTTTCAATCAATTAGTCAATTAGAATATATATATACAATGATATTTTAAACTAATTTTCGTTCTATTTTTATTTGATGATGTAAAATATTATAAATATTAATACTAATTTTTCGGCAATAACTGCATCTAATATGCCCTTAATCTCTAAAAACTTAACAAAATTAGACTAACTTAAAAAGGAATCCAAGGCTAAAAGACAAATAGTCTGGAACGTCCATATTAATGAAATAAAGGGTTTGACTAAAATGCTCCTGAGTTTGGGCAGGAAAATTGGTTAGGATGATTTTACTTTTCTATATATATATATATATATATATATATATATATATATATATATATATATATTATTATTATTATTATTATTATTATTATTATTATTATTATTATTATATATTACATAGGGTTTATATTATACTTGAACAATAATATTACCAATTATATTATAGAATATAATATCATACATAATATTACCAATTATGCAATATTAACAATTAATAGATTTTAATTAATTTCTATTTGACATTTACTTACCAAATAAGGGTGTGGTTGGTTCGCACATAGGAATCGGAATCGGAATGGGTATCAAATACTTGGTAATGGTAATGGGTTTTGGTGAAAGTATTTAACATGTTTGGTAGTAGAGTGGAATGAGAATTGTTACTAATAGTAGTGCTTGAGAATGAATAAGGGAATGAAACCCTTATTGTATTTTAGTATGGGTTTTTCAATTGATGGGGTATTCGAAACCCATAGTAGTGTTCTAAAAACCTATCAACCAAACAACAACAATCACTTTCATACCCATTCCTATGGGCAAAACCCACCAACCAAACACACCCTAAGTTTTACTACAAAAGTTTGGGCGTAAAAATGTAATAGGAGGGTTTTGTTTTTATATAGATATATATATAGATAATATAGATTACGCAAACTTTAATAGTATATAGGACTATTTTGGGCGGAAAATTAAAATGGATAATTTTATTTTTATTAATAGTATATATTAGATTAATAGAAAAATAACGCTTGTAATTTTAATCTAAATTATTAATAACCGATTCTTTTTTTTTTTCTTTGTAAAATCTTACTTATACTCATATTCATTAGATTAATAGTAAAATAACTTGTAAAAATAATTTTAGAACATTATGGCTTCTCGAATTACATATTTTTTTCTATTTTTCCTTTTTTACTGCTAACCTTATTATTATTAAGTGTTTGGGCAGAAATTTTAAAATGAGAATTTTGTTTTTAATAATAGTATTGATTGATGAATAATAAAATAATACCGTGTAATTTTAATCTAAACTATTAATGACCGATTCTTTCTTTCTTTTTTTTTTTTTTTTCAAAATATTTCTTATATTCATATTCATTAGAAGAAATAATTTTAGAACATTATGGCTTCTCGAATTACGGATTCTTTTCCATTTTTCCTTTTTTTTTATTGCTAACATTATTATTATTAAGTGTTCGAGCGGAAAGTTAAAAAAGATAATTTTGATTTTATTAATAGTATACGTATAGATTATTAATAACTGATTTTTTTCCATTTTTTTTTTTGAAAAATCTTCATTATATTCATTAGATTAATATTATAATAACAACCTGTAATTTTAATCTAAATTATAAATTACTGATTCTTTTCCTTTTATTTTTTTGTTTTGTTTTTTTGCAAAATATTCCTTATATTCATATTCATTAGATTAATAGTAAAATAACGTGTAGAAATAATTTTAGAACATTATGGCTTCTCAAATTACAGATTCCTTTCTATTTTTCCTTTTTTTTTTTTACTGCTAACCTTATTATTATTAAGTGTTTGGGCGGGAAGTTGAAAAGGAGGATTTTATTTTTAATAATAAGTATTGATTGATTGTAGTAGTGACAGAATAATATTTTTGAATAGGAATATGAATTTTAATATTATTGAATTGTATTACGAATAGGAATTTTAATGTAGAATTGTAGTACGAATAGGAAAGTAGAAAACAATATATTCTATTAGGAATTGTATTGCACTATTTTACAATATTAAGCAAACCTTAATAATATATGACTGTTTTGGGCAGAGAGTTAAAATTGAGGATTTTGTTTTTATTAATAGTACAGATTTCAGTTTTTTTTTTCATTTTTTTCTATGTGTACTGCTAACATTATTAGTATTAATCAGTGAATTATGAATCTTTTTTTTATTTCCATTTTTTACTGCTAACCTTTTTATTGATTAGTATTTAGTATTAATCAGTTTCCCTTTTTCATTTTTCTATTGTTTGGGCAGAAGTGTTTGGGCAGGAATTTAATAAAGGAGAATTTTGTTTTTAATAATAGTATAAATATAAATTATGGTAGTACATTAATATGTGAATATGGAAACATTATTACCAAGATTTTAGTTAATTGTTTCTTTGTACGTTAGTTTCTTTATTCTTCCCGTTAATCCCCTTATCAGTATTGCGTTAGTTTGTGATAGTACAAAGAATTCCGTGCAAAGCAATTGATGTCCTTGATAACTAATACAAAATAAGTTGTATTAAATTAGATCAAATTCTACACGGTAATTTATTTAAATCATAGCATATATTTCACCCTTGAATAATATATCTTTTTAACGTAGCATATCTTTAGTTAAAAATTGTACACGGTAATTTGGTTACCATATTTAAATAATTCTTCATTAATTCATAGCATATATGGTGTGGTGATGTTAGCATAATATTTGATCAAATTCAATTCGGACATAATATTACCATATTCAAATAGTTCTTCATTAAATCGTAGCATAGTATTACTATATTTCTTCATTACCATATTTCTACACGGTAATTTGGTTAAATCGTAGCATATATGATTTGGTTATATTACCACAATATTAGATCAAATTTGAACATAATATTACCATATTCAAATAATTTTTCATTAAATTGTAGCATATATGATTTAGTGATATTACCATAATATCAGAGGACATAAAATTACCATATTCAAATAATTCTTTATTAAATTGTAGCATAATATTACCATATTTCTTCATTATTATCATAAAAACATAAAAAAGTCCGGAGAATATTAAATATTATTATTAAAATGTAAATAATGATAATAATTACTATTTTTGTTTTGTATATTTTCGTTTTTTGTTTGGTTATTAGTATTGTTTTGGAAGCTAAAACCCTACAAACATAAAATATATAATATAAATTTCGTAAATTACTTCGTGATATTACACTAACGCAATTTGAATGGAATTTGAATTTCAAATTAAATTATTACATATTACAGAGTATTAAAAATATAAAAATGATATTTTGACTTCAATCATTTCCTTTTCATTTATTACTATAACATAGCCATGGCAAATACTAACAATAATAATAACTAATTGACTATGGTTAAGAATAAATTTAAAATTGAACGTTGTTAAAATTAAAATAAAGTAGACAAATTTCAGAGTTGAAATATATATGCAGTAAAACATAAATTGTATTAGTGTACAATGACAAATGTCTGTTACATACCAACAATGAATAATATAAAAAATTACTGAGGCTAATAGAATTTTAATTGATGTTCAATATAATCGATCTTTTAATAACTATTAGAACCAAGAAATTATTAATACTTTCTTCTAAATTTTCATGGAAAAAAAATACCACCCTTACTATTGGAAAACTTTTTGATCAAACAGGAGAAATTTTCATTTTTTTCAAATTTAAGGAAAACGTTTTTCATCCAACCAAACATGCTTTATCTGGTCAGCAGGCACGTAAGGATGTCCAGTTAATTTTACAGCTTCAACGTATTCATAAAATTCAATCCTAGATGAGTGCTTCGTGATTCCATCTTCTTTCCCCTGACCAAATCTGCGCCTTAAATTAGGTGGATTACTTCTGAAGAACGAAGACCATGTGTACCAACATATAGGCCTAATAAAACCTGAACATCCTCGTTCCTCAATGAATATAGAGAATAAAGGTGGGAAATTAATAATAATATGACAGTGACAATGAGTTCTTTCAAATAGCAAGAAAAAAAAAACAATCTGAACAGCTTAAGAACACTATTGGTAAATTTCTAATTAATCACCATTTAATGGGTCCTAAGAGGTCGGAATCTCGATGCGATTAAAAGTAGTTGATTTTGACAATGCCTGGGGATTTCGAGCCTGATTTAGAGTAAGAGTAAACAACTTGCTAACGTCCCTAAGCACCTGCAAGTTTTTAAGGCACAAAAGGTAAATCACTAATAATACAAATTATAATTCACTAAAAAATTATTAATTCGATAAACACCCTTTCTTTAAATTTGTTCATGCATCCACTTTTGAACAAACATTTTAGGATTATATGAATATGTAGAAAAGTTCCCTGAAATTGTAGTGTAGAAAAAAAAAAAGTTATAACAAAATCATATGCATAAACTAAACTTTTTCAAATACAAATTTTTTAGACAATATTACAAAAACAATACCTCTATCGCGTAGTAGTCTAAACTTGATTATGTTCCATTTGTGTATAGGATGAAGTTCGCGACCAATAATCTCGAATTGAGTAGAAGTCATTGCTATTATATTCGATGTGAATAGGAGAGTACAGAGACATAAATATGGTGGAAGTTTACAACTTTACTTTTAGCACAGAATGATTTGTTTAAATAGCATAATGATATGTTGTTATTACGTTACATTTGCAATACCATCAAGTATAATTGGTAAAAAAAAAATTGAATAATTTTGAATAGTAATCTGTAGTATTAAAAGGTGTGAAATGGTCAATTTATGTTTAGTATAATTGGTCTTAAATAAGTAAGCAATACATTTCGAATATTAATAAATTTGCAATACCATACATAACATTCATTTGCAAGGTGCGTTCCATATGTTATTACCATGCATAATCACGTTATTATAAATTGATTACCAATTACTACATTTGCAATATATACCATAATTATGCAATATTATCAATTAATACATTTTAATTAATTTTCATTCAATATTTACTTACCAAATAAGATTTATTAATTATTTGACCAAAAAAATATAAAATATTTAATTAATTTAGTACCAAAGTTTGGGCGGGAAAATGATGTAGGAGGATTTTACTTTTATATATATATAGATTTTGATAATCTAAATATATGATTGATAAACATTCTTAGGATTACCTTTCAATAATTTGTTTATTATGGTGATTGAGATTCGTGTTGACTGTTATTATCATTTATATCATATATTGATTGATTTGTTGAATATTAAATGTTGTAAATGATAATTGAAATTTGTGTTGGGAATTGCTTATTCTTTTAAAAAATTGAACCCCAATCCTAAGGGCCCCTTACACTCTGACCCGATAGAACATTTGGGAGGATGAAGAATTGTCTATTATGTCTTGGGAAAATTGTCTTGGGAATATGGTAATGTGCTCCAGTGATGCAATTTTCAAACATGGCTAATTATTATTGACTGTATGTCTAATGGTAATAATATTTTGTCTGTAAATCGCTTTTTGATTATGCCTTTGTTTGGACTTGTTACAGTCGTGAATATTAAAATTTTTCTAAAAATGTTTTAAAGGCTTGCGGTGTTAGTAATTATTTTTCCATGTTAAATCTCCTGATTGTTATAATATTATGTGATTATTGGCTATTCATTGCAATTTCAGAATTTTGCAACTTTGTCATAATTTGATAATATTTTTAATTATGGAGTGTAATTTTGAATAACAATTTGGAAAATGCATATGTTTATGGTTATTGAATATTATTTTCCATTTTAGTTTTTCCATAATAGTTTAGATTATGATGTTAAGAATCATATTTTGAAATTCATTTGAATTTGCTTGTCTAAAACTTTTATGGTAATAATGATGATATTATGTACTCCGTAACATTTAATAATCATTATTATAATTAAATGTTGTTCGATTACAATTAAGAAAATTGATTATTTCGTTATTACTGTTATGTAATAATTATTAGAATCTATATATATATATAAAAGTAAAATCCTCCAAACCAATTTTCCCTCCAAAACTTAGGAGTATTTATGTAAAATTCATATATATTTAGTTCATGGAAAGAATAATAAATATTGGTCCGTGTGAACCTCAATAAAGATATATAATTATTTAAGTAATAATTAACTTATTTGGTAAATGCATTGCTCCGTTTGTTAATAAATATTCAAAGCTGTCATTAGAAAATATTCTGAGTGATATTATTCACAAGTTGCTCCACAATTTGCGCATACACAATTTGAGTGATATTGTTCCGTGTGAACCTCTGTGTATTATTTATATTTATATTTATATATATATATATATATATAATAAAAAGTAAAATTCTCCTAGCCAAGTTTTCTCCCCAAAACTTAGGGATATTTATGTAATAATAATAATAATAATAATAATAATAATAATAATAATAATAATAATAATAATAATAATAATAATGTTATTACCTTTTTTAAACCCAGTTTTATTATCATATATATAGATTAGGAATAATTATATTAGTAATATATTATTAAGTAAATAATTAGGGAGAATACCGTTACAACAATGTAGTAATTATACGATATGTACTTATGTAGTAATTAAGGTGATTATTGTTAATTAAGCTAATTAGTGTGTAGTATTTTATTTATATATAAAAGCTATACACATACAGAATGTATATGTATATGGAATGCCGGTAGTAGTGGGTAGAAAGTAAATAATTGGAAGCTTTTACCTTTCTTAATATCTCTTACCATTTTATAATTTCAATACTAAGCTCTTTTGATCTCATCTATTGTGTATAAATACACCTTATATGACCATCGACAACTCATTAATTTCACAATTCCAACTAAGGTTGATTATTTCATTGAGTTTTGCTAATTATCTTGTGATCTTCCACTGTTGAGGTTGATACGTGATTTGCACGGGTGAGGTTTTTATTATCTTAGTTTCTTTTTTCTTTCTTTCTTTTTTGGTTTTGTTTTGTTTGGAATGCATATGGTGAAATTTTGCGTGGGATAGCCTTGAGAGGTTGAAAGACAGAAACTTTAATTTATTGAATCTTGGAAGATCAATTTGATCTTTGCCCAATCAGCCAATCCGGTGAATCCTATGACTTTCTCTCTTCTATTTGCTTTAATTTTTGGGGAGAACTGTACCTTTTTTTGTTTTTGTTTTTGTTTTGTTTTTTTTTTTTGTTTTTTTTTTAATTTCTTGAATAAGTGCGATTTCTTGAATTTGTTTATATTGGATGGATTATGTTAATTTATATTTGAAAGTGGGATTTATTGCTCATAGAATCGGAATTAATGAGCAAATTGAGTGAATACTGAGTTTTGTATTCTATACTCTTTCATTATTGTCATGCTCTTTTATTGGCTGAAATTTTATATTAAGTTTTCAAAAACTGTTTGATAGTGTTATAAAGATTGAATCTTTTGACTTTTGTTAGTTTTAGTTCTCTACTCTTGCAAAAGTGAGCATATTCCTGTGAGTAGTAGAGAGTAATGGTTAGGTGTAGTTGTGTTAATGTAAAGGGTATTTGGGTGTTGAAGGGGTAGAAATAAAAACCAGATTTTGTTGGGAGTGTTTGAGGTCAATAAGGCGATTTAGTTCAAGTGTTCGATATAGAGATCATAATTTTTATGAATTTGTGGCACAAAGGAAGCTTTGGGTTGATTCAAGACATCAGTGTCTGACTAAACTGTATAGCAAACCCGGGATTAGTATGTGCAAACATCCTTCTTCTATGCTATCCCGAAATTCGATCACCAGTGCGGCTGGAGTGGCTAATAGATGTGGCGTTGTGGAAAAATACAAAAGGATCCCAAATACCCCCACCCCCCAAAACTTAAGGGCATTTGTGTAATATCCAAATTTAAATAATAATAATAATAATAATAATAATAATAATAATAATAATAATAATAATAATGCAATATACACCAACGATTTTGTCTTAATTAATTCCTCCAATTAAGTTGTTACCAAAAGTATATCCTTTTTTACCAATTCAGTCAAAATATTAACCAATATATATATATATATATATATATATATATATATATATATATATATATATATATTATCATCATCACTATTAATCTCTTTAGACCAATATCATCTTCTTCATGGCTTCCAAGTTTCAAACTATTTTCAAGTCTCTTCCTTCTGTTGGTGGTTGCTTCATGTAAGTCCATTCATCTTTTATAGCTTTCTTATTGCCATAAAATATTTTACTATGGGTATATCATATACCGACATTAAATTAAATTCTCTGGTAAAATCAGATCTTCAACTTCACAATGATATATTTTAAGAGTCTTAAAAATATAAGAGAGAACATACATGCTTATTAGACGTGTGAAAACACTAATATTGTGAGTTGATATAATGATTGTAGGTATTTGGAGTGGTGGTGAAGCAAAGAAGAATAATGATTTGACATGCAAGACAATTAAGGATTGTGTAGCCCCTGATCCTTTGAGTGTTTGCTATTGTGACCATCTTGATATTTTTTTATTTTTTTAATTTAGTACACAACTGATGTCTAATGCCATGCTACAGTTTGTTAAATACAAAGAATGCAATCATCTCAAATCTATTTTGTTTCCCCTACATTGTACTATGTCGTATATCATGGTTAGATGATTAGAGTAAAATTATTGGTACAATTTTTTTTTTCTTTTTAAGGTTTCCTAGAATAAATAAATATAAAATAAAATAAAAGCAGGGTGATTGACAGTTAGCAGCCACCCAATGTTTCCGGAGTTGTCCTTTTTAACTTTTAAGAAAAAAGAGTTGTACTATATAGACTCCTTGCTTTTAGTATAGTATTATTAGTAATTAATGTATAATATTATTACTACAAAATCAATTATACTTGCCTTAATAATTAATTATTAATATTATTGTCTAATAATTATGTATTGTCACCTTTTTCGGTGTAATTATTATGGTAATGGTAATTTACATACATATATATTTTTACACTTAATATATATAATATGATTGGCACAAAATAATTATACTTACCTTAATATATAGATTATTTTTTAATATAATTTCCTAATTTTTATTAAAGGTAATTATTCTCATAATTTTTCTTTCATTATTTTGTGTAATTATTATGGTAACTTTATGGTAATGTATTTAAATATTGGAAGAGAACAAATGTTAAAGTTAATATAATTAATGAAATTATTATAGTAATTGCCACAATATTTGGTAATTATAATTAATATAATTAATGAAATTGAGAAATATAAGATTTCTTCCATAGAAATATTTGTGACAATTTAATTAAATTATAATTAATAAAATATGAAATGTAATTAAAGAAATGAAATTAGAAAATTAACAAAACATGAATATTTATAATTTTTTAAATATACATACATACACTTTTTAAAAATTTAAATATAATTTTTAAGTATAAATCTATTAATACAAATTATAATTAATGAAATTATATAATAGAAATTTTCTATATACATATTAATAAATATTATGTGTATATACAATGTATTATGCAATCATATAAGGATATGTGTTTGATTAGAGTTTATATTTATTCATATAAAATTTAGAATTTACATTTTTATTGATTTCTAAGTACAATTCTCTTAGTTATTATTATTCATATTTTTAGAATTATAACATATATGAAATACAATTTGGAATAAATCAATTTAATTTTATAATTTTTTTTCTATAAATTTATTTAAATATGTACATGATTAGAGATTATATTGACCATACAATATTTAAATTTTAATTTTGTATGTTCTGAAAATAGATACTTGACCAAATATATAAAAGTCCAACTATATTATTATATTGCTTATTTTAACATCTTTTTATTTTTTTCTATTTTAATTTTAAATTCATAATAACAAAAAAAAAATTCTGGGTAAAACTCTATATTTTAAAAAATACAATTTGATAAATATCATAAATTAATTAGTACAATATCATTTATGTTTATAATAATTAAGGAAAAAATAAATAATTCAAATATGTGAACCAATGATTTCAAAATGAAATTAATATATAGTTACAAATAAATATAGCACGATTACATTTACTTTAATTAGCTTTAATTTTCTTAATGAAATGACTTTTCTTTATCAGTTTTTAATTTATGGGAGGCTAAGGGAGAGTTGGGATTGATGGAAAATATTTTAAAATAAAAATAAATACTAATAAAAATAATTTAAAATGTTTTTTAACCCCTCATAACATGTGTAAATGTTATATTTTTTTTAAAAAATACAATTTGATAAATATCATAATTTTTGTTTATAATAGTTAAAGAAAAAATAAACAATTCAAAGATGTGAGATAAAATTAATATACAGTTGCAAATAAATATAGCATGATTACATTTACTTTAATTAGTTTTAATTTCTTTAATGATATGACTTTTCTTTATTAGTTTTTTATGGGAGATTAAGGGAGTGTTTGAGTTGGTGATTTTTTTTTTAAAAAAATACTTAATAATAAAAAATAATTTTAAAATATTTTTTAACCCCTCATAACATGTGTAAATCTTATATTTAAAAAAAAAATTGATAAATATCATAAATTAATTAGTACACTACCATTTCTGTTTATAAATTATAATAACTAAAAACAAATTCAAATATGTGAACTAATGATTTGAAAATGAAATTAATATACAGTTACAAATAAATATAGCATGATTAGATTTACTTTAATTAGTTTTAATTTCCTTAATGAAATGACTTTTCTTTATCAGTTTTTTTATGAGGGGCTAAGGGACTTTTGGATTACTGAAAAATATTTTAAAATAAAAATACATACTAATCAAAAATAATTTAAAATATTTTTTAACCCCTCATAACATGTGTAAATGTTATATATTTTTTTAAAAAATACAATTTGATGAATATCATAATTTTTGTTTATAATTGTTAAAGAAAAAATAATAATTCAAATATGTGAACCAATGATTTCAAAATGAAATTAATATACAGTTACAAATAAATATAGAATGATTAGATTTACTTTAATTAGTTTTAATTTTTTTAATGAAATGACTTTTCTTTATCAGTTTTTTATGGGAGGCTAAGGAAGTATTGGGATTGATGGAAAATATTTTAAAATAAAAATACATACTAATAAAAAAATTTTAAAATATTTTGTAACCCTTCATAACATGTGTAAATGTTATATTTTTTTTTTAAAAATACAATTTGATAAATATCATAATTTTTTGTTTATAATAGTTAAAGAAAAAAATAAATAATTCAAATATGTGATCCAATGATTTCAAAATGAAATTAATATACAGTTACAAATAAATATAACATGATTAGATTTACTTTAATTAGTTTTAATTTCCTTAATGATATGACTTTTCTTTATCAGTTTTTTTATGGGAGACTAAGGGAGTGTTTGAGTTGGTGGAAATTATTTTTTTTTAAAAAAAAATTACTTAATAATAAAAAATAATTTTAAAATATTTTTTAACCCCTCATAACATGTGCAATCTTATATTTTTAAAAAATAAAATTTGATAAACACCATAAATTAATTACTACACTATCATTTCTGTTTACAACAATAATAATTAAAGAAAAAAATAAATAAATCAAATATGTGAACCGAATGATCATAAATAAATTAATTATTGCAATATCATTTATGCTCTATGATTGGCCTGGAGATTTAAAGTTGCTCACATTTGGTTAATAAGGATGAATGAGTCCCTTCCACTCCACCACACCCTCCAGGTTCTTAGCGAAATGACTTTAATAAAAGTAAAATCTCCCTTTACAACATTCCAACCAAAATTAATATGAATATTAATTAATTAGTGAAAAATAATAAAGTTTAATTGGTAACAAAATTTTATATGAAAATTAACTAATATCTAATGAATTGTTACCACAGATTAAAGTCAATATGTACATAAAAATGGAAAATGGTTACAAAATTCTGAGAATAATTAAATTATTATAATTGTGAAAATAATGGATACAAATGAGAAAATTCGTTTGAAAATTTGCGTAATTTTATAAAGAAATAATAATTTATTAATTATTATTTATACCAATTTATACTATTAATAAAAGTAAAATTCTCATCTTCAACATTCCCACCCAAATTAATATGAAGTTCAGCCTTTTGGAAGAATGAATTTTAATTAATTGGTAAATTTTTTTAATAAAGCTTAATTGGTAACAAAATTTTATATGAAAATTAACTAATATCTAATGAATGTATACTTAAAAATGGAAAATGATTATCAAATTCTGAGATATCTTGCCAAGTTTTAGCGTAGTAACTTCGGGGTTTTTTTTTGTTTTTTTTTTCTCTTGCGTTTAATTTATATGAACTTTAGTGTGTGTGTGTGTGTTATTATGCATTCTTGTGATGAAATAATAATTAGCCCAATTAATACAAATTCTAAACACTGATATATAAAATCTCTAAAGTTGCAGCACCGAATGCGTATATCTACACATTAGCTATTAATTGGGCAACTATTTACTCGAATTCAAGCATTGATAATATCAGAAAACATAATCGGTGCAACTCAATTCTTCAATTATATTATATAATATTCGATGTTATAATTTATACAATTGTATATCGATCTAAATATTTTTAAAATATTATAACAAATTCATTCCGTGCAACGCACGGGCGCAAATACTAGTATATATAAAAGTAAAATCCTCCTAACAAATTTTCCCCCCAAAACTTTTGTAGTAAAACTTATTTGGTAAGTAAATGTCAAATGGAAATTAAATTAAATAAATAATAATAATAATAATAATAATAATAATAATAATAATTTTATTACCTTAAATAAATAAATTATTATACTTTCCTTTTCAATTAGTATTTTCTACCTATAAATACAATGGCTTCTTCAATCAAAGAATCTCAGACTCATCTCTCTGCTTTCTTTTTGTATGAATTTTTTACATTTTTCTAACTATATTCTCACGTACTTCAATATGTTTTGCAGTTTATGAACCATATTGGTTTAGGTTTTATGGAATATTGTAGAGATGCGATCGAGGATGATAAAGACGGTAATTTTGATGATTTTGTAAGATTTTCTGAAACTTAGAGTTAGTATGTTAATTTCAAGATTTGTACATGCCATTCAAGTTTCTATATATTTTTTTTTAACAAGCATAGTTCATTTTACAACATTTTTTTTTATAATTAATATATATATATATATATATATATATATATATCCGTAGTATAATATAATATAATAATAATAATGTTATTAACTTAAATAAATAAATAAATTATTATTCTTTCCTTTTAAATTAGTATTTTCTACCTATAAATATAAATTAGTATTTTCTACCTTAAATAAATAAATTATTTTCCCTAATTTATATTATATTCTTTAAGCTACAATTTTGACATGATATCTTCGTAGCCCATTTTATTATATTGAGCCTTGGTACACAAGTCCAAATCAAATATATGTATGTACACGCATAACAATAATCCTAATCTATAAATTTTCCCTCAAAACTTAGAGGCATTTATGTAATATCATCCATTATTTATATATAGATATTATTATATGCCATTATATTCAAATCAAATTATTGTAATTTTATATTCATCTCCATTTATATTAGATATATTCCTATTTCTGTGTATTATAGGACTTAATATATTAGGCATAATCAGACTCAAATCAAATCAAATTATAGTAATTTTATATTCATCTCCATTTACATCCTAATAGTATTCCACTATTCCTATTTTCGTGTATTATAGGACTTCAATATATTAGGCATAATTAGACATGCCTAATTTAAATTGTGGGGACAACTCAAAAGAGTGCGGATCGTAAATATATGTGTATTAATTTTTTTTTTTCATGTTTATATTCACAACCATTATATTTTTAAGATTCATATATATATATATATATATATATATATATATATATATATATATATATATATATATATATATATATTAATACTGTATTTTTTTTCCTGAATAATTTTAGGCTTAGTTTGTTGATGTATCAATAACATTGTTCAATCTCTGTGAATAAGGATTATTCCTTTGTTGTGTAGTACCATACATAATTTACTATACAATCATGTAAATGAAAATTAAAAGTTTCATATTTAGTTCTTATTAATATACATGCAATTGCATATATTGAAAAAGTAGTATATAAATTTAATAAAGTATATTTTATTGGTAGTTTTATTTTTAAAAAAAATGCAACATTTTGCAACTATTTCAGGTAAGCACTTTAGCAAGTAGTTTGTATATTATATTTATTAATTACTTTATTTTTTTATTTTGTGAATATATTTCATGCATGAAAATTGAATTGTAGATGTATCATATCCAATTCTTTATCATAATATTCTTTTTTATTTTATTGTGATGAAGATTGTATTTATGAGTTTAGACATGTGATGAATTAACAACTATCATATTCTTTTTAATTTAATTGTGATGAAGATTATACAGATGAGTCATGAGTTTAGACATTGGACAAATTAACATGGATGTTAGTAAAGGATGTGGCAACACCTAACTTGCACAATTAATATATAGATTAATTAGTCTTGGTGTAATCAGAATTACTGATAAATGAGAATATATATTTTCTTTTGTTGTTTACTAAGTTGTTTGTAATAATTTGTTATTTTAAAACAGTGTATTAAAAGTTTATTATTTTAGCTAATTACCCATTTTAAATATCAAATCTTATTTAATTGATAGTATGTTTTTGGAAATCAATAAAATAATAGTAATTTTTTTTTTCAATTGTAATATCACAATGTTTCCTATATAGTTATTACACAACAAAACTTTAAAATGAATAAAGGTTACATATCGTATTTACACATGAAACTTATTTACAATAATAGTTGTTAGTATCATAAAATCACTTCAACATAGAAATATTAAAAAAAATTGTTATTAATAATTAACTAATTAATATGTATTTAAAAAAATCATTGACTAAGAATAAAAATGACATTAAAAGTAGATCAATTTGAAAAGAAAATGATAATTAATACTTGATTAAAATTGACACAGAATATATTACTGGAAATAAAAAAATATATAAATATGTTATTAATAATTAACTAATTAATATGTATTAAAAAATCATTGACTGAGAATAAAAATGGCATGCAAATTAGACCAATTGAAAAAGAAAATGATAATTAATATTTGATTAAAAATGGCATAAAATATATAAATTCTAAATATATATCGACAATTATATTAATAATTATAGTATAAATTAATTGATATGTACCAAGACTATGTGGTCTAATGGTATCTGGGTTGGACTTCCATTTGGAAGGTTGTAAGTTTGAGCCTTAATGGAGGCCGGTGTTATTGGTTCTTTGTGTTTCAGTAAGTTGAGAAAGTATAAAATAATTGATTGAGATTAAAAATGACACGAAATATACAAATTATGATATATTTTTTAAAAAAGATCTCCAAATTAACAATGTCAAAAATGAAACGGCAAATTATGATATATTTTTTAAAAAAGATCTCCAAATTAACAATGTCGAAAATGAAACGGATTAACAATAGTATATGTAAATTGGAATGACATGAA